>NC_050519.1:23211411-23248770 GCF_002922805.2 Oryzias melastigma | reverse complement strand
GGGAGAGACTGATCAGGACCCCCTCTCGTTGTGTCATTGAGGGATGTCAAAATAAAAGCTCAGATGTTCATTATGAGGCTATTCAGCTGTAGTCAGGTAGTTTGACGCTGCAATGCTTCACCAACTTGTCATGAGGCTAAAAGTGAAACTTATATGACACGAGGACACGCAGCAGCAGCAGGAGAAAAAATCGTTTATTCGACACATTCTCCATGTGTTACTTACAATGTGAGACTTTTATGAGGCATTTCAATTTATGCGGCTCCAGACACATTTGTTTTTTATTGTATTGGTCCAAAGTGGCTCTTTCAGCACTTTGGGTTGCCGACCCCTGGTCTGGCTCAAAGAGCCTCCCGGGAGCTGGCATAGTGATCGCAATAGCTTCAGCTCCATTGGCCCTGCCACAGACGGTCTGTCATGTTCTGGTTCAGTTACTTTCTTTTTTTTTTTTTTTGCTTCTGTGCAGGCTGCTGTGACTCCGCCCATTCTCCTGTGGTTCTTGCGAAGAAGTCCCAGCTGCCTGCACTTCAGTAATTAGGCTCTGTGAAAGTAAGGGGCTCTGCTGCACCCCTCAGTGTCGGCTCTTTTTGTTTCCTGGCTTGGTGGCTTGGTCCTGTGAGTTTTGGTAACATGGCTTATGTAAATTAAAGCTCTCGGACTTTGCCTTTAATGTGTTTGTAATTCTTTCCTGCATCTGGGTTTCCTACTGATTGCCCAATTGTGACACGGTCTAAATCAGGCTTCTGCAACCTGCAGCTCCTGAGCCACATGTGGCTCTTTTAGACCTCCATTATTGTTCTTTAGTTAATATAAAATAAAAATTAAAAAGCAACTTTAAAGGAAAAAGTAAGCAGTAGAGATTAAAATAAGTAAATTAACTTAAACTTTTGTCAAATCATTCCCAAAGAGTTAAAGGACAAAATTAATAATTAAATAATACAACGAGGGTCCTAACAACAGTAGCTGTAATTCTCCATCAATCCTTTGTATTCATACTGACACATTTAGACTTCATTTTCAGCTTCATCTATCACAGAAAATCAATTTATTTTAAGTAAGCACAACCAGGATTAAAGCTATGTCAAATTATAGTCCACTAGTTTATGAAGCAGATTTTCTATTTTTTAACAAATTTAAGGGTTTAAAGTGTTCCTCATGGTCTGAATATATGGTCGGGGTCACTTCATTAGCTCGGATTTAGTTTTTGTTGGTTATATTTATGAATTTGTGGCTGAAATGCACCAGAAATGGTTAAAAAAACAGTTTTTAATTGATGACTTTCCACTTCCTGCTGCATTTGCTGCATTGACATGATCCTATGGTTTAGGATGTCTTTTATTTTGAAAGGAAGTCATGCAAAGGTCTGTCAGAAGTTATAAACTATCTCATATTATTTTAAACTATTTTCTTGTTTATGTTTGTTTTATTTATACCAAAAAACACGATTAAATGTTTCATGTCAGTAGCGACAACATAAATCAGAATCTTATTTTTCTAAAGGCTGAGTGAAGACTTTGTGGCTCCTACAAGGTTTAGGTTGAAGAGAAATCGACCCGAATGGTTCTAAGTGTTGAAGGTTCCAGACCCCTGGTTGAGGATGTACCCGCCCTCACCCAACAATATCTGGAACGGACTCCAGAAGCCCCGTTCCCCCGGAAGGGATTCAGTGAGTTGAGAAAATGGATGGAAGGACAGGAGAACTATCAGATCAATCTGTGATTGAACATGTATTCTACCTGCTTTTACTGAAAACATCTCTAAGTTGAGTCCCTGATTGGTGAATCAACCTCACCACAGTTTAAATATTTGAACTCCGCCTGCGGCGCTCAAATCCTGCTGCTTCACATCTCGCTCCTCGCTCAAATAGCGCCACAGGACCTCAGGTTACATCTGTCCCATTGATTTAATATTGAAACCAGGCGCCTCTGCCGTGCAAATCGCTCAGTGTGAACGCAGCTTTACAGATCAACATGAAGGTTGAGGTCAGGTTACCTGCACAACACTTTAGTCTGACCACTGAGCAGTAAAACTAATTGGCTTTAGGGTAGAATTAGAGATTATCTTCAACAAGTCTCAGCTCTGACTGTGTGGACAGACAGAACTGCACAAAGAAGACAAATGTGTAAATTAAAGAGTCGCTCAGTCTGGAAATCTTTATACTTTCCCTGGTCATTTTTTTTTTGAATGATGAATGAAAAAGATGGGCAAGTATGGGCCACTGTGTACACCTGACAAATAATCTGTATGAAATATCTTTAAAAATACATGAAAACTCTAATATTCATTGAGTTAAATTTTCCACAATGAAGACACAGAAAATTGGTCAACTAAAATAATAGGAAACAATATTAGTATTTTACTGTCTTCACACACAATCATCATGAAAGAAACAGAGCTGTTCAGAGCAGCATTTCTACTGTCACCCACCTTTTTGAGGCAGTGGATCCGTGGATGGAAGTGCTGTCCCCGGTTTGGACGGACGGTTCTGATGGTCATTGTTGGACTCTGAGGAAAACCAGTTCAGATGAAAAAACAAGCTTTTTTCTCATTTAGATTCCACAGGAAAAAAAGGTGCAGGAACTGAGACAACTGTGTCCACCACTGATGCCAGCACGCTCATCCTGAGAGGATCATTTGCATAGAGGGGAGGGCTAGATTTATCCTCCAATCAGAAGAATGAGAAAACTAGCATGGTGAAGTCCATCTCACACCTTAGGTCACAGGCCGGACAGGATAAACATTTATTGAACACTCTAAAACTACATTTTAAAACTTTAGAACTGTAACTTTTTTAACATAATTATGAACTAGATTTATAGCATTACATGAAATAATGTTAGTGTGAATGCTGTAAGCTGAATTTGGCCGCTGAAGATGATAGTGCTGATAGATGAAGATGCTGAAATTGATAGCTAAAAATGCTGAAGCTGATAGCTGAAATCACTGAAGCTGATAAAAAAAAATTAGCTAAATGCCAAATTAGCCTATAAAAATAAAACAAAACAGCTAGCATGTAGCTGGAAAAATACCTAAACTTCAAAATATCCCCCCAAAAAGAAAAAAAGCCTAAATTAGCCCAAACAGCTAGAATGTCAATATTAGCTATACTCCAAAATAGCCTAAAAAACTTCTTTTAAAAAACCCTAAATTGGCCAAAACAGCTAGCATGTAGCTGAAATATTAGCTAAACTCCAAAATATCCTAAAAAATCTTAGTAAATACCAAAATAGTCCAAAAATCTAGCAGAATGCCAATTTGAAAAACTTTAAAACTATAACTTTTTAACATAATTATGAATAATAAAAAGTCAGGAATATTATTCCAGAATAAATCAACTTAAATCTTAAATAACTTTCATTATTTGACTCTCCTTAAAAATATATTTTGTCAAATTGATACAATTTGAAATAAGCACAACATAAATTCGGGTCATTAAAATAAAATGATCTGGAGGGCCGGATAGAATTACCCGGAGGGCTGGTCCGGCCCCCGGGCCTGGACTTTGACATGCAGTATGTGTCGTAGAGGATTGAAGACGTGTGGCTGCATCTTCAGGAGAGTGCAAGTGTGTCTTTCAAGCTGTTTCCAAACTCCCTCCCTACTCCCCAGCTACTAAAAAACTCTAGAGTTACAGACAATCTAGAGTCTTGGGTTTTTAAAAGCGATTTGGAAACCAGGCTAAATACTTTTTCCTAAAAGCGTAAATAAGATGTCATCCATTTCCCAAAAACAAAACATCATTAATATAAACATATTAATATGAAAATTCACAGTAGCTACATTTACATGGACACAAATAGTCAGAATAAACGTCTGATCAGAATAAAAATTCATCATGTAAACACACCATTTGGAATACTCTGGCCCGATCAGACTCTTTCGGATCCAAATTTCCTTCCAACCGAGTCAGGTAGAATATACCGGTTGTTGATCCGATCGAGGTGCATGTAAACAATTTATTCCGATCCATTAGTGCACTGGATTTTACATCATGAGCGCCGTTATGTTATTTTCATATTCGATATTCGACACACATTCAGCGAAAAGCGACAAGATTCCTCAACTAAAATATCCAAAGATGTTATTTCTGAACAGCTGATAAAACGAACAATACTTCACATGCTTTCATTATTCCCAGCCCATGTTATGAGCAAACGACTGCTAGAGCCTTTTCACTGTGAGTTCATCCAGCGCCCAGAGTGAAAGTAATGGACCATCAAAAAAGTGCTGTGTTTTATAATCATGAAGATATTTGGAATAAGGAACAATTTTTACTATAGCTAAAAAACAGAAAAAATTGAAATATTAAGGCTCAGGGCCGCAGTGTTGGACTACAAGAACTAAGTGAGAACTACAAATGTTTCTACTTCTACTGGTTCATTCAATGGATGATACAGCGCCACCTACTGATATTTTATTAAACCAAGTACCCAACAGACACAAACCTATAAATTTATATTTTTTTAATGAAAAATAAAACTTGATCTAATTTGTGAAATTCTCTCTTGACCCTACAGCTGTCAATAAATGTTAAAACTTGGACTCTGTTGATTTTGTGGATCAATAATTTAGTTATTTGAGACAATAGACAATAATAATAACAAAATAATAATAATAATACTAATGAGTATAAGGGGAAAAAATATTACTTCCTCATAAAGTCTGAGAGCAGCGCTTGTTGTTTCATTGCTGCTTTCACTTAAAATAGACAATAGTAATAATAATAATAATAATAATAATAATAATAATAATGATGATGATAATGATAAAGAAAAGTAAAAAAAATACAATTCTTTTTGTCCTTCCTCTGTCTGAAAGCAGCACTTGCATTGCTTTATTTATAGCTGACATTTTTCAGAAATTAAAGTAACATTATTTTATGGTTGGGAATCTGCATTTCAGGATCACTTATTTCTGTCTACTGGACCGGAGGTAGTCAGACTGTGTGATTGCGTTCTAGCTTTACTGAAGTCACTGACAGCCGGCAGCGCGTCAAAACAGTTTTGATTCAGGGCCCAGTTAAATCGAGGGTCCGGGCGTTTTGTCTGAACGCGGACCGGTCCACGGGACGCGACTAGTGACGATAACTTTGACCTGATACTGCTGCGCGTCTGGTTCCACCTCCAGTACCGGATTGGGTACCGGTGCGGTCCTGGTAGCAGACCCAGGGGTTGGGCATCTATGATTTAATTGGAACAGATAGAACGTCACATTGTGACGAGTTGGGCACACCCACCCAAATCATCAAGTTTTGACACAGAGGGTCATTTAACCATACATCAGTATGTGACGACTTGTGCTTGTGTTGTCCAATCAGGTCCGACCTCTGTGGCCTCTGGTGCTCTGAATGCATTTCGTTAGATTCAAATTTTTGCCGGACGCAGGAGCCGAGCTGGAGTACTTTTTGTGAAGTTGGGGTTATTGTCAAACTTGGCAATTTGGCACCCCCTCCATTAGATGGCCTAGGTCGCCTATGCCCAGGGCCGGCCCTGCCTGCCATGCCAACCATCCGTCCGTCCTCCATCTAACTCCTGAACCAAAGCATTTCAAATAAAGTTTATTCCATAGAATGTGTATAGGATGTATTCAGATTCATAAAAAGGGACAAATAAAAAAAACTGCTATGATATTTGCTTATTATTAGTGGAGCCGCCAAATGTGCCAGGCCACGTGGTGTCTGCGCGAGCCACCCAAACAGACACATGAGCGCGCTTCCGTGCCTCACCCCACAATCTGCTATGCTGCGTTCACTGACTTGTTGCAGTACCATTTACCGTTAATTAGAACGACTTAATATTCATATCAATGTGCAGGACACGCCACCGGCAGAGCAGAGTGTTAATAAAAGTTAACATAGAATAAATGTATTATTTTATAAAAGGTCTGTGCTATCTGAACTTGTGTTTTTTTTAAATTACTATTATATCATATTTAAGGTACATTACCAATAGCTTTAATTTAGTGGAAAAGTCAACATTTAAAGTCCAAAAACAAAAAAAGCCCAAATGAGCATTTATCTGGGTAAACTCAGGTCCCGCTCCTCCTCGTGTGCGTGTGTTTGGGGACATGGCATCACAGCTGCTCACAGCGTAAATGGAGGCTGCACCGTTTCCTACGCGCCGTGAAGGTATCAGGGCGCGCGCCGAGCTCCGCCCTCCTCACTGACTGTAGCTATCTAGTAGTTTCAAAGATGGCGGACTTCCTGCCAGCCCGCTCTATTTTATCGATATGTTTCCCAAACTGCCTCCTCACGAGCGGAGAAGTGGAGCAGCTGCGGAAATCCAAGGAGATAGACAAGTGTCTGAACAAGGACAAGACGTACGTGAAGCGGCTGGTGAAGATCCTGCTGCTCGGAGCGGGCGAGAGCGGCAAGTCCACTTTCCTCAAACAGATGCGCATTATCCACGGCCAAGACTTCGACCAAAAAGCCAAGGAGGAGTTCAGGGCCACTATATTCAGCAACGTTATTAAAGGTACGAGCGCGGCGGGAAGTGGGGGTGTTTACGTGAAACGGGCCGATCGGAGGGCTGGACACCCCCTTCTTCAGGCCTGGGGGCGAATTATGGGAAGTTGGGAGCCATGCTCTCTGAGCTCGACAGCCCTGGTCTGGTTCGCTGCCGCAGAGACGCCCATGTGGTCAGACCGCGGGGCGCAGGGAGGCCACGGGGCTGGGCTCATCCGGAGCTCCGGACTGGTCTGGGGGGACGGAGCTCCATCACGGAGGACGCAAACACTGCGATCCTCACCGGAGTCCCGCATGCGCACACGCACGCTGACGGGCGGCATGGGCTGCAGGTGATGCGTCAGCTGGAACCAGGGGTGTAGCGGGACCCCCAGGGTTCGGTTCCTGCTGGGACACTCCTGCCAGCATCCTTCCGTCTGAACAGTCCAGCCGGAGGCTGTTCTGTTTGTCCCTCTGAGCTGCTGTTCCCAACTCCAGACGTCCTGGACATCAGCCTCCATGTGTTCTGGTTCACATCCAGACTTTTGGGTCACTGTTGGTGTGTAATACAATTGTCTGGATGTTAGAAAACATCAAATCTCTTAAAATGTGTCGTCTTGATAACACAGTTGACAGAGACAATATTTATTAAATCATTTAATTTTATCAGTACTGTTAAATAAAAGTGCTGCAACAGATGATTATTTTAATAGTTGACCATTCATCTTCTTGTCCGCTTCTTCCCTTTTGGGGTCGCGAGGGTGCTGGAGTCTATCCCGGCTGCTGTTGGGCGAAGGCGGGGTTCACCCTGGACAGGTCTCCAGTCTGTCTCAGGGCCTCAATCACACACATTCACTCTCACATTCACACCTAGGGGCAATTTAGAGTCACCAATTAACCTATGAAGCATGTTTTTGGACGGTGGGAGGAAGCCGGAGTCCCCGGTGAAAACCCACGCATGCACGGGGAGAACATGCAAACTCCACACAGAAAGGTCCCAGCCGGGATTTGAACCGGGGCCTTCTCGCTGTGAGGCAAGAGCGCCAACCACTGAGCCACCATGCAGCCCTAGTTAGTTGACTAATCACCGATTATTTTTTACCAATTAGTCGACTAATCAGGTCATGCGCAAACTGGATGTAAAGCACACATCTTAACCATCATTAGCTTTAAACAAACTACAAACTAGATATATAGCATTACCTGTGATAATGCTAGTGTGAATGCTGTAAGCTGAATTTGGCCGCTGAAGATGAGGACATTGATAGCTTAAATCACTGAAGCTGAAACCGGTGAAGCTGATAGCCAGCATAAATACTAGTTAGATGCCAAATTAGCCTGAAAAACTGAAAGAATCTCTAAATTAGCCAAAACAGCTATCATGCAGCTAAAATATTAGCTAAACTTCAAAATAGCCTAAAAAACCTTAATAAATGCCAAAAAGTCCAAAAAGCAGAATGATTTTATAACTTTCAACTTTACTACACTCTGACTACATATAATATAAAGTAACGACTAATCAACTATTAAATTAGAGGTCGACTATTTTAATAGTTGATTAGTCGACTAATTTTGGCATTCCTATCAAATAATGTGTTTGCTGCTTTTAACAAAAACCCACTGGAATCTGTATAAAAACAAGAATAGATTTCATTGTTATACACACACGTTAAAACAAGTTCACAGTCATAATTTCTGGAGCACGGCAAATATGGATGTAAGATTTGTTTTCAGCTAGTTATTCCTGTATAGGCAGACAGTACAAATAAGAGTCATCCAGTCTGCAGCAGGTCTGTGTCCCTAAATGAAAGCCTTGAGGTGCTAGCAGGACAGCTGTGCAAGTGTTGCAGTGGGGAGACTCACACATAAAAGCGTCAGCATCCACTTCGAGGCCACATGTCCATCTGGATGAAGTTATATCCTATCCAGCTATCAACAAAGACCTGACCGGTTTCTCCTGGCTTTGAAAAAGCTCCTCAAACAGTTCTGCTATTGCTGTCTTCTTCTCGCAGTGGGGAATGGTTCGTCGTTTCTCAATGGATGGTCTCATCTCTTATTATTGAGGCTACCAGAAATACACATTTTTCTGAGAGTAGATACCCAAATGTTGCTACCAAGTAGGGCTGAGTATCGATTATAATTTCCAGAAACTATTAGATTCACCAGAGCCTGGAATGATATGATTCCCATTTTTTTCTATTCAATTTTGAGTTTACACATTTATACACATTTGTTTAGAAATACATGAATAATCTACTATCTGTTTTGAATATATTCATATTAATCTGATCCAGTTCACATACTGTAAATGTATCAGTGAAATAATGAGATTGTTAATATCATCCAGTGTTACATGGATTCTCTAAAGGAGAAGTTCTAACTAAAATGTTCAGATCATTAACATTGGAAACAGGGCTGCCATGATTAGTCGACTAATCGACTATTAAAATAATCGACGACTAATTTAATAGTCGATTAGTCGTTATTTTATTTGGAGTCAGAGTTTAGTAAAGTTGAAACTTATAATGGCATTTTGCTAGATTTATGGACTATTTTGGCATTTATTAAGGTTTTTTTAGGCTAATTTTGAGTTTAGCTAATATTTTAGCTGCATGCTAGCTGTTTTGGCTAATTTAGGCTTTTTTTCAGTCTTTTATTCTAATTTTGCATTTAACTAATTTTGTAGCTGGTTATCAGCTTCAGAGTCTGAGCTTTTTCTTCTTTAGACATTCAAATACATAACATTAGATTGTTGAAATAAAATGTAAAATAAGTATTTACTCAATAGTTCCTGTGATTTGTGTGCCATATAATAAGATCCCTAAAGTAACCCAAGAGCTTTTGTTGAGAGTGCTTCAGCTTTTGAAATGGACTTGAAGATCTGGGTCTGTGTATTTGTTGGTTGCTAAAATCAATTAGAGTATGTTTTTCTACAAAGCCAGAGTAACAATTCCAAAGTAATTGTGTCTGATTGCTGAAAGCAATGTTTTTCTTGAGCATTTTGGAGTTGTCGCTATCAAAGGTTGAATTGGCTACCCAAAGGTCACCAAGTCATAGTTGCAGTGCTAACCTTTGGCTAACAGCAATGGAGTTAGTTGAGATGATTCATGACTTCCATAGTTGAAGAGTTGTTGGATTTTAACGTTGGTTGCCAGATCCCTTTAATTTGAATTGAGTTTCCTTAAGGTAAAAATTAAACCAGTAAAGGAATTGGACCATATGGTTATTCTGGGGTGACACGGCAACCATTCCGGCTCTGGTGTGGATGCCGGAGTATTAACGTAACTTGAAAAATCAAATAGGCACTCACAATGCATCCAATCAGGTCTGACCTCTGTGGCACTCTGAATCCGTTTTGTTCTGTTCAAATTTTTGCTGAACGCTGGAGGACTTTTTGTGAAGTTGGGACTATTAACGACCTAAACTGGAAATCAAGCGAGCGAGTGTAACGTGCATCTGATGCATTTTTCTATATCAATCCTATTTCCCTCTATGTTCGCTGTTTTACCGTGGTTTAAACATGACATCATTATGAAAACCAACCCCGCTCTCCCGACTTGTTACACAATATATGAAGTATGACACTTTTGTGGCCAAAGCTGCCATGGAAAGCGAACCAAAGGCTGGTCCCACCAGTTCCTGAATCGCTACCAGATGAATAATGAGCACCTGCATGGAGAAATGGCATCAGCTGACTCAGAAGCAGCTTGAGAATATTCTGATGATTGCGGAGATTAATTATCATCCAGAGCAGGTGTTTATTATGGATCAAACTGGATAATTCTGGAAGAAGATGCCCTCTTGCTAATGAAGGAGGAAGCACGCACTTTTTTAAGGCACAGAGACAAAGTGACAGTTCCCATGAAAAGTACTCAGTCTATTGAATAATAATTTTTGAAAAACTCCATGTTGAGTGACACTCAGAGGTTCTTTAATAAATGTTTATAAAACATGATCAGAAGTGTTTTTGAGGAGTATGGATCAGTAACAGACGTCCTTCGGACAGGGAGGTTTGTGGGTGTGTGGTGGGGGTTCTCCGTATTCACGGATGTCTCCGGTCCCTAACCTACAAGTTAGGGGGAATTACTGTTAAGGGTTTGCCAAAATATCAGTATTGCAATATATCGCAATATTTAGTCCTCCAATCATAGGATGGTGTTCTCAATGATTTTTCACCAAGTATTGATCTTGTTTATTCATCATCCTTTGGTGAGACGTTCCTTCAGTGGTAGATGTGGGGCGCACATTTCAAGATTGGCTGTTGTGAGCACCCATGTGTCAGGCAGCTACTTGAATTTTTCAATTTTTGTTCTGTTGTTTACAGCAATTTAGCACCAAGTAGTGGCACTGCTGTTCATGTTTACTGTTGTTAACACTGAATGATTGAGCTGAAACTAAAAAAAATAAATGGGGATAGGTTTTCCTAAAAAATGTGTTCTTCTGTATAAAGTGAGGTATTAGAGATGATTTATACCAATTATCGTAGTATTGCAATACCATCGATTTCGTGAGCCATGTATCGAATCGTGAGGTAGCAGTGATTCCCAGCCCTAATTGCTGTACTCCCTATATAAATGGCGGGTTATCGTGTGAACTTACATGAGTTTGGAGTTTTGCAAGATCAGCAGCAGAGCCTGTGGCTGCAGTGTTCCTGCAGCCGTTCTGTAGTCAATGTGAGACTATAGTCGACTAATTCGGTCACGCACAAAGTGGATGTAAAACGCACATCTTAAGCATAATTAACTTTAAACTAGCTCGAGATAAAGACAATGCAGATTATAGTTTATTAAACTTTTGATGAATCATGCAGCTTCTGTCCTTCAATAGTTTCTGGTATTAAAACGCGATTACGGTAAACTAGAAAAGTTGAATTACCTGCAATAATACTAGTGTAAATGCTTTTTGCTGAAAATGGCGACACAATCGACTTCAATTGCTGCAGTGATTTACTAAAAATGCAAAATGTTACATTTGCTAAAAGACTGGAAATGTTGTTGAAGAACTATGACAGAGTGCTGAAGTTTACCTAAATTTCTGAAAAAATTGTAGTAAATTGCTTAAATATCCCTAAGACATGCCAATTTTGCAAAAATATTTAGTGTTGAGCTAAACTCCAAAACAGCCCAAAAAGCCTCAGTAGTTGTCAAATTTGCCCAAAAAGCTAGGTCGTTGCTTAAATACTAGCTAAACTCCAAAATAGCCTAAAATTCCTCAGTAAAGTAAACGAGTTAGAAACGTTAGCATGTTGCTAAAATAGAAGCTTAATACCAAATGTTTTTTTATTACTATAAAAGATGAAAACATATTCCATGAATATATTTAAAGGTTTGTTGCTAATCTGTTTAAAATGTTGAAATTTGAAGACTTTCTCATTCATATCCTATAGAGCATATTTTGCTAAATATTTCAAAAACTATAAAATTTGTGAAAACCAAAAATACAAGCAGTAATGTCCTGAACGAGATGAACATTTTGACACCAAGATCACTGAAAGTTTGACTGAGTTCTTGGTGCTGAACCCTCACAGCTTTGTTCAACTTCACTACACTCTGACTCCATATAATATAAAGTAACGACTAATCGACTATTAAATTAGCCGTTGACTATTTTAATAGTCGATTAGTCAACTAATCGTGGCAGCCCTATGCGAGTCACCTGCCGTAGCCAGACTGAATGCAGTGTGTGGTTAGTGTTGGTCCAAAACAATCAAGTAAACGTTGCCTTAAGCCAGCTAAATGTAGAGAGAGAAAAACAACTTATGATCAAATGTGCCTGTAGTGGAGCAGGTTGGGATGGTTAGCATGTCTTAGTATGCTTGAATACTTCAGATAAGAGAGGAATGCACCTTCCGTCACTAATCTGGTGATCACTAGAGTTTTGCCGTTCAGATGTTTGGCATGGTTCATTAACATGAACAATGGCAACTGAGTCACAATTGTTTGGGTGCTGTTCTTTTTTCATTCTTTTTTTTTCTCATCTCCGATTGACACCTATAGTCTAGGTCAAGGGTCAGCAACCTTGAACAGTAGAAGAGCCATTCAGGCTCGTTTTCTACTGATCAACACCTAGAAGGAGCCGCATAGTCTTACTTTAGCCTTTAAGAAATTTGGAATTGCATTCATGACTGTTTTTAGTAATAAACAAAAAATATGTTTGTTTTTTCTGTGAATAAAATCAAACTTTTAAAAAGAACCTAGCATCTCTCAAAATTTGTTTTTTTTTTTCTTTTTTTTTGTTAGAAACTTGAACTTATTTTCAAAATAAAAGCTGCTCTGTGCTAAACAGGATCGTGTCAGTGCAGCTCTGGACAGCTAATAACCAATGTTGTTCAGCATAAGATAATATGTGCTTTTAACTCATAAAGATCAAGGTTTTTACCAAAGTTTTGCATATAAAATCTGTTTATTCTGGAGGTAGAGTTGAACACAACCTATAGTTTATCATCTATGTGCACCTCAGCGTCAATTTATAAATGTAACTAATCTAAATTAATGAGATTCTAATTAAGTAGTCCTTACTTTAAAAAAATACTAATTTATTTTTCTTCAGCCAGAGAGCCTCCATGGAGAGATTAAAGAGCCACATGTGGCTCTGGAGCTGCAGGTTGGAGACCTCTGGTCTCGGTAGATGCCCAAGCAAAAGCCTTCTGCTTATTTCTTATGCAAATGTCGCATTAGTTGTGCTCAATTTAATTGAGTATTTTAGTGGGAAAAAGGTGAGTGGCTCAGGATGGACAGTGTAGTGAACAGAGGGAGGAGCATCTGGCATCGTTTTTTAGTCATTTTCTTGAGTTTTTCTGTTTTGTTAGCTAATTGCTTTTTCATGGAGCTTCATTTTAGTCTGCCTTGTTTTTTGTTGTGTATCTAGTAAGTAATCTAGTAAGATTAGCCCGCCCGTCTCTCGCAAAGCGCAGATATGAAAGCATCAGCTAGCAAAGTGGAACTTGTTCCACGAGTCGGAGAGAGAAAAAACAGCCTACGTGCTGTGAAAAGCCCCTCCCACACAAACACGGAGACACAACCTCTGCTAATCGCCTCCGTTAGCATTTAGTTTTGGCTAAAGAAGAATGAGGCGATTAATAACAGGATCAGAACTAGAGGATAAACCTGATGGACTTAGAGCAGTAACGGAGTTTAATAAGTGTGTTGATTTGAAGACAGACTGTTGTTACACACTGATGCTATCATGCTATATCAGGAATGTCCAAGGTCAGGAATCCAGGGCCGGCCTCCTGCTATTTGTCAAGAAATCTCTCCTTATCTGCTGCTGATCACCTGGATCAGGTGTGTTTGGCCAATAAGGAGCTTCAATGAAAGGTTGAAAAACGTGTAGGAGACCGGTCCTCGAGGCCTGGATTTGGACACCTCTGTGCTATATGATGCTAATAATGTTAAGGAATTGTTCCATATGTCACCCAGTGGCGTGGCTTCAGGGCCTTCAGTGAAGGCTTAAAATTATCTGAACAGAAGCACGTAAATCAAAGAAATGTTTTATATATAAAATATATTTTAGATAATTCAGGAGGATTTCTGACTGATTATTTCCCAGACGAAAATCTGGTTTCAAGACCATGAAAAACTAGTGTTTATCACCCTCATGGAACCACAGAAGTTTCAGGAGCACCAGGAAAACTTCCTGCATGCGTCCCTCTCCAGCTTAGCACAGCGTTCTGATCCGTCTCTGCTGAGAACAGAGCTGTCATCCAGCATGCAGGATTTTGAGTCGTCCTAAAGTCAAGACCGAGCAGCTTGAAACCCGTTAGAACCTGGCCAGTTCTTTGTTACTAATTACACGGCGCTTGCACAGTCCTGCTGCTCATGAAGCAATGTAGCAACTGCTCACCTGATTTCCATGAACAGAAGTCACAGTGCATGAAGTCCACGTGTCCTACACGCATGCAGGTTGTAGGAACTAACGGATTGCTTTGACTTTAATTTGGTCCCGACTCTTTGCCATTTGCTGAAACTTTACGGCGTATAAATATTACAAAATGACTTTACAAACTCAGATTTCTTGTTCAAATCAAACCTTCCTGCTGGGGTACCTCTTATCGGGCTCCTGTCTGTCTCGGCCATACACAAGAACATCATTGGCATGAAAGATTACTTCATCCAAATCTTCCAACATCAGAGACGTTTTTTTCTCTGAATATGCTCAGGAGCTGATGCGATGCCAAATGGAAGGTGTTTTAATTTAAACGTTCCAAAAGGAGAAACAGTTGTGAGAGAAAATGCCCAACATCCAGATCGTGCATTCAGTCTTGTGGATTCTTCTACTCATTTCATTACTGCAAATGTTTGATTCCCTGCAGGGAGAAATTCTGAGAATTGTTGGGGCTCCCTCCTCACAACTGCCTCTCAGGGGTGTTTGATGAACACCCCAGGTGTGGGATGAGCTCCACAGTGGAAACTTTTGCAATAACTTCCAGCTCCTCCGTTCTGTTCTGACATAATGTTCTAACAGAGCTACGTTTCATCTGAAGAAGTCATATGATCATGCAGTGCATGGAGCGTTTAGTGAGCACTGAGTGTTAGGTGTTTCAGGAAGGTGAACTTTGTTTTTTTTTTTTTGGATCTCATTGTGTAAACACATAATGACAAACTAACATACAATGTATGAAATGACATAAATTAGACACCAGGAATTTGCAAAGTCAAAGTACAGTTGGCCACACAGCTCTGTGCATAGAGTCCATTGGCACCATAAATGTTGCACAGCTTTTCTACAAATGTGTGTTTCCAGTCATCACATTTATTGTGTGTAATCTGTAGAAAGTGCCATCTTACAAATGTTCTAAATGCACGTTACTTTTTTTCCAACCTCACTGAGGGGTGTCAGCCCACCCCCTTTCATCTTTGTTTGTTTTTAAAGAACCTCCTGAGACTGTAGAGAGGATTCACTGAGTCATCAACTGTACTCATGTGAGAGCAGCATCACAGATCTCCAAAACCCCCTTGTTGTTCCAAAAACAAACTTTAGTCTGGGGCTAAGCAAATTCACAATGATACATTCACAGGCGTCTGGACTCATCGTCACACAGTGTTTAGTGGACCAGATCTCATGATCTCCTCTGCTTTCTTCTTCATACAGGTATCAGAGTGTTGGTTGATGCTAGAGAAAAGCTTCACATCCCGTGGGGTAACCCATCCAACCATCACCATGGGGAAACCATGATGGCCTTTGACACCCGCTCAGTGATGGCTCAAGGTCACGGCATGGTGGAGTCCAAAGTCTTTCAGCACTATCTTCCCTCCATCCGCGCTCTGTGGGCGGACCAGGGCATCCAGAACGCCTACGACCGGCGCAGGGAGTTCCAGCTGGTAAGCACGGCTTTGCTGGTCTCCATGCTGCTGCGTGAGAGGAAGTGCTGAGTCAGGCACTGACTCTGACTGCTTCCTCAGTGCTGTAGTCTTGCAGACTGTTCCAGTGGATAGAAAAAGATCATCATTTTTTACCCCTTTCAATTTTTCCCCCCAATAAATCAGCACTGTATCCCTTTTGGCAAATAGATGGTGCTAGTGCTGGGCGATATGACGATACATACCCATGTAGGCGATAGAAAAGTGTCTATTGTGTCATTTCTCTTCAATTGTTTATAACCTAATTTGATCAATTACTCTGCCAAATATATCATTAAATAGTATTAACCTCGCCCTGCGACAGACTGGCGACCTGTCCAGGGTGAACCCCGCCTTCGCCCATCATTAGCCGGTATAGTCTCCGGCACCCCGCGACCCCGACAGGGACAAAGCGGTCAAGAAGATGGATGGATGGAGTATTAACCTCATCAGTATGATCATAAAAATGTATATTAGTGAAAATAGACAAAATAAAAGGGGATTCTTTACAAAGAAACTCTTGTGGTTTTGCACGTAAAGCTGCTTTACACTCACAGGTTTTACAACAGGCTTTACGTTACTAAACTTACGTTACTTAACACAAGTGCAGAAGAAGAAGCAGAGAAGAGGGGATGTCTGTGATTTGGTTGCATTTTGGATTCAAGACGTCCGACAACGAGCAGAAGACAGTAATATTTAAATTTTGCTAGGAGGCTATTCCTGCGCCGATGCTAACACAACAAACCTTCTATCACTCAAGGAAAGTCCAAAAAATGAACATATGAGATCACAAAAAATAAGAGATGAACCAAGCTGTGGAATAGAGCTGTAACAAGTATCCAGGTGCTCAGATCCTCGCGATCTGCTCCTGAAAAATCAAGTTTGAATATTCACGACTTCTAAGATCGCAGATTCACGACCTTTATGAATATAGTAGAGTGAATTATCATGTAGTAAAATATTCATTGATCTGAGATACAGAATAATCTGGGATTTTAATTTATGATCTAAAATAAAGCCGTGTGAGCGGATCTACTGTCACCAGAAGTTAACAAATCTTCAAAATAAAGTGTCAGTGAAGCTTCCTGTTTTCAAAGTAAAACCAGCGAGAGTTATTTAAAAACCGAAAAATATACTTTATTATTTTATATTGTGATATAAAATAATTTATATCGTCATATAATTTTTTTTCCACATTGCACAGCACCAGATGGTGGTATTGGTGCATGTATGCAAGTCTTTCCAACGTTGATTTGAACATTCAACTTTCGAGCTGCCATCATTAATGTTTTCTCTGATATTTTCTACCTTCTGCGTTGAAGTTTGAGACCTGCTGCTTTTAGAAACATGGAAGTGAAATTGTTTCTTTTGTCAGAAATTCCCTCACTGTGAGTTTGCTGACTAGTGTACGACTGTTAACATGCACCAAGCCCAGGATGGGAGGCTACCCTGTCATGAAGCTGACAACATAAACAAATGTACAACAAAACTAAATGAAGTCCTCTAACCGAGATTTGCCCTCATAGAGTGGCAAAAAGCTTAAAGTTCCATTCCAGACATATTTGATCTAAACCATTCCCAATGATATTTATGCTTTTTTTTATCTCATATATGAGACATTTATAACTTTTAATAGAGATTCACAAGACTTGCTTTCAAAATAAAAGACTTCCTGTGTCCCTTTGGATCATCTTATTGGAGCAAATCTAGTGGTAGGTAGTGTAATGTCAGCAATAGAAACAAAAAACATTTTATTTTTAAACTTTTGTGGTGCTTCTTAGCCAGAAATTCATAAATCTAACTTTCTAAAATTAAAACAGAGCTAATTAACCGTTTTTTTAAACCACGAGGGACACTTAAAACACTGGAATTTTTCAAAATGTTTAGTTCTCAATTATGGCTACTGTGTTTTGGGTTATTGAATTATTTTAACTTTACTTTACAGTAGATTTTTTTCTAACTTAAAGCTTTGTATTTTTCTTTAATCAGAGAGCCACAGTGGAGGGGTAGAAGAGCCAGACGTGGCTCTGGAGCCGCTGGTTGCAGACCCTTGCCCTAGGCCAGCGCTCACAGACCAGAATCCATTGATATACAGTATATTACATTTACAAGCTCAGTTCTGTAGATTCTGGCACAAAGGCAAAATCTGTTCATTTGACGGTAGTGTGTTGTAACACTAGAAGGCGCATTTCTTGCACTATTTACAGCTCAGCTTTTAGAAATAATAAAAATGTAAATATACCATGACATCAATGGTTTCCTAAGCTTTATTTTGAGCCATGTTTTGTGGAACCAGTTTAAAAAATGTGGGAGCTAGCCCGATTTTTGTGGTTGATGTCTGCATGTCTTCCATTGCAACAACTGCGTTCTGTTGATGCAACTTAATGCATAGCAGTGGGGTCTGCACGTGCTCGTGCACGTCTGTCTCTAGCAGCGAATAGGCAAGGGCCAATCCACCAATAAATATCAGTGCTCAAGACGCTGTTTTTGCAATGTCTGGCAGTGGTTCTGCCAGCACAGCTGAGGGTTTGCCGGTCTGAAGATGACCCGTGTCTCAGTGGTAAAAAGACGCTAGCATCATAGCCAATAAAGGCCAACATATTAAACAAACAATCCAGAGTGAAATGTTCATTATAAATCCATCACCAGGACGGAGTTTGCTGGATATAATTCCAATAGAACTCAACCTCTGTTCCCTAACTTCTAAATCCACTGGAAAGTTGTGCAGCCAGTAGATTTCTGACAACGGAAGGAAATACACCTGGCAACAAGCCATGCTAAAGCTAACACAACAACAACCGACCATTACAGAATCTAAGATGGGCGGGGCTTTTATACTGGAGCTCAGAGTATCATACTGTGAAACTTCTGGGATTTAAATCAGTAAGCTAATCACACAATTCATCCGTAATACCTCGTTTCGACCTGTAGGGGGCAGTACACAGACGGTTTTTGACTGTATTTTCAAGAATTAAACGAGTTTATTTTAATTTGTCAAAAATTGGCAACAACCAACAGACAGCACTTTTAAAACCCCATTTATAGAAGTCAGCAGATAAAAGAAAGTTGATTTAGGGTTTGGTTACCCTTTAAACATTTAGCTCACATTGCTGGGAACAGGCTGTGTTCAGGTAACAGAAACAAAACAGAAGATATGTTAAAAAAAATACCCAGCAGGATACAGTAAGGTAACAAAGCAGCTTCTCCCTGCATTGTCCACTGATCTTCCCTTCTTTCCATAGCAGTGCTGTGGTACTGCACTGAACAGAACCACGTTTGTGTTGTTTTCTTCTTTTGATTCTGCTCTTTGCTCCTCGGAGCGTTCACACCAAACTGACTGAATCCAAACTCTAGCGCCTTTAGAAACGGGGCCAGTGAAGTCTTTGAGTGGAGTGTGCATGCATGCTGTTCATGAATCAGGATCTCATGAACCTTTGTGAGCACCCACTCACCTGACAGCATATATGGGGGGTAATGAGGGTCATCGGGGGGGACCTGAACTCTGTGACTTCGTTTCACTGGACTTTTCCTTGCTCTTGTTTTTTTTCACAGGGGGAGTCGGTGAAGTATTTCCTGGACAATCTGGGCAGGCTGGGACAGTCGGTAAGTCCCGCCCCCAGCTGAAGGGATAGCGTGATTCCGCTGCAGTCGTTTATGGAGAAGTGAAAGTGCTGTCTTCCTGTCTTTCCTCATAACTTTTTTTTCAGCTGATGGACTGAAACTGATTGTGTCGGTAGGATGAGTCGGGAGGTTTTTACCCTCATGTTTGCTTTAGTTATATGTTAGCAAACGCACAGTTTTTATAGACTGTATGCTGGCATCATGGATAACTCCAGAGTAGAGCTGTCACAAACCATTATTTTAATTGTCGACTAATCACCAATTATTTATTCTGATTAGTTGACTAATCAGATCAGGTGCAAACTGGATGTAAAACACACGTCTTAAC
This sequence comes from Oryzias melastigma, assembly GCF_002922805.2. Taxonomy (NCBI): domain Eukaryota; kingdom Metazoa; phylum Chordata; class Actinopteri; order Beloniformes; family Adrianichthyidae; genus Oryzias; species Oryzias melastigma. The sequence continues at coordinate 23,229,041 of NC_050519.1, read as the reverse complement.
CATTATAAGCTTTAAAAACTAAATATATATCATTACCTGTGATAATGCTAGTGTGAATGCTGTAAGCTAAATTTGGCCGCTGAAGATTTTAGTGCTGATAGATGAAGTCTTGGAGAATGACACAGCAAGACTCAACAAAACTCTCCAACTTTCACACAAGAAATTTAAGGCAGATATTAAGGATTTTCTGGCCCCAAAAGATCTCCAATGAAATCCTATTGTCCCGTTGCAACCAAGAAGACATGTCAACAATTATCTTTAAAAGACGCTGGACATGGATAGGACATGTACTGAGGAGTGAAGAAAACACAATCATAAAAACAGCACTACACTGGACACCGGATGGAAAAAGAAAAAGAGGACGGCCCAAAATCACCTGGCGCCGAACAGTAGAGGCTGAGCTAAAAGAATCTGGATACACCTGGGGAACAATCTACACCTTGGCCCGTGACCGTCAGAAATGGAAAGATTTCGTTGCTGCCCTAAGCGTCTCAAGGCGTAAAGGGCAGTAAGAAGTAGAAGAAGATGAAGATGCTGAAATTGATAGCTGAAATCACTGAAGTTAATAGTTAAAAACGCTGAAGCTGATAGCCAGTTAAAATATTAGTTACATTCCAAATTACCTTAAAAAAAAAAAAAAAAAAAAAACACCTTTGGTTAGCAAAACAGCTAGCATATAGCTGAAAAAATAGCTAAACTCCAAAATAGCCTATAAATCTTAGTAAATGCCAAATAATCCAAGAAGCTAGCAGAATGACATTTTTAAAACTTTAAAACTGTAACTGTTTAACATAATTATCAGCTTATCAACTTAAACCTTAAATAACTTTCAAGATTTTACTCTCCATAAAAATGTATCTTCTCAAAATTATACAAGTTAGAAATAAGTACAAGATAACATCAGACCATTAATAACATTAAAATAAAATGATCTGGAGGGCCGGATCCGGCCCCCGGGCCTCGACTTTGACACATGTGTATTGGTCTGTCTAATAAAATCTGCTGATCTTCTCAATCAAAGGTAGTTTAGAACAGGATGTTTTTTACATGTCAGAATTATTTCTGAGCTTATTTAAAATCTTCAAAAGGACCGTCTCTGTACTGTGACTCGTCCTAAAGCCAGACGGTTTCCTAAAATATTTTGTCATTCTTATGACTCTCCTGAACCTCCACATCCGTTCTGCTGTCTTTTTTATGAGATGTGTCCTTCCTTTTCTAGCAGCATCAGGAAGTGTGATGATGTCAAACAGAAGTGGGTCATGAATACTTCCATGTTGCTGGTGAACCGCAGCAGCCAGTAATCAGCCGGACAGCCCTCTGCACGCCTCAGCTACAGCGTCTCCTCTCAGTTTTGAGTGCAAAAGCTGCTCAAACTGCATACATAACAGCTACTGTTCTTACTTAGGTGATTGGAAGCTGCAGGTCAGAACGGCTGAGGACATGATGTCCTGTTCTTGCCATCTACTGATTATGTTTCAGATCTCATATCAGCGTTCTTTTCATACACATAGTAGGTTCATGCTGGAGCATGGATAAATGTAGAGCCGTTCAGTATTAAAGACGAGGCGGATGCTACAGACAGTCATTGCCTGCAACAAGAGAAAGCACGCTCTCTCACCAACATCCAGCTAGCTGTTGATCTGTCTGTCTCTGTGCAGGACTACCTTCCCAGCCAGCAGGACATCCTTCTGGCCAGAAAGCCCACAAAGGGCATCCATGAGTACGACTTTGAGATCAAGAACGTGCCCTTCAAGATGGTGGATGTTGGCGGGCAGCGCTCGGAGAGGCGGCGCTGGTTCGAGTGCTTCGACTCTGTCACTTCCATCCTCTTCCTCGTCTCATCCTCTGAATACGACCAGGTGAGGCTGTAAGATGAACAGGAGCATTGGCAGTGTGAGGAGGATAACGAAACGTATTCATAAAGCAAAAGTTGCAGAACAATATATGAATACATTTAGTTTTAGGGTTAAAATGTATCATTTGAATGTGACTTTTCTTTGTCTTGATCCTGTTTACAAACTGTCAAAAATACGTCCCAGGGTCCCAGGCTGATGCATCGAGTCCAGAAACATCCATCCAGCTGAGAGAGCGTGCCATTGAGACTCATTCATTAAACTACGATGACAGACAATCATCTCCACACTGTCCCTCTGCTGGGGAAAAAATATTAGCAGTCGAGTCCTGACGCTTTTTCTTTTTGACAGCAGCAGAGCAGATAAACAATGAAACAGACCTGTATATGGTGGCAAAAAAGAGAGATGTTTATAAGAGAATGATGAAAGAAAATAAATCACCGAGCGCCCAGCGGGGGGATCCCCGTTTCTCTGCTGCTGTTCTGCCCTCTGATTCAGGGGTTTTGTCAAGGTATGTCCCCTGCCAGAATTTGTTTCCCCTGTCTCAGGCATTGTTCTGGCAGGGGAACGTTCCTTAGCTCAACACCGGCCAGCATGTCATCATGGGGGCTCCTCTCTTAGCCGAGCAGTTTATTCCCGGGACAGGGGTGGCGGGCACGCCCACTCCAGGTCCAGGACCGGTCCAGGCGGACCGTTTCCTTCGCCCATCTCGACCCGGGACAGGCTCTAGCAGCACCGTGACCCTGAAAGGGATAACGGGTTAAGAGAAAAACAGCTTAGCTAACTCGGAGCTAAAGGCTAACGGACAGACAATTGTAGCCTTAGGTAAAAAGACAAAAAGATTAGAAACAGAGAGTGTGGGGATTCTAATCCTACTGACTTTTTCATTTTATTCATCTGTTTAATTACATTTTCAGCAGCTCTGGCTATCAAGATCATTTTCCCGTTATGACATCAATAACATTCTTAAAACTTCTATTTTATTTTAGTTAAATAAATTTTAACAGACACGTTGAGTTTGATCAATCGATGTTTGTGACGTATTTTTGACGGTTTGTTACCAGGAGAAATGCGTATTCAAGACAAAGAAAAGACGTATTCGAAATAGACATGTTCAACGTAAAACTAATTGTTGCATTCATATTTTTTCTGCGAAGTTGTGCACAATTTTGTGTTTGTGAATACAAATTTCTGTCTATGAATACAAGTTATTCTTCATGAACACGGTTCTTTTAGAAAGCTATCTTACCCCATAGGAAGACACTCTGCTGCATCCACTCTGGCCAGCTGCTCGCTCTTCCAAACATCAGCAGGTTCCTGATCCCCAAACACACTCCTGTGGTAATCTGGTGTAGTGCATTCTGAAGACGAGTAGAGCAGCCAGAGTAGAGAGGGATGTGACTCCAGACTGACATCTGAACCTACAGGACAGTGGTGCTGCCACGATTAGTCGACTAATCGACTATCAAAATAGCCGATGACTAATTTAATAGATTAGTCGTTATTTTATATTAAATGTAGTCAGAGTGTAGAAAAGCTGAAAGTTATGATGGCATTCTGCTAGATCTATGGACTATTTTAAGATTTATTAAGGTTTTTTTAGACTATTTTGGAGTTTAGCTAATATTTCAGCGACATGCTAGCTGTTTCAGCTAATTTATGATTTATTCAATTTTTTTGGCTAATTTTGAATTTAATATTTTAGCTGGCTATTGAAACAATGGTTGTGGTCCAGGACAGACGGTAGAAATGAGGCCGATGGTTTCTGCAGTGGAATTGACCTGCTGTCCTCCTCCTCAGGTGCTGATGGAGGACCGGCAGACAAACCGGCTAAGCGAGTCCCTCAACATCTTTGAGACCATCGTGAACAACCGCGTATTCAACAACGTGTCCATCATCCTCTTCCTCAACAAAACCGACCTGCTGGAGGACAAGGTGAAGCAGGTCTCCATCAAGGACTACTTCCCCGACTTCCTGGGCGACCCCGCCAGCCTGGTAGACGTCCAGCACTTCCTGGTGGAATGTTTTCATAAAAAGCGGCGCGAGCAGCAGCAGAAGCCGCTCTACCACCACTTTACCACGGCCATCAACACCGAGAACATCCGGCTGGTGTTCCGAGATGTCAAGGACACCATCCTGCACGACAACCTGAAGCAGCTGATGCTTCAGTGAGGTGGGCCCCTCCCACCTCGGAGCTGAAACTCTGTATTAAAGCCACTACCACCGCAGTGCCCCCCTGCCTTTTTCCCAATTGATGAGAGACGATGTCGGCTGGAGCTCAAACTGTCTCTTATTACATCACTGAAGCCACCCCCCCAACATGTTCAGTGCTGGATCTCATAGAAGAACTCTTGGGGCCTTCTGCTTTCTGTGCCTCTTTTGACGTTGGGGGGCCAGAGTGATGGACACCGATAGGAATTCCTCTTTCACTTCTAGTTTTCTAATTGTTTCCTTTAACTTATATTTTATAGCGGTTAACTCGTTGCGGATTGGTGACAGCTCCTAGATGCTGTTGGAGGTGCATGCTGGTCCTTCACTGGCTGTGCGGCTCAGCCCTTCAGCTGCTCGGTGACTCTGTAGCTTATTTGGGAACCAACCCCCACCTGAACCTGTAATGCCTTAACCATTGTTTCCTGGGTGCTCACGTTCTCAGATTCAGTAAACAGAACAACTGTGTGATCGGACAGTAACAGAATCCAGACTTTTCTTTGTGCCTTCTGAGAGGGCAGACCACTGCTGCCCCCTACGGGTCACTGCCCCCCGCGCCTCACTGCCCCAGCTGCATGTTCACATGAAAGGCAGTTCTTGTTGGGGGTTAGAGGAGCACATGGTGTTCCAGCGGGGGCAGAGATCAGTGTTCCTCTGTCTGCTTACTCTATGACATACAGAAATCTTGGCTCCCTCCTGATCCACCACTGAAAACCATGCTTCACTCTTCACTAGAGCTGCCACAAACCATTATTTTAATAGTCGACTAATCACCGATTTTATTTACAGATTAGTCGACTAACCCGTTCATGCACAAACTGGATGTAAAGCACACATCTTAACCATCATCAGCTTTAAACTGACTAAAAACTAGATAAACAGCATTACCTGTGATAATGCTAGTGTGAATGCTGGAAGCTGAATATCGACGCTGAAGATGCTGAAACTGATAGCTGATAATGCTGAAGCTGAGAGGCAGATAAAATGTTAAATTCAAAATTAGCCCAAAAAATTGAATAAATCATAAATTAGCCAAAATAACTAGCATGTAGCTGAAATATTAGCTAAACTCCAAATTAGCCTAAACAATAAATGCCAAAATAATCCATAAATCTAGCAGAATGTCATTATAACGTTCAACTTTTCTACACTCTGACTCCATATAATATAAAGTAACAACTAATCGACTATTAAATTATTAAATTAGGCGTCGACTATTTTAGCAATCGATTAGTTGTCGATCAGTCGACTAATCGTGACGACTCTACTCTTTAGCATGTCAGCTGTCGACGGTTTGTGCATCGTTGTGTAATTTCACTCACATGTTCTCATGTGGAAGCTGGTTCAGCTTATGTCATGAAGCACTAAAGCCGTGCATGTCCGCTTGCAGCTGCAGAGTCCATGTTCCTGCACTTCAACCCTTTAACATCAGTGACGCTTCAACATGAAATCTTGAATATACTGTAAATCCAGCAGATTTTGAAGGAGAAAAGTGGCTCCAAATCTGCTGGAATGATCGTGTTAACGGTTGAAAATTACATCAAAGAACATAAAGACTGGAGCTCTGGTGTGAAAGGGTTAAGACCACACAGATTTCCCTCCTGGTGCGTGAATGCATCCATGTTTAACGTGCCGTCAGGACCGGAGCTGCCTGCTTCCCTAGAGAGCCAAAGAGACAAAGAGCTCTGACTGTTACTTACTCAGGATTTGCTGATGTGATGCAACCAAACGCCTTTATTAATTACATGTAGCGCAGGCATCTGTGTGGGTTCATCTTAGAGAATGTTCTGTTTGCTAACGCTTGTTTTCTGTAGGTTTCTTCACAGCCGAGCTGAAGTATTGTGGTGTTGTCCTTCCTCAGAGGACTACACGGTGGTTTCTCCAGCGGTTTAAAGGATCTGCCAAATGTTACTGATGTCAGTGCCTCCTGTTCAAACTCCTTTGTAAAGTCATTTGAAATGAACAATAACACTTGTTGATGCTACAGTCCTTTTCTCATCAGTGTTGTTCCAGTTGAACGAGCTTCAGTGTTCACGTTAACTTATGCTGTTTTACCATCTACTCCAATAAACCTGATGTAAATAAACATTTTTTAACGCCTCCATGTTTGCTGTAATCTCACTATGGTTGCAATCCAGGTATGGTGCTGCTGTTTTGACTCCACCCACCTCACAGGTGGTTTAGCCTTTATCTTACAAGCTCATCAATTCACCAAAAGAAGACTGGAGCAGAGAACAGAACCCCAGAGCTGATGTGGATAATAACCATGATAGAAAATCTAAAAATGACATTTAAACGGGCTGAAGGTTGGACTTCTCTTAAGACAGTGAACCAGTTTTTCTTCTCTGTAATTTCATGTTCAACATGTTCTCATGACAGATGGCTAAATCAAATCCAGAACAGCAGAAAGAGTTCAGGGGGAGAGGACATACAGAAGAGTCTGTCCCGTTACGGGGTTGAATTTAAAACAACCCCACTGACAAATTCATTTCTATTCATTTTGGGGATGGGAAAAATGATTTTCTATGAGGTTCAAATCATCCTTCATCTGATTCAATGTTAAAAAACATCTTTTGGGTAACATTTTCAGTAACCTGAGAACCCAAAGTGTACCAAATTCAGAGAATGACCCATCTTCCATTAACAACTTGAGCCAAAGTATTAATGGTTGCAGGAAATGGTTGAATCAATACTAAACATTTCAATTCAGCTGTGATACTTATACTGTAAAAAAGGGTCATGTAAAAGCAAATATATAGTAGTTTGGCATTTAAAAGTGAAATGTGTGAAAAATGTCACACTTGGCTTAATTTGAAGCTCTATAAATGACCTACAAAGCAGCTGACATTCTGTCAACTTTCTGAATGTGAGCTCATAGAGATTTTGGAGGGATTCAAAATTGAAAAATCTCAGAGTTGAAACTGTGAAAGCAGCCGAGTGTGGTTCTTCAGACATGCCCACTCATCAGTGAAACTTGGGTTTGTTAACATGTTCTTCCAGCATTTTCCTCATGATGTAGGACATGAAGAAAATAACATGGAAATTATATAGTTAATGGTGACAACTAAGAGCTTTTTCAAACAGCACTTTTTAATCTGTTCCTGATTTAACAATATTTAAATAAAGTCATCCTCAGAAAAGCAGTTTTGAACAGTTTCCGGTTCCGGGTCACGAGCAGACGTGTGTTCCAAACTCTCTCCAGCTTCAACAGCTTTAGGAGATTATAATCATGAAATATCACAGAATTACTGGAAAAAAATAGTAATTCTGCAATACAGAGAGCTAACCATGAAAAACCAAGAATCATCTGAACTTGTTGACCTGAAAATTATTTTCTTTTTGAAAAAATATCAGCACATTTTGTCTTAATTTTGATAATAGATCTGCATATATGCAATGACAAAGTCTGAAATAGTGATATATCTCCTTACATAGTCATGTGATCTATTGTTACTTGAGGATTCTTAATGAGTCTATGTTGGAAAGATATAAATATCTGATCTGAAGTTATGAACCAGATGATTATAATAAGTTTAAAGGAAATGGTAAGGTCGGGTGGGATTATATAAGTTCTCTTCCTCCCACTCCCTTTCAGGCAATCTCTTAACGTCTACTTATCCTGTGTTTGACACGTCTTTATGGACTTCTGATGATTGATTTTATTGCACATGGATTATTTTTTTCTTCTTAATTGCTTGAATCATGTTCAAAATTCGAGCAAAGTAAACCAAAGTCGTCATTTTCTTCATTAGTTACAGTTTTTAAAATGTTCAATAGATGTTTCTCCTGCTCGGCTCGTGACCTCAGGTGTGTTCAGGATTTGGCCCCTGTGTGACTGAGTTTGACCCCCTGATTTTGAGGATCAGGGGTCTGAGTCTGATCAAACATTCTGTTGACATTTTATAGTGTAACACGGTGCAGTCAAGGCAAATCAAGAACACCTGATCCATGCTTTGATTGTGGAGGAACCAGACACCATATAAGCTCCAGGTTAGCAGGTGCACTTCCTGCTGCCTGCTGTATGCTTTCTGCTTCCTGCTGCTGCTGCTGCTGCTGCTGCTGCTGCTGCTGTTGCTGCTGTTGCTGGTAGCCTTTGGACCTGGAAATTGGCTAACCTGCCACTGCTTCTTCTCTGAACGTGCTTGACCACCTCATCGGTGAGTGTTGCGCCCATGATTGTTTTTTTTTACAACTACACAGTCAGTCTGGCTGATGTAGCAAAAGCTAATACCACATGGTTGGTACAAACATTTCATTGTTTTTTATTTTAATCTGCTCTTTGGTTTTGTTTGAATGCCTAACTGATTTAAAACTATGGTTTTCCTTGTATCTTGGTTTACTTATCCATTTTTGTAGTAGTTTTTTAGGATTGTCCAGGTTCATGCAGTTCAATGGGATGAGAGTGGTGGTGATGATCCATTGAGTTCTGTTGTGGTTTGATGGGATAATTGAAGAGGTGGTCATTGTCCAGGTGGGTTCAGGTTGGGTAGCTCGCCATCAATTGAAGAAATACAAAACAAAAAAAACCTGACCTAGGATGGGTCAGAAAAGATCAAAGTGAGACTCACAATAAACACAGTTTAACCAATATGAGGGAAAAAGATAAATTAATAAAGTAGCACAAATTAACATCCAGTTCAAGCTATAAAAACATAATTCTATGTAGTTCAAGGGTTCCATGTATAATAAAGTAAAGTGCACTTTTAATTATCAAATGTGTCTTCAGAAGCACAGTTAATCAAATTATAATCTAATCCTGTTCATTTCAAATGGTGCGCAACATAAACAGGTTAGAAAAGTGTTCAAAATCAAAATGCCTTTTTGGCAGTCCAACATCAAATGCAGGAAGCCCGCACTGTAGCAAAACGTTTGTGGAATGATTTCTTCGTACATTACGGAATTCCCTCCAAATTGCACAGTGATCAAGGCACTGATTTTGAATCGAAAATGATTAAAGAACTCTGTAACCTTGCTGGAAAACATAAAATCAGAACTACACCCTACCATCCGAGAGGCAACCCTGTTGAGCGCTTCGACCGAACACTGTTGGACATGCTGGGTACACTCTCGGAGCAAGAAAAAAAACATTGGAAAAACCATGTCAAACCTCTCGTTCATGCTTACAACTGCACAAAGAGTGATGTGACCGGCTTCTCACCTTATGAACTTATGTTTGGTCGTCAACCGCGTCTCCCAATAGATCTAGCTTTTGGACTACCCCTGAAGAAAGATCAAACACTCTCTCATAGGGAGTACGTCGAGGAAAACAGACGGGTGGCCACTGAAAACGCTGCAAAGGTCATGCGGAGGAATAAGGAGAGGTTCGATCATCATGTCACTGTTGCAGACCTGGAGGTTGGAGAGAGGGTACTGGTCCGGAACTTGAGACGGCGTGGAAAACACAAGTTGGCAGATAAGTGGGAGTCGACAGTGTATGTGGTCATTAATAAGGCTGGCCACCTTCCCGTATACACTGTTCGACCTGAACACCTCAACAAACCCCTTAGGACATTACATCGAGATCTTTTGCTGCCTTGTGGTTATCCGCCTGCACCTCTAGAACAGCCGGTCCAAAGAAGGAAACGAGATCCTCCTCTGTCGTCACCACCTGCAGAAGAAGAATCCTCAATAGAAGACCAAATAGACCCAGCATACGTTACAGCACAAGATGGACCTTTTAGAATCACGACTACTTTGGACCTGCCAGTTAACTCGAGTCCAGCTCCTGCTGCACAACCTGAAGTCCTTCCACCTGCTGCATCACCTGTCGCCAGCATCCCTGACGTGAACTTGGAAGATGTGGTCATGGAGACCAAAAGGGCTGAAGAGAAGTCTCAGGAGCCGTTTGTTGACATCAAACCCGAACCAGAACTCAACGGATCATCACCACCACTCTCATCCCATTGAACTGCATGAACCTGGACAATCCAACCTCCTCCTCCTCAAACCTCAGCCTCCTCAAACCTCAGCCTCCTTGGTTTACTGTCCCTATTGTGTTTTTTTTTTAATACAATCGAAGGAATTCTTTATAGTTGTCTTTGTGTTTCATTCACGCACCCTGGGCTCCTTGAGACGAACTTCTTCTTGTGAAAGTCAGAGCGCCTAGTCTCATTTATAATTACACAACGCGTTACAATAGCATTTATTTAAAAAATGAAATGACAGTGATACAGTACATGGAGGAACCAAGTTCATTAAAAAAATGACAAAAACAAGATCAGGAAACTCTTTAAAAAAAACTTTAAATATAAAGCAGTTTGTGGGTCGATCTCTACTCCAGTTGTGCTGCAGGTCTCAAGAGGGGGGGTCTACAGTGTTGCATAAACCCTACCAGCAGGATAACACAGAGACGAACAGGACCAGGAGACATGCTCTGTGCAGAGTGCACGTTTGGCAGCAGTGACCGGCTGGCTGTGAAGTTCACTGCAGAGCCAAAGCCAACGATGAAATACAGACCAGCACCTGCAGTTTGGTCATGTGACTGCCAGGTCAGTCTTTCCTGAGATTCTGTGGAGACGGGAGCAGCAGGAGGAGTTGCACTAACAGAGGTGAACTACAGGGTTCCAGTGGCGCCCTGGCCTCCAGCAGAGCCCCACGCTCAGCCTGTGGGCGGTTCTTCTGTAGAGGAACAGAACTGGATGCAACCATCTGCCTTCAGAGCTGTGAGGGAAACATCTCCGAGGGGATTCGGTCTGTTTGGTTCAGATTGGAGCAGCAGTCTTTTGGTTTGCGTTGTTGTTGGTGAAGCATCGCTGCCGCCGGCTCAGATCACAGACGACTCCTGCAGATCCTTCCCCGCTGGGACAGGACCATTCTGTGGGCCAAAGTCCAACTCCAGGAAGTCTGAATCATCACTGCACCCAGACAGCTTCTCCTCCTGCTCTACGTCTGTCTGCTCCTGTCGGCTCCGTCTTTGCCACATCCCGGACTTTGCCACGCCCACTAGAGCCAGGCAGACGGCGCTGAGCCCCATGCCAGCCGCACATGAGTAAAACGCAGCGCCGTAGTTCTCGGTCACATCCACCAGGACGCCTACAAAACAGAACGGATGAGTGAATGGTGTGATGAGGAGTTTCAGAGAGACAATGGGGGCATACCTCCCAGAGGGGGTCCAGCCAGTCCAGCAAAGCTCTGGATGAAAACGTAGACTCCCACGCAGGACGACATCTTCTGGATGCCCACCACGTCCTCCTCAGCCAGCATGGGGATGTGTGTGGAGGCCACGGTGCCCAGGAAGAAGCCGTAGAGGGCGCAGCACACCACCAGACCCCAGAACTCCCAGACTACGGTAAAGGCCACCAGCACCAGGCACAGCAGCACCACGCAGCCCAGCAGCACCACGGTCTTCCTGCAGCGCACTCTGTTCAACACCACCCCGATGGAAAGCCGGCCAAAGATCTCAGCCACTGCCATGACGGAGAGCATGCAGGAGGACGCGGTCAGAGGCACGCCTCTGCTCTTGCTCAGCTCGGTGACATAGAGCTGGGGGGCAAAGAAGCCCAGAGTAGCGAACAGGCCGAACAGCGAGTACCAGATGAAGGCGCCGTCTCTGAGCACGGAGAAGTCCAGGAGTTTGGGGCTGCGGGGTTTCAGAGGACCAGCCTCTGAGTCTGGGAGGAAGCTCCCATCTTTTCCTGAGGTAGGGCTGGGAGGGGGGGGGAGGGGTCTCTCTAGCTCTTCCTTGGCTTTCTCCTCCTCCAACCCCATGTCCTCCTCAGAGAGAGGGACCCCCGAGTCCTCCGAGCCTCGAGACAGAGCAGAGTCCACGGAGGTGCAGGTTTTCTCGTTCTCCAGCTCATAGTCACTCTGGGAGGCGGAGTCTGTCTTTGATTCTGCGCCCTGCACAGTTTCTGGTTCTATGACGATGGGGCGGAGCAGGAGCCCACAGCTGATTATAGAGGCCTGAATGACCCCCATGATGATCAGACAGTAGCGCCAGCCGATGTCCTCCTTCAGCCTGGAGAAGACTGCAGAGAAACAGCGGCTCAGTCAGAGACAGATCTGCAGAGGAATGCTGCTGTCCGTCGACCACACCACTGCAACACAGGCCACGCCTCCTGATCTGACTCAGTCACTGTAAAGTAATTGAATGATGATGATTTTAGAGTTTCTAACGTGTCTGTGTGTCATTTTTCTTCTAAAAGAGAACAAATGTAATAAGAAATCATATTTCTCCTTTTAAATCAACCAAACTGTCTTGGACAGACTCTGTCTGAATGAATGATCTTCTTTCCATCAACAGCTCTGCTGCACATGCACTAAACCCTCATCTGTTCCTAGTGTCTAGTTCAGGTTCTGGAGAAGAGAAGATGGTATCTTCACATTGACTGCAGTCAAATGAGCCGCCGTTCACATTTCTGACAGCTGGACATTAAAATATTGATGGATGTTTTTATGTAGCAGCTGTGAAGATTTGCGCTACTGAGACACAGAGCTGTCATAATCAGACAGGGGGGGCAGGGGCGGGGCTGCTCAGCTCACCTCCAAAAGCCACGCCCTCTCAGAGGAGATTTTGGAAACAGGGGATTCAGATCAAGATGAAAATTTGCTTTTTACCAGCTCAGTGGCCTTGTGGTAGAGTGTCCGTCCTGAGATTGGAAGGTCGTGGGTTCAAATCCCGGCCGAGTCATACCAAAGACTTTAAAAATGGGACCCAGTGCCTCCCTGCTTGGCACTCAGCACTAAGGAGTTGGACTGGGGGGTTAAACCACCAAATGGTTCCCGAGCGCGGCTGTGTCTGCAGCTCACCGCTCCCCCAGGGGATGGGTCAAATGCGGAGAACAAATTTCACACACCGTGACAAATAGTGGGACTTTAACTTTAACTTTAAAGACATTTAGATTGTGGGATTTTGGATAATAACTTCAGAATCATCATTAAAATACTACTGGGAACATTTTTTAAATAAAAAAAACTTACAGACCAATCTACCACGGCAGCATCGAGCGCTATAAGTACAATTCTTAAATTGCACTCACGGCAGCAAAGACTTGTCCTAACCCCCCCACCGCTTACCTGGAGCGAACGCAAAAACAGCAAACGACTCTCCTGACGAAGCCACAGAGGTGACGAGGGAACGGCGTCTGCAGAAGTACTGCGCCAGGATGGTGACGGTGGGGAGGAAAGAGAGGCAGTAACCAAAGCCTGAAAACGAGAGGAAGAGAGGAGGACATGACAGCCACTGGCCCGCATGGTAGGAACACTGCATGGCTAGGGTCAAAGAGTCAGGGGTCAGGTCACTCCTCTGTCAGGCTGCTTCAGCGGACACAGCTTTGCTACAGCTGCTGCTGGAAGACAAAAGGCATGTAAAGACAGAGGAGACGGGGAGAGAGGAGAGCGGGGGGTTAGCGGCGGGCTGTGTCACGGGCAGACATGGCTGTTTGGTGGGAGAGCTAGCAGTGTGCTATTGGCTTCAACCTCTGCCATCCCTCTTCACATCTGAAAAGGAATGTGGTTTTGGAAGCCTGTCAGGATTTCTGCCAGAGCTCCCAGACACATACTAGAACAGAGGTGCATCACCTCCTGGGATTTTAAGCTCTGGAAGAAGAAGATTTTATTCAACACTGCTAGAAGTCCCGTCAGTTGATTAAGAACAAATGTTAAACACTGTAGGAATGAAGCTGTGAGTCAGGAAGTCATGATGACGAGGAGACTGAGGCTTCTGTACCTGAGATCAGGCCTATGGTGATGTACATCTCCTTGATGGAGCTGGTGAAGGCGGATGTGATGGTTCCCAAGCAGGTGAGGAAGCCCCCCATCATGACCACAGGACGAAAGCCAAAGCGATTGCTCAGCATTGTGGCCAAAGGTGCTGTAGGAGAAACAGAGGACACGTCTGGGGTGTAGGCTCCACGGCAGGGGGTCAAACTCAATCGCCCAAAATCCACAACACCTTAGATCACAGGCTGAACAGGATAAACATTTACTGAACACTCTAAAACTACAGTTTTAAAACTTTAAATCCGTAACTTTTTAACATAATAATGAACTAGATATATAACATCACTTTATTAATGTTAGTGTGAATGCTGTAAGATGAATTTGGCCTGATAGCCAGCTAGAATATTAGCTAAATGCCAAATTAGCCTAAAAAACTTAAAAAAAATAAAAATTAAAAATAAAAACAGGTTAGCCAAAACAGCTAGCATGTAGCTGAAATATTAGCTGAACTCCAAAATAGCCTAAAAAATCTTAGTAAATGCCAAAATAGTCCAAAAAACTAACAGAATGCCAAATTTTAAAACTTCAATACTGTAACTTTTTAACATAATCATGAACATTAAAAAGGCAGGAATATTATTCCAGAATAAATCAACTTAAACCTTAAATAACTTTCAATATTTTACTCTCCATAAAAATATATTTTGTCAAAATTATACAAGTTAGAAATGAGAACAAGATAACATCGTGTCATTAATAACAATGAAATAAAATGATCTGGAGGGCCGGATCCGGCCCCCGGGCCTTGACTGTGACACATGTGGTCTATGGGGTATCACCACATCACAAACAGAGCTGTGTTCTGGGGGGTAACGGGGTTAGAGAGACTGACCAGAGAAGGTCATGACGAAGGCACAGATGGAGATAACCCAGGAGACGCGGCTGTTGCTCTCTCCAAACTCCTCCATGAGGTCCTGGAGGAAGATGCCCAGCGTCTTGATGACCCCGTAGGTGCTGGCCTCCACTAGAAAAAAGGCTGCTGCCACAACCCAGCCCCAGCCCCCATCAGGAACCTCAGGGTAAATGTTTGGGCCCAGGCAGCGTCGCATCTCCAGCACCTTCATGGCTGCAACGTGGGTGAGGCTGTTGGAGGAGAACACAGGACGTAGTTAGCATAGTTTCTCCCTGTTCGGTGCCATGTGCTGCAGCGTGACTGGCTCTGTGGGTACATGGCTACTGGTCTGGTCTGTAATAGTGCTTCCACTGCCGTTCTTCTGACTTTCAACATTTCTGCTTTTATGCTGATGTTCTCACGGTGACTACAAGAGGTCAGTGTTGTTACGCTCCTGCAGCTTCACTGTATGAAACGCTTCTTCAGATTAATTATCGGAAATATCTGTTTAAGTGGGAAAATGTCAGGTTTAACCGGATATTATTCACAATCTAATTTCAAAGAGGCTGAAAAGAAAACTCTGATGACCGAGCATTCTAGTGGCATTTAAACGCATCACTTACAGATGAATCTCTGAGACGTGAAGTCTCACCACAGATTTGTGTAACTGAGGTATCGTGTGTGATCACTCGTGTCATTTTAGAGAATCTGCGTGTGTAATTAGTTTCAAGCTGTCTCAATTCTAATTTGTGCGCATGTGTACATTGCATTTTGTATTTTTTTTTTTTTTTTACTTTTTGCAGGCTACCTATCCACATAATGTATTTTATGAGTTACAGATCAGGAATCGTGGTGATACTTATTTGTCTCCACAGTCTGCGTGTCGTTTACGTCTACAGAACATGAACACCTGCTGCCCTGACAGCTTTATAAACGTACACCTCTCCTCGTGTGTGTGCGCACGCGCGCTGCAGCCTCTCTGAAACCAACGGCCGCTCACTTTGGAGCATTGTTCCATCAGAAGTAGCTCGTGCGTGTTTCTATAAGCGGCTCGTGCGGTTACGTTTCAGGGAGTGGTGACGTCAGAGGCCGTGTGGGTTCACCTGAATAAAACATGTCCACTGCAGATCCCGAAACCGTACTTTAGAAGTTCAAAAACAACATTAAACTATAAACGCAGAGGCGCGGGCGTTTATCCCCCTCCCGCAGAGAGGAGACAGGATGGGGAGCCGGTGAAGCTGTGAGCCCCGGTCCCGGTCCGCACTCACCGGCCTCGCGGCGGACTTGCCTCCTCCTTTATCTCGCCGTCATGCCGCTGTCCTGGGATCTGGCGGGAAACAGCAGCAGATGCGCGGGGATGCTGCGGCTCCGGGGTGGGGGGTCCGTCAGCAGCGGCGCGGCTCCGGTGTGGCTGGCGGGGGGAGCGGGAGCATCTTTGTCCTCGCTCTGCATCTGCTGCCGGCTGTGACAGCTCTTTTCCGGCTCAAGCCGGTATTCTGACGCGGGAACGCGACTCCCCGCACCTCGTGAACACGCACGGCTGTTCATGAGAGATACGGAACAGGAAAGGCGGGGCCGCTTCCGCCCCGCCGGCCGGCCGGCAGCAGGCGATGCGCGCGCGTGCGTGGGGACTGCGGCGGGAATGTCGCTAAGGCGTCAAAAACAGTTTAGCGTTCGAAATAATCTCAATAAAAACAATTTAACCGAGAGCATTGACGTAAACAGCGGTTAAAAGAACTCCGAGGCATTAAATACTCCGCGCGCACATGCGCACGAGACTGAGATGGCAGGTTTGTGCCGGCATAGAGCCGGTCCAAACCGGTCCGGGACGTCAGCACATCCTGAATCAAGCGCTTTAATAAAGAGGGTTTGATTCTGGAAGTGTTCGATCTGTGCATGAACTGAAATAAAACATTTGGTTTAAGCGTGGACTAAATGAAATGTGGAGCTTGTAGAACTCAGATTGAAAAACACCAGCCTGCAGCAAAAGAAACGAAAACGAGCTAAAGAACAGCAGACCTGCACTGCAGTTCTGTAAGGAAGAGACCAGCCCAAGCAGAACCTTCTTCATTCAGTCTGAGAAGATGCGTGACTCACCTGAGCACCCTGCGGATGGAGGGCTGGCTGTGCAGGAGCGGGAGAGCCTTGGGCTCAAATACTCTGAATGAAACAGGGTGTGTCTGAGAAGGTGTGAAGGTCCATCCCTGGAAACCACAGATACTCTTCCATAGGACAACTTTCTGTAAGGAAGGGAAAGTGAAAATGTGTGAAAAAGAAGGAAATTTATATCACAATGTTCGCATGTGAGGATCATAGAGGTGTCTGCTGGACCATGGTCATTTTTACATCACAGTCAAACAAACCTAACATACCTTAATCCAGGGGGTCAAAGTCAATCAGGGGGCCAAAATCCAAAACACTCCTTAGATTGAACAGGATAAACATTTATTGAAGACTCTAAAACTACATTTTTAAAACTTAAAAACTGTAACTTTTTAACATAATTATGAACTAGATATATAGTACTACCTGTGATAATACTAGTCGTAATGCTGTAAGATGAATTTGGCTGCTGAAGATGTTGAAATTGATAGCTGATAATGCTGATAGCTAAAAATGCTGAAGCTAAAATCACTGAAGCTAATGGCTGAAAATGCTAAGGCTAATTGTTAGCTAAAATTTCAGCTAAATGGCAAATTAGCAAAAATAATTAAAAAAAGGAAAACAGTTAGCATGTAGCTGAAAAAATAGCTAAACTTCAAAATAGCCTAAAAAACTGAAAAAAGTTTAAATTAGCCAAAACAGCTAGAGTGTAAGTATTAGCTAAACTCCAAAACAGCCTAACAAATCGTAGTAAATGCCAAAATAGTCCAAAAAGCTAGCAGAATGACAAATTTTAAAACTTTAAAACTGTCCATTTTTTACATAATTATGAATAATAAAAAGACAGGAATATTATTCCAGAATAAATCAATGTAAACCTTTAATAACTTTCAATTCAATTCAATTTTATTTAT
>NC_050519.1:23208006-23210449 GCF_002922805.2 Oryzias melastigma | reverse complement strand
ACAAGGACCACAGGAGAGAATATTCTCTGATTACTAGCTAGCCTTGCAGAACGCCTGTCCAAAGAGGAATGTTTTCAATATTTTACTCTCAATAAAAATATAATTTGTCAAAATTATACAAGTTAGGAATGATTGCAAGATAACATCGGGTCATTAATAACAATAAATAAAATGATCTGGAGGGCCGGATAGAATTACCTGGAGGGCCGGATCCGGCCCCCGGGCCTTGACTTTGACACATGTGCCTTATTCTTGAGGAAGTTTTCCAATGTCAGTTATCGATTATTGTAAATTATGTAAATTATTTCATTTTGAAATATTTTTAATGGTATTGGTCAATTCACTTTGATCTTGCCTCAGACAGATCGATCTGGTTGGATCGTACTTATAGAAATCAATACACTGTCAGTGGGTTGTGTTGGATGTTTTTAGTGCGTATTATAAGTTCTGAGGGTTAGAATTGGAGTGAAACAAATGTTTGTGTGTCACTGTTAAACAACATTGTGATTATTTTCTTTCTCTTGTGTTATTTTTTGCAACTTTGTGATTCACTGTTTAGTATTTTCTTTCTGACGCTTGACATCATGAACCCAGTCTGACGCCTTTGAGTGTCAGAAAACTTTGTTGTGTTTCACGAGCACTTGCGTAGCAGACAGCTGATGTTGATCCCAAATCACTGAAAATGTAAGTGCTTAATGTTCAAATAAACCCATAAACAAACTGATATCTAGACCCCAATTTGCCTGCTTAGCTTACAGCCTTCTGGTTCATTCGTGGTACCTGAGAGATAACACTATCAGTCTATTAATGTGCTCTGTGTCTCAAAGTCCTTGTAATGTCAGACATGCACTATAAGTCCTCTACTTTCTAAACATTTTTAATGTGGCTTATCTTTGTCCTGTATTATAATTATTTCTCACAGTCCTGCTGCTGTAAGTATGGACAGATAATCATGTTGTTAACAGAGTTGTGACATTTACTGCTCTGTTCTTAGATTCACTGTTGTTTGCACAATGAAGCGGGGCTGAACATTAGCAGTCGCTGAAGTCTGCTGTTTCTTCCTGCATCTCTGGTGTTCTGATCAACAGTTGCCCCCCAGGGCTGGGCAGCAGGGGCAACATTTCTGCTGGTTTTCCAACATACAAAGCTGTCTAGAAAATACACCAGAAATGGACTGGCTCACCACAACAAAAAGGTTCCCAAAAGTAAAGCTCTTCAATCATTCTTATCAAACACACTGGAGATAAAACGTTCCTATGTTCCACTTTATCCTGGTTCTCTTTCGTCACACACAAACTCCTGGGAGAACATTTGATTATACAAGACAAGTTATATAAACCTGTTTTATGTGAGCCATAAACGTGTTGTAGGCTTCAGGCTTTCATCTCCAGGACACCTTGACCGTGATGTGAGAACACGACACACAAGAGTTCAGGAAGCTCCAGTCGGAGCAGTCTGGTACCATTGACATGCTATGACGTTGAAACTAGAACATGAGAATGCATCCTTTGATTCTATCTACTGTCCTTCAACTGCTAAGTCACATGCATCCATATGGGGGTTGCCACATGAGCCGCTGCATCTTAGGGGTGTGACGGTGTGTCTTGTAGTTCCCTTGAGGGTCTTGCAGCCTCCCACTCCAACTATACTGTCCTCTGTTGAAAAATCTTCCCAGTGGTTTCTGGCCAAAAACCTAAAAACTCGTTGCTTTCTAGGACATCGTTTCATTAGAAATTCTTGTGGGCGGGACTGTTGTCACAAAAATAAGCCTCTGCTGACATCCCATCAAAGACGAGGAAAACAAAGATGTTCATGGATCTATTGGTCTGCAAGCTGATGTATCAGAATGAAGTGGAGCAGGAAGACTTTGGTCCGACCATGGCAGTTACTACAACTGAGCTTTTTCCAACAACATTTTTATTATCTTGCCCTGATTCATAACAACTTGAATAAAGAAACAGTCAGAAATGCAGTTTTAACCCAAGAACCCATGGTGACATCAGCATCACAGAAAAACTTCAGAAATGCATTACATGGTCTACTTGGTTTGTGGCGTATTCCATATAATTTTATTTTTTAGGAAAAAGGGGTCTGGGTCTTTATGGGTTAAGCCTAAATTACTTTATATGCCCTAAATGCTATAAGAACATGTTGAAATCACAATTGTCATTGGAGTGTGTCTTTAAAGAAGGGACAAACATCATGAAAATGTAACGTGTGGATGTTGTGTATGTGTGGTAAGTGTATTATGAAGTATTGTAAAAAAAATGTAAGGGAGTGATGCTGCCTTATGGTGTCCTTAAGGTGTTTACACACCACGTTCAAGTATGCGCCATACGCCGCTTCATGAACGCCCATTCAGCTGGTAGTGTTTACACCGGACAGGAGGCAGCAGGCATGGAACGTCAGGGAGTGTCAGGGGGCATCAGGGGGCATTGGGGAG
>NC_050519.1:23198794-23207619 GCF_002922805.2 Oryzias melastigma | reverse complement strand
GTGTCAGGAGCGTCAGGGGGTGTCAGGGGGCGTCGGGGAGCGTCAGGGAGTCGCTAGGGGGTAGCTAGCAGTTGTTGTAGCAACTCCAAGACTTGACAGAGCAACCCCTCACATCGTTTAACTCTGTTATGAGAAATCCACCTTAGCTGCAACTGCACCCAACTAAGGTGCATTTCTCACAACAGAGTTACGTCTCACAACAGTTAGTTCAACCTCCACAACATTTAGTCATTTGGACACAACCTAGTGTCAGTTTCATGTTCATTTCATCCAATAACATATCCTTCAGGACACAAAGTAAATCTATTCTCTGTCAGCTAAACCCATCATAGAGTCATTCTGATCTCGAGCCCCAAAGAGCTGATCCACCATTCTCTGGATCCAGGCTCGGCTTAAAGACCTCCTCTCAACCCGCCTAGATCTCTCAGTGAGGCAAACCCAGGCTTAGACTCCAGCGGTTTTAGTCCCACCCATGATCCAGCAGTCGGACCCTTTATACCTTAGTTATACCTATTGCTCTAAATGCTTTTATGTAATCACTTCAGATGTTATCAGTGTCTGGGCAGGAACTTTGTTCCACTTTTTTTCCAGCTTTGCCTCAGCTTGTTGAAATGTCTTGCATATTGACGTTTTGCAACTGTGATAGGATCTTGTCAATTTGGCAGTAAATTAAAAAAAAAAAAAAAAACGGTTACTAGAAACATCTAGAAGAAGATTGTTTTTCAACTCTCCCAAAAAATCATTCAAGTTTGTTATTTTTTTGTATGAAGAATTAGGGGATTTTTACAACAGAACTGTAGCAGGGCCTTTTATTTGATCCTTTTGTTTCTATTTGCTAAGTTAAAACTCCAGTTAATAAATATTATCTCTGATTCTGGTATTTCAGGAGAAGTTGGTGTCATTCATTCAAAGGTCTGCTGTATGGATGCTGCGTGTATTAAACTTCAGAGTTTATAGATCTATATGCATGTATGTTTCACTAAAAATGGTCAACTGAATGCGTGTTTTTGAGGGTAATGTAAACATAGCATCAGTAGTCGTTTCAGGTATAAAGGAAATGGAATAGAAGTAATTGCGTTAACCCTTTAACACCTGTACGTCGCCAGTGACACTTAAACACAAAGTCTTTAAGATACTGTAACCTTTCAACCTTTTACACAATAACTCCTGAAATTACTGTGTAAACGGTTGAAAAGTTACAGTAAATCAAAGAACATAAACACTGGAGCTGTGCTGTTAAAGGGTTAACTTTGAAGAGAATCCAGAAACCATTTCTGCTTTCAAATGTTCCACTTCTCAGTTTTCACTGTGCGATGCTCCGAGGCCAGACGAAGATCAAACACCGATCAAGGCTGGACAGGAAGTGGGATCGCTGCCGTGTCGCCTTTGTTTTGGAAGTTTGAACTTTCAACCACTGAAAGCTGAATGCACTTTGGAGCCAATTCAGGAAAACGTCCACAGAGGCAAAGAGTCGGGTCGCGTTCCTGTCTCCAGCAGCAGGACTGTGTGGCCTCGTGTCTGCACGTGAGCGCCATGAAGCTCAGCATTCCTCCCAGATGGAGCATCTACACTTTACCCAACTTTTGAAAAAACAGCTGGTTCAGCACATCACAACATTCCCAGGTGCAGTTTCTGAAAACCAAAGGAAATCTGCTGCTGAAGGACACGCACACTTGCTTATCAGAAACAATGACACACTCGTTTTTGTGTTCTTTGCATAGGTTCATGATGACCCAGCTCTGAATTTATTTCTTAGTTGGCTTTGGCTAAATTCAGTAAACTTCCTTTAAATTTCTTTACAGATCATCAGGCGCAAATATATCTTACATGTCCACAAAGGTAACGTCTTGCACACTCAATGAGAGACATAAAACAGTATATAAACTAAAATGTTGCTACAGCGGTTCATTGACTATTTAAATGTGGTTAAATGTGGTCTTTAGCATGCACCATGACTTCCAGAGAAGGCTCTCACGGCTTTCTGAAGCTCCAGAATGAGGAAGGAGGAGGCCTTCAAACCGAAACCAAGCCGGAAGAGCCTTTCAGCAGGTCTTCTCCTCATTCTCCAAACAAAGAGGTTCGTTTCCACTCTGAAGGTAAAGTCTGTCTTCACGTTTGGAATGGCTGATGTGTCTGATGCACACCCGTCTCCATGTTCCTCCATCTGCCCTCCTCCATGGTTACAAGGGCCCCCCCCTGCAGCCTCCGACTCCATCACGGCACAGCTTTATCTAAACACAAGAAGGCACTCGTGAGTTTCCTCCTCACATACAGGAACATGGCTGTTTTAAAGGGGCCATAGCATGAAAAAACAACTTTTTCATCTTTTAAGTGTATTCTACTGTTCATTCCTCTCTATAAAGAACCTCAAAGCAATATTTTGATCCGTTCATGCATTTCTGAGTAATCCTTTAAAAACCGGTCCCCTCAGCAGCAGCCCCTCCCAAACCCATGAAAACGAGCAGGTTCTCACGATCTGATGTCACAGAGTGAGACCGCCCCTTTCAGGAAGACTCTGCTCTGACAGCGCCGCCCCCAGTCCAACACCAACACCCAATTTCTCCACAGAGCTAGTGGTGATAGGCAAAAAAAAACTTTCATTTTAGATGCGGAATACCGTTAATCTTCCAGTTGTGTAAATAAATTCCAGCTCAAACAGGTGTTTGTTACTTTAGACACAGGGCTACTAATAGAAAAATGCGTGTCTGGTGTGAATTGCAGGAGAGTGCGTACGCCGCGCGCACTCCACTCTCGCTTCCGCGTCCAGTTTGAACCTAGCGCTAGGAATCGAGTCGTTTTACTTCAAGGTAGGAAAAAAATCCACAAAAAATAACTAATATTTCATAAATAATTTGTTTTTGAGTGTTTCAAAGGTAATATATGATCATATATATGGATGTAGTTTATTCTGAAAGATTGAAGAAAATCAAGGTACGACCCCTTTAACTCAATCAGTTGCTTTTCTCTTCCTGCAAGAGCTAGGAATCATGTTAAACATATAAACAACTGTAAAGAAGCTTCTCATGGCTCCGGTCATGTTGGCTTCATCAAATCAGCTTTTTCCACCAATGAGCTGCAGCGTCTGGCAGTGAAGGAAAAGGCTGACATTTGGCACCTCTGGATGCTCACAGGAGGAAACTCATTTTCGTCGTCCAGACACACAGGTCCAGAGGCAAACTCATGCTCCGGGATGACCTCCCCCCTCTTTGCGCCGCCGTCCTCAGAGTAACCTGAGCGAGAAAACAGAAACTCCAGTCAGTCGTATCAGAGCACAGCTGCCGTTACCCCAAACAGAACAAAGAAAATCAAATCAGGATTGGATTCTTATGTCAAGTTTTGAATTTTGACTCAAAACAGAAAAAGTCATGTGATTTGATTTGGTTTTGTTTGATTCAAATTTCTTGGATGAAAGGGAGCTGCTGGTGAGCCAGGTTCTCCATTCATATCATAGCAGAAGACTTAAATTAAGTTTTTAATCAAGTCCTGGAAAGTAATGACATAATATTGAAAGTAATTTACATTTGAAACATAAACAATAAACAAATGAAGAGACGAAACGTCAGGATCAGCAGGGAGCTCGTCTGGAATGCGGCTGAGCGACTGACCGGTGAGGGTTGCAGTGATGGGACGGGAGGCAGGTAAGGCAGCAGTTGCAGCGTATGAGGGGGGGCAAATAGTCTGCTCTGAGCCTGCTGACTCGCTGCCTTTCTCTGAGCTGCCATGGTCATCAAAGAAGCTGAGACAGGAAAAAACAAAGAGGGAATGCTGTCTCAGCTGTCATAGGGAGACCGTTCTACCAGATACACTGCCCAAAAAATGAAGGGAACACCTAAACAACCCAATGTTACACCAAGTCAGGGATAGGAAACTCCAGGCCTCGAGGGCCGCTGTGTCTGCCAGATATCCAAGCCCTACTCATGACTGATTACCTGGTTCACTTTTACACTTTAACTTTGATTCTGCATCCAGACCTCCATAGAATAGAATAGAATACATCGAATAATACATCTAATCGAATAATACATCATAGAATAATACATCTAATCGAATAATACATCATAGAATAATACATCTAATTTCCATGAATCATTTCATGTGATGTGTGTTCCATGCAAATATATACAGAATGAAGCTTTTAAAAAGAATATTTATTCAGTTATAGAATGTGTTTCGTTCCCTTTATTCTTTTGAGCAGTGCATGAAACTGGACAGTGCCTTTAATTAAAAAAATGAAGAAAGTAATTCCCCAATTTCCTTAAACCCACATTCCCGTGAGCTCACTTGTGTTTGGAGAGAAGTTCACACTCGCCCCCATCCTGCAGATCCACGTTATAGATGAAGAGCTGCCCATCAGCTGTGACCACCAGCAGCCGTGGAAGCTTCTGGATACTGCAAACCCAAACGGAGTTTTAGCCTTCAGAGCAACTAGCGGCCATATAGACTGCAATGCCAACACACATTTTAGAAATATTAAAAGTGGTACTGAGGGTGAGCTTCCAGGAGAGCGTCTCATCCATCCACCCGACAAACGAGAGCTCACCTGACCAAGGTGCAGACACTGCTGTGAGCGGATGACGACAGGTGAACGGTGGCGAAGGCACGGTCCTGGCTCATCACGTCACACACCTGAGCAGGAAGGTAGCTGCTGGCTGCTGAGAACATCCTCCCCACATACGATGTCCAGGTGTCAGCCTCGCCCCCCTCCCTGCAGACATGAGGATACATGAAGACTCAGCTACATGGCTTGGTTGGCTGTAAGGTTCTTTTGAAAACTAATGTTGCATCCCACATAAGCAAAGGCCGTAGCACAACGGTCACAAAAGAATGAAGAACAGAGTTTATTAAAAAAAATGTTCTGTTTATCAAAACGAAGCAAACAGACAAAAATCATGGGATTGGAACCTTGACCAAACATAAAATAGGTCAGAGAACAGCTGACCCAGCCACGATGACTGTGGGAGTCAACAGTGAATCATTCTGCTGAAAA
Organism: Oryzias melastigma; assembly: GCF_002922805.2. Lineage (NCBI taxonomy): Eukaryota > Metazoa > Chordata > Actinopteri > Beloniformes > Adrianichthyidae > Oryzias > Oryzias melastigma. Next base: position 23,202,632 of record NC_050519.1, on the reverse strand, counting down.
TGCATGTGGCGCAGAGGGAGAACGGTCAACCTGTGATCAGGAGATTCCAGGTTCAATTCCTGACTTGCCTGACCACGTGAGGAAGTGTCCTTGAGCAAGACACCAAAGCTCACTCCTCCTGGTGGTTAGAGGTTAGTGCCAGCGTTCAGCAGCAGAGCCGCCGTCAGAGTGTGAATGTGACTGCAAAGAACTTTGGGCCTTTAACCCTTTAACACCTGAGATGTCATCAGTGACACTAAAACACAAAATCTTTAACATACTGGAACTTTTCAGCCATTAACACGATCAACGTAATTCTAGTAATTGTGAAGGAGAAAAGTGGCTCCACACCTTCAGTACTGTACAGACATTTGGGGCACTACGTATAAAACGTATTTAACTTCAGTCTGAACTTCACAAAAGAAGGCAATAAGAATCGTCACAGGAAGTAAATACAGAGACCCGCCAGGACCACTCAGTCACCTGAAAATACTAAAGTTTAGTGACGTAGTTGATTATAATATTCTCCAACGTATGTACAAGGTGCACAGGTCATGTTTACCCCTCAATTTAGAGGTTAAACTCAAAAGACAAAATCCCATCGACTTAAAAGGACATGAAATATTCACAAAACAAAGAATCAGAACAAAAGTGTTGGAGAGATCTGTTTCAGCTTACAGTCCTAACATATGGAATAAACTAGATAAGGACATTAAGGATACAAAACAATTGCTGCCTTTAAAAGTGTCATTAAGAGGGAGATGTTAAGCAAATATTAGAGATAATCAGTAGAAAAATAATTTCATAAAACTATGTAGTCAATGCCACTGGACCTAGTGTTGGTAAAAAGAATTAAATGTGTATGTATTTTTGTTTATATGTCCTAAATATTTATGTAAAAGCTCATTTTCCTTTTCCTTGTTTTATATATTTTGATTTAATTTTGTAGATTTAGCAATAGGGGCAGATAATATACGTTTTCCTCTTTCTGCTCCTTTTCATTTATTGACTGTTTTATGATTATTTAGTATTATTTCAATGTTATGTATTGGTACTAAATGAAGTAAAATCGATTTAAAAACACAAATATATAAAAAAATAAACAATAAACATGCCAAAACACAATTTCATGAAACAAGAAACAGGCTGTAAATGAAAAGTCAAATGTTAAGAGTAAACATTGAGAAGAGAGCTGAAGGTTCTCTCACGTTGGTTCCAGCTGTTCCAGCCTGAAGATGTGCACAGTCTCAGTGTTGCTGGAGGCACAGAGGAAGAGAGCATCCAGGCTGAAGGACAGAGAGCGAATGCTGACATACCTGGACACACATGCACACACACACATGCACGCATCGGATGGTTAGTGTGGTCTCTTTGAGCCGCCTTCACTCAGCAGGCTGAGCAGATGTAGAAGAGCTCTTTTACCTCTTCATGCCTCTGCGAAACTCAAACAGACGCAGACCTTCAGGAATGGAAAACACTCGGATGACCGTACCCTGTGCAGAGCCACCGTCACTTTGGTTTACAAGAACATTCTCATCCCACATGAACTCTGTTCCAGAGCAGACCTGGGGGGAAAGCCTTTCTTACCCTCTCTGACGCGCTGGCAAGTTTGGTGGCTGAGGTGTTGAAGGTCAGAGCTGCCAGAGGAGCGTCGTGGGCAGAGATCACTGCCACTGTGCTCTGAAAGCACAACATCCACAACTTACACTCGAAGCAATCCTTACAGCTCTGCAGGCACAGGTGGAACTGTGAGGATGGAGGGATGTGGGTCTGCCAGCTCTGAATCACACTTTTGACTGTAGCAAACTGTCAGCAGAGTGAGCCTGAACTCTGAGCTAATATTCAGTCTGACGTTTTCATGGTCCATCTCTCAGAAACATCAACCCTAGCCACTATTACAGATGTCAGAATCCAGTCCAGGCCTGATGTATTTCAATAAACCAGCCGTTTAGCTGCTTTCTGATTAAACCTATATAAGTGACGGACAGATGACGCTCAGGGAAAAGAGCGAAATGTGAGCAGAGTCCATTTTCATCTGGTGTTAAACCCAGCAGAATCCAAGCAGCTCTTCTGTATTCCACCAGAAGATGGCGCTGAAAATATTACAAGCATCATTATAAAAGGACATGAAAAACAGAGTAATAGGCATGAAAAGGATGTTTTTCACACAGGTTTTAAAAGGTGAGTACAGAAACGAGAGAACGGGACAGAAACGGGGTGTTTTCAAAACCGCTGTCCGCCAGACCACCAGAGACAGGCGTTGATGAAGCACCAGACATTCCCTTTTTACAACATAACAGAGTTTACAACACACAGGTTTAAGAAAACCCTTTTCTCTACTGATGAAACACAGAACTCTAAAATACCTGCAGCGCCTGGTTCACACTGGACATGGAAGCGGCGTGGACCGGAGTCTGTGGCGTCCGCTCTCTCCTGCGTCTAACTGATGCGCATTTTCCAGCAACGGTCGACAGGTTCTTCTGCTAGAGTTTTTTTTTTGTTTGTTTTTGCCATCTTGAGTAAATTAATAACCTAAAATATGACCCCATGTTTCTGCTAAGAAGAACTGGTCTCTGTTGTTGTTTTTTCACACCCAAAACCCAGCCCCACCCCCCACTCCAGAGTCGGCCCACTACGCTGATCAGTGTGCGTCTTTTTTGTGTTTTATCTGTTTATCTGTATTTATTTTCTTCTCTACAGTCTGTTTAGATACAATAACATGATCATATTTGTCAGTCTCTGTGTTTTATCGTGAAAAACTGGTTATATTTTGAAAATAAACCAGATTTTCTCATGAATCTTGATGTCACTTCCTGCTAGAATTAATGTGGATCGCTCGCGGCTCGCAAATAAAATAGACCAGACGCCGAAATGATGCGCTGCAGGGCACAAGCCTTCGACGGAGGACTGCGGCGCTTCGTGTCTGGTGTGAGCCACACCATAGGTCAACAAGGGCGCCGGATGGAAGCGGCCTCCCTTCCACGCCGCTTCTGCATCCAGTGTGAACCAGCCGTAAGTCATGATGCACTTTTAAGTCTTTAATGTTTTTATAAATATAAAATAAATGATATTTTTCTGTTCAGCTCTTGTTAAAGAACAGAATACCAACACTGGATGCTGGTGCTTTTAACTCTGCATATTTATTGCAGCTAAACTCAGTTCACTCTAGCTCAGGGGTCACCAACCTGGTGCCCACAGGCCCCCAAGGACCCCACAAGGTGCCCTCAGGTCTCTTCTAAAATTAGAACTACTCACTTGTGAGCTGCATCTAAAATTTTGTTTTATTCTGTTGCTATTTTTTTAAATAGATTTAAAAACGAGGACATCTGAAAAATCTGTTCATAATACACGAACTTCAGATAAGTTTAGGTGACCTCTGACCTACTCCAGTTCAAAGATCATTAAATTTGTTAAAAATGCTGCAGATTCTGTCATTGGTTCAAAATGTTCAAGATTTGTTTAAAAATGTGTAAGTTGATTTTTCTTTAACATTGCATAGTTGATAAACATGGAACAACATAGAGAAAATGAGACATTTTCCCATGAAATGTAGTGATGTAAGTAATCATCTGAAAATGTAACAATTACAGATTAATAAAGTTCTGAATATTGATGTTTGTTTCCTAGCTTGTTGTCATTCTTGATACTTATGGTGAGAAATCAGAGTCTTCACATAGAGGAGGATCATTATTATTATTAATAATGTAGAACTGAAGGTAAACTGAACAAATTTGTTATTTCAAACTGGTAGCTCTTCGTATGACTCGGTACCAATGAAAAGCTCTCAGTTTCATAAAGGTTGGTGACCCCTGTTCTAAATCAACCACTAGTGTGAGTGGAGTGCAGCACTAATGCTGTA
>NC_050519.1:23175168-23198691 GCF_002922805.2 Oryzias melastigma | reverse complement strand
GGAGGATCATTATTATTATTAATAATGTAGAACTGAAGGTAAACTGAACAAATTTGTTATTTCAAACTGGTAGCTCTTCGTATGACTCAGTACCAATGAAAAGCTCTCAGTTTCATAAAGGTTGGTGACCCCTGTTCTAAATCAACCACTAGTGTGAGTGGAGTGCAGCACTAATGCTGTAACAGTGGGTCCTCTGTGATGAAGTGACCCTCACCAGAGTGTTGGCACCATACACCACGATCTCTCCGGTAGTGGCACTGCCGGGGTACGCCAGGAAGGAGTTGGAATTATTGATGGAGAGAGCGCAGAGACCTGCAGGAGAACAATGTGCAAAGTCACCTCTGTGGAAAATAACGAGGGGATAACGCCCGACGAGGTGTCCATTATCAGAAATGAATGGATGACGCGGAGGTGTGAACTGTCCAAAGCAAAGTTACCCCTTAATGTTTTTTTTAAACAGATGACAAAACAAAAGTTTTTTTAAAGTAACAAAATTCACATGTAGTTTTCTAGATCACTCTGATTGAAGAAATATTAACCATTATCTCTGATCATTAAATGTGAATCAATCAATATACTTTATTAATCCCCTGGGGGGAAATTCAACAAATAAACTATTTCAGTCATTAAGGAGTAAAATGATTTATAAGCATGTGTTTACTCTGTAAGCTATAAAGTAAGCAGGAAAGAAAGACAGGCAGCAAACTAGACGTCAGTGCTTGTATGGATTAGATTTTGACTCTGTTGAATTGGTGACATCATATCTACTGCTTAGACAGTAGTGAACAGGATGTCCAAATTCCTTTAAAATTAAGGCACTCTAAAGTTTTTTAGTTGTTTGAGATCCGAGTGGGAATTCAGACATAATCATGATCATTGCAAACTGCAGCCAACGTTTTTACCTGAGGGGTTTGGCGGCATGTTGACCAGAGTCTGGATCAGCTTCATGTCTTTGATGTTGTGAATATAAATGGATTCTTCAAGGCACACCACTAACCACTGAAACACAGCAGCCATCAAAGAGGATAAAAGCAGAAGGAAGTGAAATGTTTCAAACAATCCTAACAGGTTTCTGCTAACACTCCCTGAAAAACCCTCTGTGTTCCCCTATGTCCACTACATTCAAGATATTTAGTGAAGATTTGGATTTCTCCTCTCTGTAACAAATGTAAAGAAGCACACACATGCACAGTGTAAGGAGAAGATCACCTGTCTGTTGAGCTTCACAGACAAGATGTTGCTGGAATAGCTGTAGTTGCAAATCTCTGTTCCCTTTTTGAAGTGATAGATGTTCATGCGCTGAGGCGTGGCACTGCTCACCACCACCACCAGACTGCTGGAGAACAGACGCTCCACGATGAAGACGTCAGGAACCTCTGCTGATGAAGAGCAGACACAAACTTTGATACAGGAATGCTTCATCAGACTACAACAGAGATGAACACAACAGCAGATTCAAGGTTTGTTATGTCTTAAAGCAGATCTGACTGTTTCTGAAACACTTCCAACAGTTTCGTTACATCCATCCATCTTCTTCCGTTCATGCGGACCGGGTCATGAGAGCAGCAGTCCAAGTAATGATTCCCAAACTTCTCACTATTCGGTGTCTTCCTCCAGCTCCTCTGGGGGGACCCTGAGGTGTTCCAGGCCAACCGAGAGACGTAGTCTCTCCAGCGTGTCCTGGGTCATCCCCGGGCCTCCACCCAGTGGGACATGCCCGGAACACCTCTCCAGGGAGGCGTCCAGGAGGGATCCGGATCAGATGCCTGAACCACCTCAACTGGCTCCTCTCGATGCGGAGGAGAAACGGCTCTACTCCGAGCTCTCTCCGGGTGAATGAGCTCAACACCCTATCTCTAAGGGAGCGTCCAGCCACTCTCCAGAGGAAACTCATTTCAGCCGCTTGTAGTCGGGATCTCGTTCTTTCGGTCACGACCCAGAGCTCATGACTATAAGTGAGTACTGGAATGAAGATCGACCGGTAAATTGAGAGCTTTGCTTTCTGGCTCAGCTCTCTTTTCACCACAACGGACCGGTACAGCGACCGCAAAATGGTGGACACCACTCCAATCCGCCTGTCGATGTCACGCTCTGATCTTCCATATGTCGTGAACAAGACCCCAAGATATTTAAACTCCTCCACCTGAGGTAGGAGCACTCCACCCACCGAGAGAGGAGAAACTACTTTTCTCCAATCAAGAACCATGGCCTCAGATTTAGCGGTGCTGACCCTCATCCGGTCTGCTAACCGCTCCAATACATGCTGGAGGTCCTGGCTCGATGAAGCCAACAGAACAACATCATCTGCAAAGAGCAGAGATGAAATCCTGTGGTTCCCAAACCAGATCCCCTCCGGCCCCTGGCTGCGCCTGGAAATTCTGTCCAATACAGTAAACTCAAGTATACATGCTTTAAGAAGGTTGCTCCCTTTTTGGCTGGAAACTTTCCACTGTAAGCAGACAGTGCTTTGCCCCAACAGGCTGTTCTTGCAGGTCCAGCCCTGTCTCAGCATGCAGCCTGTAAAACCCACAGCAACCCTGCTGCGGTGGTGTGGCCGGACTGACTCTCCCAGATCATATAAGCAAAGCACCTATTTGTCAAGTAACAGCAAAAAGCTCTGCTGGGAGACCTGCACCTCCACATAGTCTGACTCCACACCAGCTCTGACCGGCAGCAGCAGCCACCCCTCAGAAGGACCCTTTAGCGGTCTACGTGGAGCTCCAAAGACTGTTAAGGAATCTGTATTGCATTTAGACGTTCTAAATTCAAAAGTCTTAAAGAATTCTCAAATGCACATCTTCAGGTTGACAAAAAATACCATCTTGAACAGTAAATATAACAAAAGTCAAGTCAAGAGTGACCGTGGGGCATGGAATTCCTTCCTGTCTTTTTTAGTCAAAATCATTGCAACTAATATTTTGACTCCAGAAAAACCGTCATCACCATGGTAACTTCTCTTTCATTAACACTTCTCTTGTCTGTGGAAGTTCTCGTTTATCAAGGTGACATCTTGAAGTTCAGTCATAGCAATGGACTTCAAAATCTTCAGACTTGGTACCAAGTACCAAGAGGCTTCATCAATCTGAGAGGATTCAGTCCACATTTGTATTCTCCCACATTCCTGCAGTGTGATGGCTTTTTAAAGAAACAACAAAAAGGAGGAAGTGTATATGCCTCTCCTCTTATAACCCCCCTGGCTCACCACAGGGCTGTTTGTGTGGTCTCTCTGAAGTTTTGGTCTTATTTGGAATAATGATGTCTGCACATTCCAGGAACGCCGCCTGATTGTTGTTGTTGGTCTTCTCTCTAGAAAATCTTATTTTGGAGTTCACTGTAATTTAGTGCTCCGTGAATTCTTGCACCTCCTTAAATTTTTACCTTTGGCCTGGTGTCATCTACATATCTGAACCAGTGGGATGGTGTTGATCCCTAGAAGAAGTACATAGCTTGCTTCTCCCCTACCTCTATGGTATCAGTTGGGGAGTCCATAGTACAGTCGTGCTTCTGCTCATAGAATTCAGCTGACCTGACAACTATCCAGAACACCATCACTGATCCCCTCCATAGTCTGGGTAAGCCACTAGAGTTCATGTCTAAGGAGGCTGGGTTTTCACAGAGCGCCGTGTCAAAGCAGATCAAAGGAGAGTCTAATACTCCTGTCAAAGTCAAGGCCCAGGGCCGGATCCGGCCCTCCAGATCATTTTATTTTATTATTATTATTATTAATGACCCGATGTTATCTTGTGCTCATTTCTAACTTGTATAATTTTGACAAAATATATTTTAATGGAGAGTAAAATATTGAAAGTTATATAAGGTTTAAGTTGATTTATTCTGGAATAATATTCCTGCCTTTTTATTATTCATAATTATGTTAAAAAGTTTCAGTTTTAAAGTTTTAAAAGAATTGTCATTATGATAGCTTTTTGGACTACTTTGGTATTTACTAAGATTTTTTAGGTTATTTTGGAGTTTAGCTAATATTTCAGCTACATGCTAGCTGTTTTGGCTACTTTAGGCTTTCTTCAAAACTTTTTTAGGCTGTTTTGGAGTCAGGCTAATATTTACATTCTAGCTATTTTTGGCTAATTTAGTATTTTTTCAGTTTTTTAGGATATTTTGAAGTTTAGCTATTTTTTTCACCTATATGCTAGCTGTTTTGGCTAACCAGTTTGGTTTTTTTTTTTTTTTTTGTTTTTGTTTTTTTTTTTAGTTTTTCAGACTAATTTGGCATTTAGCTAATATTTTAGCTGGCTTTCAACTTCAGCGTTTTCAGCTATAAATTTCAGCATCTTCAGCGATCAAATTCAGCTTCCAGCATTCACACTAGCATCATCACAGGTAATGGTATTTATCTAGTTCATAATTATGTTAAAAAGTTACTGTTTTAAAGTTTTAAAATGTAGTTTTAGAGTGTTCAATAAATGTTTATCCTGTTAGACCTAAGGAGTGTTTTGGATATTGGTCCCTTGTGTGATTGAGTTTGACAATCCTGATCTAATAGAAACCCAAAATGTATCAGGAGAACATGCTAGAACCTACAGACATCCAGAAACAGAGAGATGAGGTTGAGGAACAGCTTCAAAAACCACCACGTTCAGGCACATGCAGGAGATGGACTACAACTGCCCAGATCCATGTCTAAGCCTGGACCGACAGAGGAAATGTCTCAACTGGAAAAAGTAGAAGAAGAACTGGACTGTTGGCCAGAGGTCCAAGGTCTAGTTTTCTGCTGAAAGTATTTATTTCATTTGGGAATCATGGCCGAGTGTTTGGAGGAAGGGTTTTCTGACCAAGTGACCAAGAAATGCAGGAACGATGAGATGTGATGGAAAACGTTGAACTTGTTAGCAGAACACTGACCGTTCTCGTAGATGCACTCCAGCTTTTCTACAGTAGAAAGAGAAAAGATCTTGTAGCCTGTCCTTGTTCCCACAGCCAATGACCTGCAACACACACATGCACTTTTACTCTCAGCAGAAACTGGAACATTGACCCATCCACAACTAGGGGTTATTCTGACCAATAGAATGACTGAGTAATAACGGTCTATTTCTCGATTGAAGTCTACGGGATTTTTGCTTCTTGAAGTCAGCAGGTACTTCCTGTTTGGAACGCTGGGGGAAGGGACACTCAGTCCAGTTATAATATACAGTCGATGGGAGCAACTTCGCCTCCCTTCCCATTTCTGAGAACTTGTGGCTGCAGGGAGCTGGTGGTCTGCCCCCGACCTCCCTCTGGTCATAGAGGTTTGCCCTTTTATTGACTTGCTGGTGTAAGAAGCCACCTAGTGGTCACTTGGTGAACTGCTCTGGCTTCAGTGTTATTTCATCTTAAACTCTGCTGTTTGGTGGTTTGAACATCAGAGTTAACAGCATCAGAAAGCTGTGCTGCAGGAAGCCATGTGACGCTGCGGAGTGACGTCATGACCGCTCTGCGCCAGCGGAGGACCTGGCCTGGTCCCTGCGGGGGGAGCTGCGTCGTGGTTCTTACGTAGAGTCTTGGTTGAAGGAGGCGCATCCGAACCGGGGCCGCGGCTCGTCTGCTTCGCCCGCGGCGCCCGCGCCTTCCGCCGTCTCCATCCCGACTCCCAGCGGCCTCCTCCTGCAGCTCCGCACCGGACTGGAGGCCCGGCGGCGGGATCGGCCTCACCTCCGTCCTCGACGTGGGCTCCAACCGGGAAATGCGGGGGGAGTCATCCACAGCTGACAGTCCCGGGCTGGGTCTCCGTCCCGATCGGAGGCTCGGTGATTCGGAGGTTGCGGAGTAGCAGAGCAAAACAAGAACAGCTGGCGGAAGTGCGTCACACCTTCCTTCTCTCCGATTAGCCCAAAGTCAAACCACATTTTCGTTGTTCCTTCGCTGATTGGTCAGAGTTAGAGAAGCTTGTTGCCATTGGCTGACTCAGCAGTTCAGCTTTGTGTACGTCCATTCATGGAAAATGAACTAGAAAAAACGGGGGAACGCCTGAGTGACGTCATGGCTACTGTCCATCGCCTTCAGGAACATCAGCTGTTCTATGTTCTATGTTTTCCTGCTTTATTTTAAGATGAAAATGTAATTAATTTCACTCTGGGCTTTTATTTTGAAGGACGAGTGACGGTAACTAGGAGAGGCTCCTCTGAAGGCTGTGCTGGGGTGTGCACCAGACTGAAATCCTGTTCATATGAGACAGGGGTGTCAAACTCTAACACAAGTGGCCAAAATCTAAAACACACCTTAGGTTGCAGGATAAACATTTATTGAACTCTAAAACTACATTTAATCCCTACATTTAAACTAAAACTAAGCCCTGAAGTTGAAAGATGAATATGCTGAATCTCATAACCAGTTAAAATATTAGCTAAATGCCAAATTAGGCTTAAAAAAAAGTGATCAGTGATCATAGACACCACTGCTTTAAGTGGACACTGGAGACAACAGCCGTCAGGATATAAAAGCATTTGGAGACTTATTAATGGAGGCAAGTCTCCTTCAAAAGTACACCCTGCTATGTTTTTTGTTTGTTTGCTTTTTTTTGCTTTGGTTTTTCTAGACAGTTTCCATATTTCCAACCAGTCCAGTTAATTGTCCAAAAAGACTTCTAGGTATTTATAGGTGGTGGCCTATGTTTGGGTTGTCCCTTATTTAGATTTCAATAACCTTCTTTTATTATTAAAAACTTAAATAGAATACTTCTGTGAAGTAGCTTTAATAAACAAGTAAATAGAGCAAATATAAACTAGGAAAAAAATAACAATTTTCTTGTTATAAAAGTGATAATTAGTCACATGAGAAAGTTTAGTGGCTTCAGCTTTAAAGGCGCGGTCCCACAGGATATGACGGCCATATAACTGGTAAAAAGTTTGGGAAATCTGCCACATGTGCGAAGATGGCTAATTTTATGCATGTTTGTGGAATAGCACTGATACAGACCGGAGTCCATTCCACTGCCACTCCTCTGCCAGAGCACTGCGTATTCACGTGTAAGCGCGTCCTCACACGGGTGAAGGTGCTCACACACCAGCCGCGTCTCTCAATCCAGTTTGGAGAAAGGGTTCAGTCATGTGAAGTGGAGCTGACAGAAGACACTTGGGCTTCAAGGGAGAAGTTGCAGATTTCTGTCTGAAACCATTGATGGTGACTATATTACATAATAATGTTACCATCTGTTGGTATGTTTGTGTTGGACACAGCACAGAGCCCTGTGGTACACCACGGCTAACGTTGCTGTGTGAAGAAGACTCAGTTTCACTGAGAGCCTTCATCAGCATTTCATAACTTAAGTTGGATACAGCAGCTTTGGACCCCAATGAAGCACACCGTGTTCATGTTAGTGGAGTGACCTGAAATCATGAGTCAATAAGTTCCTGTTCGGCTGGGAATTTGACATCTTTTAATGCAGTGATCAGAATTCATTAGGTCACATTGCATTTTCATGTACTTCAAAATAACAAAAAAAGAGTGATTGAAGTCGCAGAAGATCTCCCAGAAACAGCATCTTTCAGAGTCAGTGCTGAAAAACAAGATAAAAATGGATAGACAGTGTTTAATTATTGGATCACTTAATCCAGGAGTGTCAAACTCAATCACACAGAGGGCCAAATCCAAAACACACATTAGGTTGAACAAGAGAAACATTTATTTAACACTCTAAAACTACATTTTTAAAACTTTAAAATCGTAACTTTTTAACATAATTATGAACTAGATATTTAGCATTACCTGTGATAATGCTAGTGTGAATGCTGTAAACTGAATTTGACCGCTGAAGATGCTAATGCTGATAGCTGAAGATGAAGGTGATAGCCAACTAAAATATTAGCCTAAATTTGCCAAATTAGTCTAGAAAAACAAAACAAAAAAAGTCTTGGATTAGCCAAAACAGCTAGCATGTACCTGAAAAAAAGTTTTTTTTTAAAAAGAGTTTTTTAAACTTCGTTTAAAAAAGCCTAAATTAGCCAAAATAGGTAACATGTAGCTGAAATATAAGCTAAACTACAAAATACCCTAAAAAAATAGTCAGAAAAGCTAACAGAATATCACATTTTAAAACTTTGAAAACTTTTTAACATAATTATGAATAATAAAAAGACAGGAATATTATTCCAGAATAAATCAACTTAATCCTTAAATAACTTTCAATATTTTACTCTCCATAAAAATATATATTTTGTTTAAATTATACAAGTTAGAAACAAACACAAGATAACATCGGGTCATTAATAACAATAAAATAAAATGATCTGGAGGGCCGGATAGAATTACCTGGAGGGCCGGATCCGGCCCCCGGGCCTCGACTTTGACACATGAGACTTTGCTGACAAGAAGAGTAACATGATGTTTTCAAGTGTTCTACCTTAAAAGTCCAGATCACCATGGCTCCGTCCAGACCCACACTGCTGTACTTGTCCACTTTGCTTTTGTCCCCTGACATGACGCACAGCTGCCTGCAGAGCACAGCACATGCAGATGAATACAGAACTTTTCCCAGCAGCATCACAGTGAAGAGCAGATCGAACTCATCCCGTCACACACAGCTGTGCTGGAATGCAAACACTGGAGGAAGCAGCCTCTGTGGTAGCACAATTGTTCAACTGCAGTTCTGTGGGTTCAGAATGATGAGTGTTTTTATGTGAAACTCACAAAATTAAACATTCACTTCAATGAATAGACTGTTTTGACTGTTTGTCTCCACTTGCAGACACATAGTTCCGTTAACCCCTGAGGCTTAAACACAAAATCTTTAACATACTGTAACTTTTCAAACGTTAAGACGATATTTCTAGGAGATTCTAAAGGAGAAAAGCGGCTCATCAAGGAATTGTTGTGTTAAAAGTTGAAAAGTTACAGTAAATCAAAGAACACCGGAGCTCTGGTGATAAAGGGTTAACGTCATATTTTCCTCATCTGAGCTGGCATTTGCATCAAAACTCTATGGCTGGATTGCTCTAATAATGTTTTCTTCTTTTTTGCCATGCTGATGTCAGCTTGAGTTTGTGTGTCAGGCATGACAGTTCCGGCCCTTTTGCTGCCCTCTCCTGTTTCTTTTTGGTTCCTTCCATTGGTTCTGTTGCTTGCTTTCTCCTATCTCTCCTCTACAGGTGTCCAGAATGAGGCGGGGCATCCTGGCACACCTGCCACTCATCACCCCAGTACCATTTAAGACCGGTTCCTCCAGCTTTTCCCTGCCAGTCCATCTGCTAATCGGTAGTGGTATTAACCCACATCTGAGTCTGCATCCCTGGTCTGTTACACTGTCCCGAGGTCGGCAACCTTTAAAGGCTGGTTAAACCAGCCTTAACAGTAAAAGAACCCTTTGGGTTTGTTTTCTACTGATCAAAACCTAGAAGGAGCTGTATAGTCTTACTTTAACCTTCAAAAAATTACCTACGTTTTAAAAATAAATATGAATTATGTCTATTTTTGGCACAAACAAAAGCAAAAATAGAAAAACAAACTAGCATCTCTCAAAATGTGTGTTTTTTATTTTTTTACCTCAGTAGATGCCAAATTAGTCAAATAATTGCATTGAGACAACAGTAAAAAGATCTTCTAATTTTGTTCTTGTTTTTGTCTTTTCAGTCCTCGGGCTAATGTGGGACAGCCAGTCGTCAAACTGGGTCACAGAAAAATGGAAGTCTGGTAAAATTCAGACGCAGCTCTTGGAGAAGATGGTGAAGCTCAGCGTACGGGGAGAGTTTCTGAATGATCTCATGAACCCTGATATAAGATGTGATTGCTAATGCTTTTGTAGAGCTCTTCACAATAAATAAATCTGATCCCTCAACATCATCCATGTCTTCATTTCATTGGTAACAAAATACAGACACTGCTCCATGTGGTGATCATCAGGCTAAAAACTTTTGTCGGCAGCTCCTCCCACATGCATCCAGAGCATCAAGTTTATGACATTGACTGTACATGAGAACTGGACTGAGGGACATCTCCCCCTGGTGTTCCAAACAGGAAGTACCTGCTTCTTCCCATAGACTTCTACAGAGAAATAAACAGTTGTTACTCAGTCATTCTATTGGTCACAATAAGCATTCTTTCTCTGATACATTTTTATATCTTCTTGATTATCCTCATTTTATTTCATAATATTTTTTTCAGTATTTTAAGTTATTTAAGTTATGAATTGAACTAATCAGATGCCTCAGTAAAAGCGTGTTGTACACACAGTCTAACAAAACTGGACTTCTCGAGCCATCAGGTCCCCCATTGGAAATGCATCACCTCCACTCCTCATGAAAGTAGACCGCCGCTTTCACCGTCACTTCCTGAAACGGATACCGCCATTTTCCAAATCTCCAGCGATTGGTCTGAGTCATATCTGAGTCATGAATCTACAGGAAGTACTGTCGCCAATCAGGAGTGAGTTTATTGTGAGTTTCCGCATCTTTCCATGCCTCGACCACAAGACCGCGGGATGTAAACAGATTCTACTTTAATAACACCAGAGAATTGTACAAGTCATTGTTGAAGCCTTTGAGGGAGAACCATTCTAACATTTGATTCTGTCAGCGGTCCTTTGGGATTTACTTACATTTATTCCTTTTTGTCGAGATAAAAGGAGCGTTTGGGTTACGCCGCAGCAGAACGGGACATGCCCCCCGCGCGCCGTAGCAGCAGCTTGTCACTTCACATGCACTGCCAGGTTACAGTCTGATCAGATGCACGTGAGAAGCGCGTTCAGAAGTATTTAAAATAAATAACCATCCTAACAAGTGAACAGCTGGATCTTTTTTCTGTTTGAAAATACGACCAGGTCCTTTCAAGTTTGTCTCGCGCTCCTCAAACGGCTGCGTCTAATTGAGGTTGAAGCTAGAAAAGTGCGGCGAAAATAAATCTTTGGTTGGTGGTTTTATGCGCATATACGCAACTTATAATTTATAAGCTACAATCAAAACAGCGAAAAAAAAGAAAAACGAACGTTAAACAAACAAAAAAGTCCAAAGCACATAACCTCAGAGTGAAATCTATTTCTACAGAGTAAATCCTCATCTAAAAATGTCGACAGCATGCTCCTCTTGTTGTTTTAAACTGCTGCATCGGTACATTCCATTGAGGAAAACAACAGTAGGACAATGATTGGTACATTGTTGAATTGTAAAGTAGGTGTTAAAAGGTCTTCACGGACCCATTGATGAAGTCTGCTCCCATTGGCTACCCGTCATCTGTCAATCAAACCCCCCAGACGGTCGACGTCAGACCCACAAACGCTTATTGAGCCATCTGATTGGTCAATTTATAACTCTAATAAACTTGTGATAATGTAAAAAAATCTTTAAAAAAAATTAGGATTAGAAATAAGAAGTTAATCAGAAAGCAGCAGAGGAAGAATGATTATTCTGACATATAAAATGACTGAGAAATAACTGTCTGTTTCTCAATGTAAGTCAATGGGACTTTGGCCTTTTTGGAACCCAGTGGTACTTCCTGTATGGAACACGGAAGGAGGGGGGCTTGCTCTGTCCAGTTATTTCTCATGCAGTCAATGCTTGTACCCACTGGCCCCACCTCAATGTTAAAAATGTTTGACAGATTCTCTAAAGTCAGTTTTCAGTATTAGGGGTATGGCCTTCCAACAAGCTCACTCCTGATGTGTGAAAGTAGAAACATCAGACTCAACCGACTCAGACCAATCACGGCTAACTAACCTCCCTGATTGCAAATGGTGGTGCCCACATTGCTGAGAAATTTGTGAATTATTTGACTTAATTTTGCTGGAATCAGAAGAAAGGTATTTTCTCTGTGTGATGTCACACTCGCTCTGTCCAGTTCTGTTATACAGTCAACGGTTTATAAACAGATTTTTGGACAAGTGTTGAGCCGCAGATCCATCACACGTCCAAATAGAAGCAGAAATTTGATGCACAAATCTGGTTTGGTGTGTACAAAGCATTAAACATCCAGCTCCACTCCCAAAGATTCTCCTTATTTGTACCAGTAAATATATGCTGTAGGTTGATTATTTTTTTCAAGCATGTATTTGATAAAATAACAACTCCCTGCCCTAGAAAGTGAAGCAGTTTTCCTTACGTGATGCTGTTCTGGTGAAGGGTGTTCAGTTCTTTGTCATCCTCCTCTGTGGCCTTCTTATCCAAGTTGCGGAAATGTTGCATGGCTGACATGCTGCCCTTGGAGGTCTGCTTGGGAATATCCAACTTCTTCACAAATTCCAGGGAACCAGGACTCTTGAATGTGAACTGATATGGACAGCAGTCATGACCCTAAAATCGACACAAGGTACGAGGTGAGCGGAGGCCAAAAAGGATCATTCACCCTCATGTACTAAAGGCTGTAAATACTCCAGATCCTTGTCTTTATAAATAAAAGCTTACTATCAGTCAGTTTAAGAAAAGTCATCATACTTCAATGAAAGAAGAAGCAACGTTTTACTTGTATCTCTTTCTCATTTATAAATCTAAAAACAGACTATCTATCCATTAAACCAGCTGTGTTCCTGCTTGGGGCCATGAGGTTGCTGGAGCCAATCCATAAAAGGGCAACACAGAGACAGACAAACACCCAAAGATATTTTAGAATTACTAATTAATGTCAGGACTGTTCCTGGGGGGATCGTCAGGGCCATACTTCCTGTTTCCTGTTCTTGAGGAAAGTCAACTGTTCTGGAGGTGGGAAGAGTTGTCTGGACCGCTCCTCCTTTCATCTGTTCCCGAAGAGGGGGTCTCATACCCCTCACATCTGTCTGGCTGCAAGACCCCTAAACTGTGTTCTGGACTTCTTTGTTTGTTTGTTTGCTTTGGTCCATGTCCCCTCTGTCAGCATTTCCCCTCCTGGCTCCACATACGACCACCAGAGGGAGCCCTCACCTGAGTATTGACCCTGCACTCCCTCTCTACTCCCAGCCAGATCTCCTCAGCTGTTTTCAATCCACCTCATCACCACCAGTGTATATAGTCTGCCTTCAGTCACCACCTCACTGCGAAGCCTTGTATTGCCATGCATACATCTCTGAGCATTTCTAGTTACTGTGTCTCCTGGTTTTGATCTCTGCTTGTTTCTTCGGTTTCCCGCCTGCCTCCTCCCTCGACCCACGCCTGGACTCTGACCACGCTTATGTCTTGCCCTTGTCCATTAAACCATTTGCATATGGATCCAAACGTCTCAGCCTCTTTGTCACACCCTCCTCCCTGGTGTTTTGTTTTTGGGCATCTGGGATCTGCCCTTTCGGGTAGGGGTACTGTCAGGACTGGGAACTTTGGTTTGGATTTTTGATAGTAGTTAAGATTTTTGATCATGTTCTGCTTGAAAGGGTACTTCATCACACTAGTTTCCAGTTCATGATCCACAGCTGTCTTCAGTTAGATAATCAACATCCGTGTATGTAAGTGTATTTCAGTCCCTCAGGGTCAGGTCATCTCTTCTGTTCTGCTTCGTCACTGGCTTGGTTCGCTATGGTTTTGTCATGTTTAAGTTTATTTAGCAAATGTTTAAGTTTCTACCACAAAGTCTTGCCTCCTGCATTTGGGTCCTTCTTCACCTCCATTCCTGACAAATAACTTACAAAGGATGTTTTGGGACTATAGGATGAAGCCAGAAAGCGTGCAGAAAACCCATGGTTACTTGTGGAGAACATGCCAACTCGACTAAGGAAGGATATGAGATATGGGATATACAGGGCTGTCGTGCAAGGGTGTAAGGGTGATAACCACTACACAACCCCCATGCACCATCTTAATACATGCCACTTTAGGGGGGCAGCCGTCAAATCAAAAATGACCAGACCTTCCTCTATCCAGTCATTTTGTCCAGCTCCTCTGGGGGGTTCTGAGCCATTCACTGGGCAACGTGTCCTGGGGGAACTGGGATCTCCGCCCAATGGGACACGCCCGGACCACCTCCCCAGGGAGGCGACCAGGAAACATCCAGACCAGATGCCAGAGCCACCTCAACTGGCTCCTCAGGATGTAGAGGCGGAGGAGCTCTACTCTGAACTCTCTCCAGGTGGCCAAGCTTCTCTAAGGGACTGGCCAGCCACCCCACAGAGGAAACTCTGTTCTCTGGGTCATGACCCAGAGCTCATGATCATAGGTTAGTATTGGAACAAAGATTAACTGGTAAATTAAGAGATGATTAATGATTCCTCTCTTTTTTCAGCACAATGAACCGGGACAGCGAAAACATAGGAGCAATCTCTGATCTTCCCTCATTCTTCAACAAAACCCCAAGATACTTAAAGTCCTCCACCTGGGGCAGGAACACTCCACCCATACTGTGACTCTGACAGGGATTATGTGGCTTTGGAAAAAGAATGGATGATTATTTAGTGTTGTTGTGCCTATGTCAGGAAACTTAGTGATGGAGCCTTGGTTGATTCCCTGAAGCTGTGTGTACAAAGTTACCGCAGCAACAATCTCAGATGCACTGACGAAGAGGACGCTGAGCAGTGGAAGATGGCTGGTGCTCAGCTGGGTCACCCTGAGCAGACAGATGGGATGCAGGGATGTTAGCATGTACAATGCTGGGGAAAAAAAACATCTGTGAGGTGCATAGTAGCAGCAGAACTCACTGTTTTCCCTCAGTGGCATCAGCCACACTGATGCTGCTGTTGTGGGCCACCCAGGCCAGCTGGTCTCCTGCTGGGGAGAAGGAGACACTGTGGACCCATCCTCCACAATCCTTGTGCTCCAGCAGAACCTCTCCAAACGGCATCTTTGCCCCCCAGGCTGTGGGTCCAGGCTTGTCCTCAATATCTTTGATGTAGGCAGAAAAGATCCTGTGAAGCATGGAGGTCCGTGAGTCATTTCTGAGACCAGACATCCTCATGAGATGATTGTACAATGGAGGAATTGAGTAGAAACTTTTTTTTTCAAAGCAGCTTACTGATTACTTTTACAATTAAGATGGTTAATGTGCAACAGGTAGAGCGGCCAACCTATGACCAGAAGGTCGCAGCTTGGGCTCCTGCCTTACCTAACCGTGTGCTAGAGTGTTTCTTGGGCAAGAGACTGAACCCCACATGAGGGTCTGGTTATGGTGTCAATGTGTTTTCAAAGTGCTTTGGGCCTTCATCAAGGTAGAAAAGTGTCATGTGAGTATATGTCATTTATGTCGATGTGGGGCAAAGTGATTTTGCAAAAGACCCAATTGGAAAAGTGAAGAGGGAATGAAGAGGATGAAGAGTGGAAAGGCTCTTGGTCCTGATGATATACCTGTGGAGGTATGGAAGTGTCTAGGAGAGATGGCAGTGGAGTTTCTGACCGGGTTGTTCAACAGGATCTTAGGTGGTGAGAAGATGCCTGAGGAATGGAGGAGAAGTGTGATGGTGCCCATTTTTAAGAATAAGGGAGATGTGCAGAGTTGTGGTAACTACAGAGGAATAAAGCTGATGAGCCATACAATGAAGTCACAAGAATGAAGGTTAGAGGATAGACAGAGTACATGTGTGTGAATGAGAGGAACCAGAGTGGAAGAGTGAGGTTACAGGGAGAAGAGATAAAGAAGGTGGAGGAGTTTAAGTATTTAGGGTCAACAGTACAGAGTAATGGAGAGTGTGGAAAAGAAGTGAAGAGGAGAGTGCAAGCAGGTTGGAATGGGTGGAGAAAAGTGTCAGGTGTGATGTGTGACAGAAGAGTTTCAGCACAAATGAAAGGAAAGGTGTACAAGACTGTGGTGAGACCAGCCATGTTGTTTGGACTAGAAACAGTGGGACTGAAGAAAAGACAGGAAGCAGAGCTGGAGGTAGCAGAGATGAAGATGCTGAGGTTCTCTTTGGGAGTGACCAGGATGGATAGGATCAGGAATGAATACATCAGAGGGACAGCACATGTTAGAGGTTTTGGAGATAAAGTCAGAGAGGCCAGACTGAGATGGTTTGGACATGTTCAGAGGAGAGACAGTGAATATATTGGTAGAAGGATGCTGAGTCTAGAGCTGCCAGGAAAGAGGTCTAGAGCAGGGGTCCCCAAACTGAGGAGGGTGGAATCCGGCCCGGATCCGACCCTCCTCCACATTTAGGCTGGCCCCCCGAACTGTTTTGGCTAAATTAGACATGTTTCCATTTTTTAGGCTAATTTGGAGTTTAGCTAATTTTTCAGCAACATATTAGCTGTTTAGCTACTTTGGGCTTTTTTCATTTTTTTAGGATATTTGGAAGTTCAGCTATATGCTAGCTGTTTTGTCTAATTTAGAATTTTTTTTGTTATATTCAGCTAAATTGGCACTTCGCTAATATTTTAGCTAAGCTATCAACTTCAGTGTTTTCAGCTATCAGCTTCAGGGTTTTTAGCTATCAATTTAAGCATTGGGCTGCACGGTGGCGCAGTGGTTAGCGCTCTTGCCTCACAGCCTCACAGCAAGAAGGCACCAGTTCGAATCCCAGCTGGGGGATTTGGGACCTTTCTGTGTGGAGTTTGCATGTTCTCTCCGTGCATGCGTGGGTTTTCTCCGGGGACTCCGGCTTCCTCCCATCGTCCAAAAACATGCTTCATAGGTTCATTGGTGACTCTAAATTGTCCCTAGGTGTGAATGTGAGAGTGAATGTGTGTGTGATTGAGGCCCTGAGACAGACTGGTGACCTGTCCAGGGTGAACCCCGCCTTCACCCATCAGTAGCCGGGATAGGCTCCGGCACCCCCGTGACCCCGGAGGGGAAGAAGCGGCCAAGAAGATGGATGGATGAATTTAAGCATTTTCAGCTATTAATTTATCACAGGTAATGCTATATATCTAGTTTTTAAAAAGTTTTAGTGTTATTTGTTCTATGAAGATTACAAAAAATAATTAATTAAAATTTGTCTGTGTGTGGCTTTCTGGAAAACCATAAATCTTTACGTTCAAGCTGTGATTGTTAAACTTTTTCTGTCAGCCTATAAACTTACCCCAGCCCCCCATCAGAGAAGAAAACAGTTTTGTGGCCCCCACAAGGAAAAGTTTGGGGATTCCTGGTCTAGAGGAAGACCAAAGAGGAGGTTTATGGCTGCAATGAAGGAAGAGATGGAGGTGGCTGGTGTTGGAGTATGCAGAAGACAGGGTTAGATGGAGGACGCTGATTCGCTGTGGTGATCCCTTAAGGGAAAGCCAAAAACAAAAGAAGAAGAAGATGACCAAGACTATCTGGTCGGAAATCTGAATCCAACATCAACTATTGCAGAAAGGCTTTCCAACCCATCTGCCTGCAGTCTCATCCACTGCTGTTATGCCCTTAGAGGGAGTGAGTGACAAACGTGTGATGTTTTATCCCATTTCAGGCAATGTGGATGTTTCATCTTGAGCTCATAAGCTGTTGAGCAGCAACCTTTTGGTTTGAGACCTTGGCTTGTGTTAACTGCCAGAACTGTTTGTTGGTATTGTACAGGTACTTTGTATTTCCTTCATATTTTCTCTTCACTGCTGGTCTTACCTGCAGTGAAGGTCTGCAGACCCCGCTGCCAGGAGGATGTTGTTAGGATGCCAGCTCAGACTCAGGACAGTGGAACAAATGGGCTTCTTAATGTGCTTACTTAACCACCTAGAAGAAGTAGAACAACACAACAGGGGGTTGACATATACTCAGCAGATTTTGCACTAGAAAAGGATGGCCTGTTTGTTCGTGCTGGAATAAAAGCTGCTTGGATCTCACACCTGAAGATCCCACATAAAAACATCTGGTTGTGATGGAATCAGAAGAGTTTGTTCTCAGTTGTCCTCACCAGTCGTTCTCCTTGTCAAAATAGCAGACAGAGATGAGTCGAGCTCCACTGCCCAGAGCAAACTTGTTCTCCAGTGGGGACCACTTCACACAAGTGGCTGCACGGTTGATCCTCAGCAGAACCAGCGTGGGTTTCCAAACGCTATCCTTCAGAGTCCACACGTAGGCGTTCCGATCGGATGCGCATGTCACGATCCGGTTGGACTCTGGAGCCCAGTCAATTCCTGTCAACCAAACAGCTGCATGAGCCCCTGTTCTCCCTCACAATACAACACTGCACCTGACACCGGCTCTAAACGGGACGATATCAATTCGGTTTACGCTTGTCTGAGCAACACTGCGGAGTCAGGTAGATCGTTTACCTGTGATGCGTCCGCTGTGCTCCGTCAGCTCATCGATCTTCACCCAGTCTTTTCCTTTCTTCTCGTAGATATTTACCACATTGTTGTTAGGGCTCACAGCAATTTCTGTCGGGACAGATCAAACCAATTCATTATCTTATCATGAGACCGCATGAAAGCAAACGCAAATCTTTAGCAATGAGTTTGAGTTAGGTTTGTAATAACTGAAAACAATGTTTTGAAAAGTAGTTTGAAATCAGCACTCTGCATGGATAATGCCTTGATTGATGACAGAGGGAGAGAACAACGTTGGTTCTGCGTTTGAGTGTAATCACAACACGCCTTTTGTAAAAATCTGATGGTCTTTTAGAGCATCAATGTGAAAAAGAGATCTTGCTAGATCCTTGAAATTCCCCATCTATCAGTCTAAATAATTCTGTTTAACAAAAGTAGTTTTCCTTTCAGAGAAACTACACTACAAAAACTTTTAGATCAGGGGTCTTAAACTGGTGGCCCCCAAGGGCCATTAGAGGCCCCCATGTTGATATTTTGTGGTCCCTGCCTTAATATGAAAGTTCAATGTCTACTAAGCAATATCTTCTGTGTCCACGTTTCTTTGATGATAGTATGTATCGGCTTTGTGATGTTTCAGCTTTACACTCAAAACTCTGCGTTGATCTGGTCGTCAGAAAACTCCTTAGCAACAGTTGCTAGCGTTATTAGCTTCTGTTGATTCAAGGAAGATGTTGCTTAGTAGTACATGAACAACTGTTCAATAAGATTGTTCAGTAGACATGAACAATGGACCAAAGACATATATAGTGGACGCAAAAACATATTTTTGTCACAAATGGAACCTCATACGGCCCAGCCTCAGCCAGACTCTGCCTTCAATGCCCCCAATGTAAACTGAGTTTGAGACCCCTGATTTAGACGCTTGTCTCCACTCACTCCAGGCAACTTTGTAACCATGTTGGAGTCGGGAACTAAAAATGTAGGGATTGTAGAGTGGCAGGGATGGTGAGGTGGAGATCTAGGTGAACATCCAGCTTGAAGCAGCCCTGCTCTAAAGCACACAGATGCAGTAGAGATGGAGCAAAGTGAAATATCTGAAAGGTTTACCCCCGTTTTTTCCCTGCTTTCGATCCTGATGATCATGCAGTTCAGCTGCAGGCTTTGTAAGAACTCAACTGCACTGGAAAATGGTAACATGTAGACATTAAAGGTCTGTGAGTCCATTTCCTGTATTGATTCTCAGATTCTTGCTGTTCTCTAAGCACCATGATTACAGCTGGAGGAGGCTGTCAGTCAGGCTCCTCCCCTTCTGAGTCTTCCCGCAGAATGGACTTGAAGCGACGAGCCCATGGTGACATGAGTGAGGAAGTATTTGTCTGTTAGTGCATTGCTTCACCTACGTGTCCTGTCTTTGTTCCAGGCGTGGCAGGAGAGTGGTTCAAAGCCAAAGCTGTGCAGCGACATGTCTGAGCAGAGGCCGGCGGGGCTGCAGGAATGTGAGCTGCTGCAGGCGCTGTCGATCAGCAAAAACGGGAAAATTCAGCACACTTGTCTGGGGTGTTAGAATGAGACTGGAGCTGGTTTAAGCCATGTCGTTTCTGAAAACCATGTCAAGATTGCATAATAAAAACGTTCAAGTGTGAAGATTGCGACAACTAGCACCATACATTTAGGTTCTCTCAAAAACTAAAAGATAGAAATAATATTTCTGAGATCCAAATTTCAAAGTTTCTCGTTTCCTCGCTCCCTGCCTCCTCGGAGTACAGTCCAATATAAAACAGATTTCCTCTAAACTTTTTCCTGAAACTTTATGTCTGACGTCTGCCTCAGGTAGATGGATGGAAGTGAAGTCCCAGCTTTGCTTTTGTCTTCGTTTTATTTCCTGACTTAATCAAAGTGTAACATGCAGAAACAGCCATAAGTGGTGACACACACGACAACGAGATATCAGGTGGAAAGAAGAATCATTAACTATGGCTCTTACCTCGGTGTGTTCGTGGACTCTGGGCAGTCAACACGAATGCTCTGCTCTCTGAGACTGAAGGAGAAGTAGGAGGAAGAGGAGGAAGAGGAGGAAGGAGGGTGTGTCTGCAGCCGCAGGAGGATCCAGAGCAGGTTTGAGGAAAACAAACCTACCTGCCTTTTACTAACTGTAACCAGGCAGAAACAAAGCCTTACTGATGTCTTATACTACCTTTAACCAGACATCACCATCACTAATGGTTAGTCGTGGGAATGCCTTGCAGCATTCACATCATGGTGATCCTCCTGCTTCTTTATGCTTTCTCACGTACATTTTTTGACACATTAAAACAAAATCACATTTATGCAGTTACTGCAATCTTGGTATCAAAACGTTCAGCACTCTCAGGACATAACCGCTTGTACTGTTGTATTTGTAAGTTTTAGGCAATTTAAAATATTATGCAATTTATGAGATTTTTTCAGCCAATGTTTGGTCAATGGAATGTTTTTGTTGTTGCACTTTTCAACATATGCAATTTAGACATCAAAAAGCTCAGCATGTTCTGGACACCCATGCTTTCTTTTTGTTATTCATACGTTTCACGTTTCTTTTCTTTTCTTTTCTTTTTTACGCAATTTTATTCAAATTTTTTATTGCTTTTTTGGCTAATGTGGAATCTACTGGCGTTTTGGGGGGCAATTTGGTATTAAGCTAATACATTAGCAACTTGTTTGCACTTTTGGATAATTTGACATCTAATGAGAGGTAGTAGTTCACTTTCAGCTTATCCCTTTTGGGGTCTCCACAGCGTAACAGCACCCTCTGTTTGGCATCAGTGATTTGGCAGAGTTTTTACGCCGGATGCCCTTCCTGACACAACCCTGTACTTGAGGGGCACAGGGACCCAGTTAGGCAGCAGCGTCAGGGGTCTTGCCTAAGGACCCAATCTGGGTGGGGATCAGTGGACAACCCTGGGAATTGAACCCGGGGCTCCTGAGTGTCAGCCCTTCACCTAGCCCACTGAGCCACCCACTGACATCTAATTAGATGTTTTGGCTAATTTTGGGATGAGCTCATCTTTTAGCAACGTGCCAACTTTTTTTATTTTGGGGGGGCTAATTTGAAGTCAAGCTAATATTTTTGCAACATCCAACGTGTTAGCATTTTTGGGCAATTTGGCATCTATTTGGGTTTGTTGGGCAATGTTCTGGGTTGCGCTTACATTTTTGGGTGTTATGTAAATAATTTTAGCATCCACATTCAGCAGAAAGCGTTCACACTAATATTATCACAATAATGCAATTTTTCTAGTTTTTACTCTGATCATGTTTGGAACTCCTGTGATTCAGTAAAAAAAACAAACACCTAAAATGTTATTGCCACAAGCTGCAAGACCAAGATATATTAACGGGTAAAAAACACCAAAAAGTTGTGGAGTTAAACTAATCCCATCTAAAATAACTGAGACAAATTTCCTGTTAACTAGTCCGAAACAACTGCACTTCATTTTTGTGATCATTACAACTGTGTTCAGTCCTGATTGTTCACAGAGACGACTGTCCTGCTTTGTAGGTGGAATCATTTGACTTGATTTTTTTTTCAGGTAATATTATTGTTTGAGTCTTTTTGAGCCACTCAAGTCTCAGGTTTTCTGTTTGGTCTCTATGGTGGCCCTGAAGAGTGAAAAACATTAACCTATTATTTCATGTAAAAACATTTTAAACATCACAACAACAATTAAAAACAGAACACAAAAAAAGCAGTTTTAAAAAAACAGTAGTACGTCTTAGATTAAAAAAAATTAAACAAAAAAAAACTCAGAAAGCAAAATGAAATTTAAAAAAATGAAACACAAGAAGAAACGGGAAAAGGTAGGTTTTTATGGGACGTCACTGACTGGATGATAATATCCAATACCACTTCATGTCAAATAACTTTCAGATGAAATGATGGACAAACATCCTCATCTAATAAGTGCATCCCTAAATACTTACCAGCTCCAGTTTCCATATGAAAGAAAAAACATTTTGAAAAGCAAAAGTAAATTGCAGAAATCAAGAAGAAATATTATTCTGTCTGATTTGGGTTTTTGGTCTTAATCAGGAGTCTGCAACCTGCAGCTCCGGAGCCAACCTTACATTGTGGCTCTCTGGTTAAAAAAAATGTTTAACATTTTTAGAAAGTAACTGTAAAGGAAAAAGTAAGGAGAATAAATAAATAAATAAATAATCTCAAAAGTTATTCAAATTGTTCCCAAACAGTTGAAGGACAGTATGAATCATTCCACGAGGATCCTAACAACAGTAGCTGAAATTCTCCATCAATCATTTGTAGTTTATTAACGTCATACTGACACATTTGATTCAGCTTACAGCATTCACACTAGAAGTATCACAGGTAATGCCAAATATATAGTTCATACTTATGTTAAAAAGTTACGGTTTTAATGTTTTCAAAATGTAGTTTTAGTGTTCAATAAATGTTTACCCTGTTCGGCCCGGGACCTAAGGTGACTTTGAGATTTTAGCCCCTTGTGTGACTGAGTTTGACACTCCTGCAATAGAGTCTTTAAAGAAAAGTCCTCTTTACTTAAAAAAAAAGTCAGTTATTGATCTTATTATGTTTACTGATCTGTCAGACCAAAAAAAAAAGTGTTTTAAATGCAAAAATATTTTTTTTCCTCTAGCTTTTTTTATTTATTTCAAATTATCTGAAAGTGATGGCTACAATTGGTCAGAATTGACTATGTGGATTTGTTAAATCAGCAAGAGAATCCTATGCTTTTTTGAAAAAATAAAAATAATATTATCCAATGAAATGTTACCCGTCATGGAATGACCCAAGGACAGCATGAGAACACGTGGTGCTCTTGAATTACATTCAGGCTTGTTTCAGTAAGTAAGCTCTCTGCCAAACCACCAGTGCCTATATGTGAAAACCTGATTAACTGTGGTGACCCCTGACGGGATAAGCCGAAAGGTGAGCAACAACAACTTGAACTGAGTGTTATAGTGTAACATATTTACCGGTCTGATTAAGCGTCAGCTTTTAGAAAAATTGCTTTTACTTTACTTAGATTTGTTATCAATCTCTTTGAGGTGTGGCTCGTTGGTTCTAGGCAGGGTGTGATTCTCACAGGAGAAAGAAATTAGGAGAGCCTTGCTCCTTCTGGAACGACGGAGAGGCATCATTCAGTCCAGTTCTCTTATACAGTCAATGGTGGAGGCTGAACTTAAAGTATTTAGGTGTGATGAAAATGGATCACACTGATGTGCGGCGGAGGCAGTTTTGCATTTACTATTGAATTTTGACATAATACAGCATGACAAACTAAGATTTGATATATTTTATTTACTTTAAATTAGTTTAAGTAAATAGTGTTTTAAAATGTCATTTTTAATATCGTATAGTAAATTAAAAATGCATTTTTATTTTACTTATGGGCTACTTTGAATTATGGATAATTGATTTATCTAGTTTATTTTAAGCATTTTAAAGCATAACGAAAATAGTGGAAAGTTTAGTGTATCTCCAGTTATTTCTATTTTTGAGAGGTTGATTAAA
>NC_050519.1:23167179-23174952 GCF_002922805.2 Oryzias melastigma | reverse complement strand
ACATACATACATACATACATACATACATACATACATACATACATACATACACCCACACACACATATATGGCGTTTCCTTCCCGGTATGCGACAGTGTGACGTAGCCTCTATATTTAATCAGTGAAGATCTTATTTTAAAAAAAACCCGAACAATCTGGGGTGCTGTAGTTTTGAGAGGAACTGAATCTTTGAGTTGGTGGTCACTGGTCTCCGTGCGTTCAGCCTGGTCTGTGCGCGGCGCGCGCCCCCTAACCGGAACTTCCCGTCGCTGTTGATGAGAGCAGCAGAAGCGAGCCGGCACGGACGGCACCGGGGAAAGAGCCGGTGAAGCAGCGGCCCAACACCCGCAGAGCCATCAAATGACGTATCGGTGTTCGTTCCGACGCGCTGTTCAATAAGGTATCAGGTTGAGGCTGGTTTCTGATTCGGTTTCTGGGTCAGTGTCGTCGTTCGGCGGACATTAATGCTAACCGCTGCTAGCTTACAGACTGTGTCGGCTAACTATCCTTTTAGGCACTCTGGCTTAACCCGCTCATGGACCGTTTTATCCACTTAAGGTATTTTGCGTTCGGTTCCCGGTCTTGAATCGTTAAATGTTTAGTCTGGGATAAAACACCCAAACAAACGTGGTCGGTTTGTTATATAAGACTTGTTCGTGGATGTCGTCAGTGATGTAAGCTAGCATGCTAAGGCTTAGCTGAAGCTGCGCCCCAAGGCCTCACATTCTTGGACAAAAAACGTCATTTTGTTGCATTACGTGAACTCTGCGCTGCTAAACCCGTCCCTCCACAGAACTTTTATTGTCATTTTCTATCCATTTCTGGTCTTCATGTTTCTGTTTTTTCCACTGTGAACTGGATTTAGGTCTTTATTGGACTCAACATCTCCACGGAGATTGGTTTTCCGCCCGGACACATACGTCACTGTGGAACCTAGACGTCAAACAAACGCGACCTGAAGTGATCTCAGCATAAACAGAAGAAAGGCGTGAGAACCAGCGAGGAGGTCTCTATGTGCGTGACAATGGGAGACATCAGTGATCTTGACCGGCAGATAGAACAGCTCAGAAGATGTGAGCTGATCAAGGAGAATGAAGTCAAAGCACTGTGCGCCAAAGCCAGGTGAGACCCACCACCACACTCCTCTGGACCAGGGATCCCCAAAGTTTGTCTTGTGAGGGCCACATAACTCTTTTCTTCTCTGATGGGGTGCCAGGGTCGGTTTGTAGGCAAACAGAAAAAGTTTAACAATCACAGCATAAACATAAACATGTATGGTTTTCCAGAAAGCCACACATAGCCAAATTTTAAATAATTAATTTCTTTAATCTTGATAGAAAAAATAACACCAAAACATTTTAAAAGTTAGATATACAGCATTGCCTGCAGTAATTATAGTGTGAAAGCTTTGAGCTGAATTTGGCTGCTGAAGATGCTACTGCTGATAGCTGAAGATGCTGAAATAGATAACTAAAAATGGAGACGGTGATAGCTAAAAACGCTGAAGCTGATGGCTAGCTAAAATATTAGAAAAATGTCAAATTATTCTAAAAAAACCTGAAAGAAAATATAAATCAGCCAAAACAGCTAGCATGTAGCTGAAATATTTGCTAAATGCCAAATATTGAAATAAAAAAACTCGTTAAAAGTCTAGCCGAAATGGCAACACAACTAGCGCAAGTCTAAAATATTAGCTAAACTTCGAAACAGCCTAAAAAACTGAGAAAATGCCCAAGTTAGCCAAAACAGCTAGCATGTAGATGAAATATTAGCTAAATTCCAAATTAGCCAAAAAAACAGTTTAAATGTGTAATTTAGCCAAAACAGCTAGCATAAAGGTAAAATATTAGCTAAGCTCCAAACTAGCCCCAAAAAACTTAGTTAGTCCTTTATTTCAAACGATACATAGTAAATGATTAAAAAAAAAAAGAAAACAACCAAATTAATTTTTTAAAATAAGTTATAAATAAAATAAAACCCCTCAATATGTAGTTTGAAATGGAGTAGGAAGAAGCCTATTTTAATCCTACCCCCTAACAAAATATCTTAAATTTAATCTTCAGTAAATTTATTATACTGTACCAGAATATTTTTTCACTTCATTTTTAGAGTATGATTGAATGGTGTAGTTGTGTAGTGTTTTGTTTAAATGGCATGAATAATAATACTTGTTTTTTATGCTCCTTTTTACTCATGTGTTACATTGTTTCTGTTTCTTTTATGGTGTGTGTATGACCCTTTGTTTATTGTAAATGATGGTGGCACATGAGAGAAGGAAAAAATGAAATAAAATGAACATGTTTTAAAGTTGAATTGAATCTACCTGAATTTTAATGCCTGTCAGTGTAAAAAATGGTAAAATTAATTTTATTTAATGATCACAGCATAAAGACAGCAACTGTATCTCATGCACAAGTTACTTTTATCCAGAAATTCATGCTGCTTTTCTTTTGATAAATTACAAAATATTTGTTTTTAATGGAACACTCAATATTGTCTGAATATTTTTCAATATTAGTAAAAATAGAATGAATGTCCTTTAACTAAAAGTGTGATTACAGGATTTCTAAATCTAGAATTTAAACTGTTCATAAACCTGAACAGATGCTTCAAAAACAAACCAGTTCTTTCCAGAAACATTCCAGTGTGATGATGGGATGAATGAGGCTAACAGGCTTTATTTACATGACAGTCAGCACTGCAGCTCAAGTTTTCTCAAGTAAATGTCTATTTCACTGCTAATCACTACTACATTACTCACATCACTCTGATCCATCAGGTCTCTGAACTAGAATCTATAGCTGTGAAGTTCAGCAGAACTTCTGCTCACAGCATTTTGATGAGCCACTGCAGCTCCACTGCTCATTCTTATCTGAGCCACTACAAAGCTCCGCGATCTACGTTTTTAGATGATACTGGCAGCAACGTGGCTCAGAGTTTCTGTTTAGTACCCATTCCAAGTAGAAACGAAGTAGTACATGTCTCATAACCACCAAAACCGCGAGGCTGACTGAACATTTGACAGAGCTTGTTGTTTTTGGTTGCAGTGTGGAGCTGCTCAAAGAGGCTCAGTGTCCTCTGCTGCCAACTAGTAGTCAGAGGTTGAA
This sequence comes from Oryzias melastigma, assembly GCF_002922805.2. Classification (NCBI taxonomy): domain Eukaryota; kingdom Metazoa; phylum Chordata; class Actinopteri; order Beloniformes; family Adrianichthyidae; genus Oryzias; species Oryzias melastigma. The sequence continues at coordinate 23,171,846 of NC_050519.1, read as the reverse complement.
GCGAAAAACAAAAGCAAGACATGAAGGACGCTCATAAATAATTAAATAAATATAGCGGTGGCAACATTTTAAATTGACACAAGTATTGCCAAGCGAAATATCGTGATATATCTCCAAATCGATTTTTTTTCCTACACCCCAACAAAGACAGGTGCTTCACTTTTGAAGCACCTGTCTTTGTTGGGGTGTAGGAAACATTCACCGCGATCAAAGAATGAAAGTACTGTTCTACATTCTAACATCCCCTGCTTTTCTCCCTTTTTAAAAATATCAATTTCCCCACTTTTTTAAAGATGCAATGTCTTAAAGCTCTTTGTTTATCTTTTTGGTTTTCTATGTGTAGGAATATCTTGAGTTCAAAGATGTTATTAGTGTTTTGTTTAATAAATGGGCCTCAGTGAGCAATATTTTGTGTGTGTTTGTACATCTACAAATAGCTTTTATAATACTTTACACATGTTTTATTAAATATATATATTAAAGCTTTAAAAAATACTTGCAGGCTTTTATTAAGCTTTCTGTTGTTGATTCAGATTACTTCATTTGATTTAAGCCTCGTCTTATACCAGAAACAAATGAAGGAGAAAACCTGCATAATTCATTAAAGGCTTAATAAACTGTTGTCTTTATTTTAGTTAGAATATAGCTTAAACACTTCAAATTTAAAGTCAATTATGGTTAAGATGTGCTTTTACATCCAATCGCCGCACGAACCGATTAGTCGACTAATCGAAAAAAATAATCGGAGATTAGTCGACTATTGAAATAATCGTTTGTGGCAGCCCTAGTGGCCTTATACTTGTTCCTAAGCTGTGATGTAGCACTAATTCTGCTTAAATTCCTGATCCTTTTTCTTTTCAACTTGTTATTTTTTGTTATTATAATCATTCTTTGATGAATACAATCTGCAAAAATTTTATATTTTTTCTCTTTTTAAATTAGAATATTTTGATTTTTTTTCTCCATTAACTAATGAAAATGATTTTCTATTTTTATAATCATTCTTTGATGAATACAATCTGCATTAATTGTCTTTTTTAATGAGAATATTTAGATTTTTACTGCATTAGCAAATGAAGATGATTTAATTATTACTTTTTGTATTATCATAATTCTTTGAATACAATCTGCACAAAGTGTATTTTTTCACTGAGAATATTAGGTTATTGTTACTTATTAATATAAATGATTTGTCGTCGATGCTTTGAAATTTGATTACATCAATGATATTAATGATCCTTAATAGCCTGATTTTATCAATATTTGATATTAAGTCCTGAACCGGATATTGATAATTCATGTAGAGAAAATGGTCGAGTCGGGGTGGGATTATATAAGTTCACTTCCTCTACTTCCTTTCAAGCGATCTACTTGTGATTCATTAAGTGATATGTTATGTATTATGACTGATTGCTTGAAATAAACCATTTTATTCATTCATTTCATTTAATTCAGTGTTACTGGAAACAAGTCAAGTGTCTCAATGGTTTATCCTATAATGTAATTTTAATATTCTGTTATTTAATTGAAATGTTACTTTCTGAATAAGATAAAAACTTTCAGAAAACTTCTCAGTGTGTTATCAGGACTCTTTTTTAGAATGTCATTGTTATTCATGTTCATGACTTTACTTTCAGAGAAATCCTGGTGGAAGAAAGTAATGTGCAGAGAGTAGACTCTCCCGTCACTGTAAGTTCTGTCTAAGTTTTAGTTGGTTTTAAATCTAAACACCATTGATTGTAAGTACTGACATTTTTTCCCTCTTATTTTTATAGGTTTGTGGTGATATTCACGGTCAGTTCTATGACCTGAAAGAACTCTTCAGGGTAAGTTTTTACCTATTTATAGATCAAAGTTCTGAGGAAAAAAATCACCCAACTTCACTCACTGCTGTGTTTTTTAAGTGCAGCTCTTTGGTTTTTGTGGGTGGACACTTCAACTTTATGGACTGTGATGTTGTGTTGCACTGAAGTAGATCATAAAATGGGAAATTTACACATTACAGCAAAGTAAGAGGATGCAGTTGTATGTTGCTGTTTTATGTCTGAATAGCTGACCCTCATCTTCAGATCATTTCTCAGTTCAGAAAATTAACCCATTAACATGTGGGCAGTTTTTCATTAGTGGTGCTACGGATTAATAAAACTCAGGGTTTGGATTGTGTCATAGTTAAAGAGGCACACGACACCTCATGTTTTGGATCAGTAATAAGGAAAAAGAGCAGGACAAAAACCACCAAACATGGTGGGGAGCATGAATTTGACATAGGTGTGAACACAGCATTACAGTTTTGTCTGGTTGGCCTTCTGCTCTCATCATTATAGTTCACTAGAACAGCTGAGTGCTCTCACACAATTGATTGAAACAATTATGTGTATTTATCTTGGTATGTATGTTTGGAAACAGTCTGTACAAAACAGTCCTATTTCTGTGCTGCATTCAGGGCTTCAGGACATAACAGTACTATAATAGAGCTCTAATCAGTTGTTTTAACAGAGGTTATGTCTGAACTCCCACCCTAATCCTTAACCACTGAAAACTCTATATTGGAGGACTGCATCATACCCTGGATTTTAAAGTAATTCAGACACCATGCTCACTGTTTTCCTTTCTTTTTTGTTATCATCAGATATGAACCTCACCGATTTCACAAAGATTAATGATGATGAAAATGTGAATGGTTTATTTAAAAATTACATTTAAACTGGTCTATATTCACGAACGTCGTGAGCATCGATGAGCACTTTTTTGCAAAGACTTCTGGGAAATTTCTAGTGCACCCAATTTTGGAATTGTAGATTTGGATAGCACTAGAAAATGGCAAACACTTTGTAGTGAGTAGGGAATTTGGACAATGGGCTGAAATGTTTGTTTGCTAATGTCAGATTCTGGTCCAAAGCTGCTTTTAAAGCTACTTTAAGCGGCTGCTGTGTACCTCATTCAAGTGTTTTGCTGGGGGAGTTGGCTAAAAGTCCAGGTGGGCCTTGCAGGATCAGGGGTCATGCTGTAAGTAGGGCTATTAAAATAGTTGATGACTAATTTAATAGTCAATAAGTCGTTACTTTATATTCTATGGAGTCAGAGTGTAGTAAAGTTGAACAAAATTGTGAACTTTCGCACCTAAAAATTTGCTTTAGTTATAATTGAGTCAGTGAGACCAAAACGTAATCTTAATTGAGAAATGAGTTCTTTGTTTTAAAAGCTGACCTCATTTGATTTAATCTTGTTTTAGTCCCAAAAACTAATGAAGGAAAGAGGCTGCATGATTCATTAAAAGTTAAATAAACTATCATCTTAATTGTCATTGTTTTTAGTTTTAAGCTAATGGTGTTCCAGCTTGCGAGTGATCCAATTAGCCGACTAATCTGTAAAAATAATCGGTGATTAGTCGACTATTAAAATGATCGTTTGTGGCAGCTGTAGCTGTAAGCAGATGGATTTATGCTAGTCAATAAGGAGCATCAGAAGTACAACTGGACTCTGCGATTTTTCTCTGACAGCTTCAGGGCTAATCAGCTGATTGAGTTTAAAGTTCAACTCTGTACAGCAGGGGTCACCAAAACGTCACCCGCGGGCGGCAGGTCGCCCGCGAGCTCCACATCAGTCGCCCTCAGGTCTCTTCTAAAAATAGCACAACTCACTTGTGAGCTGCTCGAAAATTTTATTTTATTGTGATGCATTTTTTTTAAATCACACCTGCCTTTATAAAGAATTAAAAATTAAAACATCTTAAAAATAGATGTTCATTAATTCTGAAGCCAAAAACGGCCTATCCCACTTTTTTTTCTCTTTTTTTAAATTGTTTTCTCCTTAACGAGATAATCAATAGTCGCATTTCCATTAACTCTGAACTTTCGCAAATTGGAATTTGGATAATAATTTCTCCTAATGGAAACACCACAATTTAAAAAAAAACAGCATTTTTCGAAAGAAAGTTTTTTGCGCTTAGAGGAGGAAATAGACATTTTTCGCAAAACTGTAACGGAAACACTTTTTTCTAAATAAATGCGCTTCTCGGTATGAAGTGTCTGATCTGAGCGCCGCTGAGCCGGCGCACAGAGAAGTCCCGCAGCGTCACAGGTCTTTAGAAATTGCGGGTCATACAGAATCGCGCAGCTCCTCCTCCTTTCCTCATCGCTTCATCTGCAGACGCACTTCTGCAGCTTGGAGCCTGAAGTCTCATGAGCGCGAGCGCCGTGACAGAAACTTGAATTTATGTTGTCGTGTTTTCAGACAGAAAAAAGGTCCAGATGCTTATTTGCTGCTTTTTCTTTTAACCGCTGAACGGACTTCTCTCTCTTCTGAGTCGAGCTGCGCTACACACGCCCCAGACAGAGCTGTGACGTCACCCACATGCTCCCTTAGTGAATGAAATAATAAAAAAAAAAAATACTTGTTGTCGTTCATCGCCGTGTTTTTAATGACTTATCACGTGAGTTGGTTTGTGCTTTATTGCAAAATTATAATTTAATGGAAACGGTGTCATTTCGAAACTGTTTTTTTTTTTAATTCCTAGAATTTCCATAAAGTTTTGCACAAATGTGTAACGGAAACGCAGCTGATAACAAAAAATGTGGCGCCCCTTCTCCCTTTCCCACATGGAGACACCAATAGTATTTGATAATTAGTTATCTTTAATGGAAACACAGATTACAAAATAAAAAAGC
>NC_050519.1:23152549-23164671 GCF_002922805.2 Oryzias melastigma | reverse complement strand
GGCAAACTAAGCAAATTTATTATTTCAAACTGGTAGCCCTTCGTATGATTTAGTACCCATGAAGTAGCCCGCAGTTTCAAAAAGGTTGCTGACCCCTGCTGTACAGTAATGAGTAGCTGCTGACTGCTAAACTGCTCTTTTTCCAAGATGAAAGAAAGGACGTTTTTTTTATTTGTCAGGTTCACATTTGTTCACAGAAACCAACATGGTGTAGATTTTCTCAAAAACATTTAACCTGATATATTTTGACTGTTATACATTAAAACCTATCCTTCAGAATATTGTGTTAGACAGATTATTGCAGGTTCGGGTCCAGATGTGAAGGCAGTATCTGGTTCTCACAGTATTGTGAGAACATCAGGGAACGTGGTGGATGTGGATCCTTTGCCCCTCAATGTCTGAATTTATTTACAGCTCTGAAAAAATCACTTATGTTTTTGCTAAATGAAGGTGATTTTACATCTGAATTGTGATGCATGTTTGCATCAATAGACATTGTGAGGTCACAGCTGGGTCCCAACAGTTCAGACCAGGGTTGACAGAAGATTGTCCTGTTGGAGAGATGGAACTCTAAGGGGAATAATCTTACTGCAGTAAAGTCTGACTTTGAGTGACATCTTATTTTGAAAATCCAGGGTGTCCCCTGAACTCCTGTTTCTGAATGGTGTCCATCAGGTGCTCATGCACGTCCCTCATGCACATGTCCATATGTCCTGATAACGTAGTGATTTTGCTTTATAAAAGATCCCCTCTGATGAAAATGGGCTTTTGGTGTTTTTAACATGTTCTTTCAGCATTTTTCTGATGATGGATATTTTTAGGGATGTCCCGATCAGGTTTTTTTGGGCCCGATCCGATTCAGAGTCATTCAATGTTGTGTATCTGCCGATACAGAGTCTCAATCTGATACTTTCATAACACATTTAAAACATGAACAGATTGAATAAACAGATTTGTGTTGTCTCTTCTTTATACTTTATTTGCCTTCTTTTATCATTAAAAGCTTAAATAGAACACTTCTGTGAAGTAGCTTTAATACACAAGTAAAAATAAAACAAATATAAACTAGGAAAAAATAACAATTTTCTTGTTATATAAGTGATAATTATTCATGTGATAAAGTTTAGTGACTTTAGCTTTAACATCTTTAGCCCTTCCGCTCTCCTTAGTTTGTTTACATTAAAAGTGGGGTCATCTGGACCCCCCAAGACAGTGCGCTGAACTTTTTTTTATCTTTGATTTTTGAGTTTCACTAATGTCCATGACAGACATAAAATCCTGTCCACCTTTGTCATGGAAGGAATCACATATCAATATGTGGTTGGAGTCAACTGGACCCCAAAGAGAGCGGAAGGGTTAGAGCTATTGAACATTTTTGACCAAATGTGATTCCTGTCCTCATTTAAAATTCTTAAAAATAAATTATGACTTTGTTTTAGCATAAAATTTGATGAGTGTTCATGAATAGCTGACCATTAGAACCACTTATTAGTTTTTTGTTTTTTAAAGATTATGTGATTCTTTTTTTAAGTTCTTAAGACGTCACATTTTCGGTTTTATTACCACAGTGGTTAATTTTTTTTAAATGGTTATTTCTCTGTCAGATAAATCAAACAGGCATATCAAAGGACAGCTCGGGTCCTAAGGAGTTAAATCACGGTGCTAGCATGTAGCAGTTAGCAGCTGCTGCCATTTGTCTGCAGCATGAAGAGCTTCACATTAAAAAGAAAAAAAACTGTATTTTTCTGTTGAAATTCCTCTAGAGGTAATGGTGTTTGTGTTATGACAAACCAATAGAGACACTTGCTGTGAGTTTAAAGCGTTTTGAAAAGAGTTATTGATAGCGGAAGTAGGGGTGGGCGATATGACGATCTCCAAAGCTGATGATTGTCATTTTTGAGAGATCGTTTTATCACGATCTTCTACGAAAAGCCGCAAGAGCGAGAAGGCAAAAGCTTGTTGACTACCTGTGACTTTAAATCTGAGCAGCTCCTCCCCCTCCCCGGTGTTTTTTCTTGTAATCAATGACATATATTACTGGATTGGAAGTCACGTGACATACGGCGTGACAGACATGCGCCACCATTATGGATCGAGACTTCTTGAGTAATGAAGGACGGAGGTCTGAAAAAGTAACAAAAGGAGATGCAGTGTTTGGCAATCGACTTCAAAAACCTTGACAACAAAATAATCCGATGGAGAGGAATCATCACAGGACAGGAATCATATTTTAATAGAGAGAAATCAGGCTGGGAATTGTGGACTGTGTGATAAAGTGAGTGCTAGCTACTCACGAGTAGCATGCTAGTTTGGTTCTTTGATGTATATATTTTTTTAATGTTTCATGTTTTTAAACATAGCGGATGTTAATCACACATATTCACGTTCAACCTGCACAAAAACTGATGGTAATTCATGTTGGAAACACGTAAAGTGTTTGGTCAAGATGCACGTTGCTGCATTGTTTTGCTAGCTCGTAGTTAGCTACTTTAAGAGCCTAAATCTTATCGTCGGTCGCATTTTTTTTTGCCTTTGTAAGAAGTGTAAGTGAGTTCACACATAACTTTCTTAATCCGTGGCGTCACTGTTGATCTTTTTTCTTGGTCGTACGGACCGGAGAAAGCCCAGCTAGAATCTACAGCGCTAACGCTAACGCTAGCTTTCTGCTCAGTGACATAAACACAGCAGAGAGCAGATGTTAGTGAAGGAGCTGTGGATGTAAACTTTAACCTGCCACAACATTTACTGCTATTATCTCTGTGTTTGAATCTTCACAGTTTGGCAGATGTATTTGATGTTATCATCCAAGTTTAAAAATGTTTTTGTATCAGTTAAAGATGCTAGCTGGAGCCTTTTTCTCAAAGTACAACGAAATCGTCTATTTGAAGGTAAATTCTGAAGCAATTGAGATTTATTTACCATGTATGTAATCCAAAAATAATAAAAGTTTTAGTTTCATTTGAAAATGTGGTAAAGGGTGTTTTTATTAATATTATTATTATTATTATTTAGCACTTTGAGATGTTTTTAATAGGGAAAGGACTTTACTAAACTTTATCAGTCATTCATGCTATTAAACTTCATCAATCTCCCTCATTTCTGGTCTTGGGTGACAATCATTTACAAGCTCTGTTTTATGGATTTTAGCTCGGAGGCAAAATCAAAACTCAGATATTTAGAAGCTGTTCATTTGACACCAATGCATTACCTGTAGCAGTAGAAGGCACAATTCTTGCACTATTTACAGATTCATCTTGATAGATAACTATTTAATTTGAATAAATATAAATATATGTTCAAAATGTGTTTACTTATTTCAACTAAAATCATTATAGTTCAATTTTTGTCAATTTGAATTTATTTTAAAGAAATTGTTATAAAATCGAAATTGTGAAATAAAACTGAAAAAAGTCATGATTTTTCTTTTTTTCCATATCGCCCAGCCCTACGCAGAAGTCTGAATCTGTGATCATATTGCTAGCTTGACTGAATTGTTTTTGTTTGTGTCACTTGGGAAAATCAACGGGCTACAGTCTCCCCGCTCTGCTCCATTCTTATCATCCACTCACTGACAAATAGATCCATGAACGTCTTTGTTTTCCTGGTCTGGGCTGGAATCTGAATTGTATGGCTGGATAGCTCTGATAATGATCACCATTTTGTGGGGGAAAAAAAAAGAATTTCCCCCCCGGGGATTAATAAAGTATATTTGATTTGATTTGATTTTTGTTGCAGTGGTTATGTTAGATTGGGGTTGTGAGGGACTGTAAGCTAGGAGGCGAGAATGTAAACAGATAGGTGACAGGAAGGGGGGCGGGCTTACTCAGCCCCAATAGTCCCACCCACAGCTCAGCTCACTGTGAATGAAACTTTATTAGATGTGTCTAAGATTACAAAGAGGGATCCTTCCATTGACTCTACAGTCAATGACATCATGGCAAGAATTCAAAACATTGTAATGTTGTTTTCAGGTTTTTTTTTGATAATAAAATGAATCCCCTGAAAGCAGAGTCAGGTTTGAAAAAAAGGAGCTTTTTCTGTCAATCACCCAGTAAATCTCCCCTTGTTTTCTCTGCTTGTGTTAATTGGAGTTTAGTTAGATGACGATGAAGAGGTCTTGTTTGCATTTACAAGTTACTTTTATGTCATTTACTTTTCTTTAAAAATGTAAGAAAGTTTTTGTCATGATCTTCAGCTTGTTCAAACTAAAGATGCCTGACTAAAACCCTTCTCATGGTTGGTACAGGAGGGGTTTTTTCAACACAGAAATAACTTCTTTGTGACAGAGAATGAAATGCATCATTGGCTGTGTGAAAACACCAAAAGCAGAGCTTGATGAGAGCTTCATATACAGGATTTTCTTAGGAAACATGTCTTTAAAAAGCAGTCCTGCTTTTAATGCTTTTTGTTTATGTTTAGACTTCCTCTCTGTTTACATTCACTAATATGTCATTTTAGACATTTAACACCTATAAGTTTTCTTAGAAAATCAATGTAATGGTTTGACCAGCAACAAATATGTCTGTCATGTTTGTTTCAGTGCTGCACAGTGTTGCAGTGGTTAGCGCTCAGCAAGAAGGTCCCGGTTCAAATCCCGACTGGGGGACCTGAACCAGAACCACCAATGGGGACCTTTCTGTGTGGAATTTGCATGTTCTCCCCGTGCATGCCTGGGTTTTGACCGGGGACTCCGGCTTCCTCCTACCATCCAGAAACATGCTTCATAGGTTAATTGGTGACTCTAAATTGTCTCTAGGTGGAATTGTTGGTATGAATGGGTGTGTAAAAGTGGCCCTGTGACAGACTGACAACTAGAGCTGCCACAATCTATTATTTTAATAGTCGGCTAATGACCGATTATTTTTTCTGATTAGTCGACTAATCAGGTCATGCGCAAACAGGATGTGAAGCACACATCTTAACCATCATTAGCTTTAAGTGAACTAAAAATAGTATATATAGCATTACCTGCGATAATGCTAGTGTGAATGCTGTAAGCTGAATTTGGTCACTGAGGATTCTATTGCTGATAGTTGAAGATGCTGAAATTCATAGCTGAAATCACTGAAGCTGATAGCCAGCTAAAATAATAGCTAAATGCCAAATTAGCTTAAATAACTGAAAAAAATCAAAAATTTGCCAAAATATGTAGCTGAAATATTAGCTAAACTCCAAAATAACCTAAAAAACGTAATAAATGCCAAAATAATCCATAAAGCTACCAGAATGCTATTATAACTTTCAACTTTACTACACTCTAACTCCATTTAATATAAATTAACAACTAATCGACTATTAAATTAGTCGTCGACAATTTTAACATTCAATAAGTCGACTAATTGTGGCAGGCCTACTGGCGAACCTGTCCAGGGTGTATCCTGCCCTCGCCCAGAGGAGACCGGGTTAAGGCTGGTTTCTACTTCCCCGTGATTCCTAATCGCTCTCGTCACAGTGGTCACACGGCCATCGGAGCAGAATCGCTTCAGTCGCATCAGAATTCTGCACCTGCTGATGACGTCACCCGCGGCTGAAATGTTACGGCCGGAGTCCAATCGCGGCCAAATCAAGTCATTTAACTTGAATTTACTTCAGCAATTAGAGTATGTGGCTACAAAGAAAGCTCTGTCCAGAAAAATACCTTTTAAGACTGAAAATGATGAAAGTTACTGAAGAAGTTAAGAAATCCTGAACTTCACACACAGAGAGAGACAGAGAGTGGACAACTAGATAGAAAATGGAGCAAGTTTCTGGAAAAATGTGTCTTCTTCCTCATATTTTACAGCACTAGAGAATGCAGTTTGTTCTCTTTTAATGTAATTTAGTCGTCTTTGTATTCCTGGTTCTGTTTAGTGGATGAACTCATCACTTCCTCCTCTACCTTTCATGTGTCTGCGCGCTCGCAGATGCTGCAAGTGTCTGATCAGGTTGATGGTCATGTTAAAATACACGCAGAACACGATCACGTTGCTTAAAAAGTATAAACACCAGTCGGAAGTACATCACAGTTATAGTGAAGTCGCAATCAAATCCAGCCAACATTAGTGTGAACGAGACCGCCAGATTGTGGATGCAACGCGAGCGATTACCAATCGTGTGGAAGTATAAACCAGACTTAAGGCTCTGGCCGTCCCCTGATACCGAAAGGGACAAAACAGTTTAGAAAATGGATGGCATGTAGATTTTTTTTAATCTGGTGTTTCTCAGCACAAGATGCTCAAGCTTGCTCTGTAAACACCTGCTGCAGTCCACTACCAACATCCTTACAGCTTACAGTAGTTTTTGTAGCATTTGTCATTCTCTACTTGGTTGAATGATTTAAAGCAGTCGGTGAGAGCAGAATGAAAGCAGTGTTTGCCCTTCATTCTTTCTGTACACGTCTTTGATTGCAGCAGGTTCATGTTCCTCTGATTGATTCAGTGGCTGTTCTCAGTGTTCTCATTCAATGTGTTCTGTAAAAGGCTGTAATCCGCCTCCTGCCCTCTGTGTGTTTCCTTCAAAGTGATGGGGCTGCAGAAACATTACAGGTCGGTTTCAGAAAGTGAAGGGATAGGATGACATGAGAGAGCAGAGCTTCTCTCCTACTTTAGGTCATGAACCAGGAGAACCACAGAAGTTTATGGAACAATTTTAATGCGGAATCTGCTCTGAGGCCAAAAACTGTCAGTCTTTGAAGTCACTGGTTTTGTTTTCCAGCTTAAAAACATTTTGACTCCACTGATATTGAATCCTGACTTTTAACAGGTGGGGGGTGATGTCCCAGAGACCAATTACCTTTTCATGGGAGACTTTGTAGACCGAGGCTTCTACAGTGTGGAGACTTTCCTTCTGCTGCTCGCCCTCAAGGTGATTTGAAGTCACTCCGCCTGCTCTGCTGGCCGTCTCCAGGTCTCTGACATAAACCCCTCTTGTTCCTCAGGTGCGTTATCCAGACAGGATCACTTTGATCCGAGGGAACCACGAGTCCAGGCAGATCACACAGGTCTATGGCTTCTATGACGAGTGCCTCCGCAAGTACGGCTCTGTGACGGTGTGGAGATACTGCACCGAGATATTTGACTACCTGTCCCTCTCTGCTATCATTGATGGAAAGGTGAGACGGGTTTTCTTCCTGAGGTTTAATGTTGAACATGAAGAGGTTTTCCGTGGCTTTTCTTTTGATGCCTTCATTCTGTCCTTCAGATCTTCTGTGTGCACGGAGGTCTGTCTCCCTCCATCCAGACTCTGGATCAGATCAGGACCATTGACAGAAAACAGGAAGTGCCTCATGATGGACCCATGTGTGACCTTCTGTGGTCAGACCCTGAAGGTAAGCGCTTCAGCCCAAACGGGACTTGTTTGAGAAGCTGCGTGTTATTATGATCCGTTTCCTGTGCTGTCAGACACCACCGGGTGGGGAGTCAGTCCCAGAGGGGCTGGATATCTGTTTGGGAGCGACGTGGTGGCTCAGTTCAATGCAGCCAACGACATTCACATGATCTGCCGAGCACACCAGCTGGTCATGGAGGGCTACAAGTGGCACTTCAACGAGACCGTGCTCACCGTGTGGTCCGCGCCCAACTACTGCTACAGGTGAGCGACAGCAGTCCTGTTGAAGCCATTAGGGTTTGTGTTATGGCCCGCTGAAGGGGCAGCAGGCCTTTCTAATGCAGTCCAGTGAGACATTGCATCTTAAAGAGGGAAAATGTATATTTTTAAAAAAGGAAGAAAATCTCCAATCACTGGTTACAGACAGCAGCTTTCTCCTGTCAGTCTTCTGTAAATCCTTCCTAGCTACACCAGACCCAGTATTTTTCAGTTTGATGGAACGCCCATGAACCTGTCATCTGTTTAATGTTGTGGTTATTATTCTGCTTTTTGTGACTTTAGGTTACATTTAATTGTAGCTTATTGCAGCTGATGGAATGGTGCACGTCTTAACTTGGCTCTAGACTTTTAGGCGATCTCACCAGTTCATGTCTGGGACTCGTAAAGTTTTATACCCCATAACTCTGTGGCAGATCTTACATAGTGCCTCTGTCTGTGTGGTGAATGTTTTAAAACCTGTGCTCTTCAAACCGAACAACATGAGCACCGCGCAGAATATGAACGAAGCCTTGGCCGAGCGGTTCATCTCCTGCATGAATTTATAATCCGCCCCGCCCTTGCTTAGTTCAGACCACAGATTTTGAAACGTTCACTGCGCAGACAGAGGCCCGGTTGACACGGATCTGCCACAGATCTGGTTAACTCCATACATCCATGACAGCTGCACACGATCCATTAAACCTGTGAAACTGCTGCGGTAGAGCTAGCTGTGTAAGGCTAATGTTAGCTTAGCTTCTCTAGATGAAGCTCCCTCTTCAGACTCAGTCACAAAGTGCTTCCTCTTCAGATGTTCGTGCATCACTGTAGTGCTGCAAGTTCTACCTTCCAGATATCGTATCCAAAACTTTTTTCTTTGATTTATTTTTTTATGTTTCCCACACTTTCAAGCTGTTTTTTTTTATGCACCAGCCTTCCCAGAACTTCCTGTGACATCACTACTGACCTGGATTAGCACTACTGCACACATGTGTCAAAGAGTATGGCAGATCGGTATTAGAAATCATGCACCGTAGTTTGAGATAAAAACAAGGAAACCAAAAACAACCTGTGAACAAGCAAATTAGTTGACCAATTTAATAGTCGACGTAGTCTCGACTAATCGTGGCAGCCCTAATTTCAGTATTCTGTATAATTGTTTGAGTTGAATCATTTCTGTTAGTAGGAAAACAGACAGTTTGTAAGGGGAAAAAAGAAAACATACTTGGTCTTAAAATACCTTTAATTCATTATGTTGAGAGAAAAAAATTGAAATTTGTGACTTTCTAACTGAATCGAATCATGGCTTGTCTGAATAGTTACGTCCCAAACGTCCTTTTCTGACTGGTGCAGTCATGTGGTCAGAGGGAATGTAGACTTCTGCCATGTAAGGGGACTATGGGTGCTGGAGCACCAGGCTGTTTAACAGAATGCAGAGAAAATTCACCTTTTGGTAACATGTAAGTTCTGCTAAGAGTTTCTTCAGCGTAGACACCCATGTACGGGGTCAAATCAGGACCAGCTTAAAGTGAATGAAAAAACTGATCGAAAACTTGAAAAATAGACATTGTGGCTGAAAAAAAACTGAACATTAAAAAAGAAGATTTTAAAACTGGGGGGAAAGAAGAACATTTGAAAAAAAAAAGAAAACGGAGAACTTGAATAGAAAAAAGCTATAAATTTAAAAATTACCAATAGAAAAATAATGTATCCTTTAGTAACACCTGCTTTTTTGAATTTTCAACTTTTTTCCTTTTTTTTTAATCTTCACTTTCAGTCCTCAGTTTTCAGTTACAATTTAGGTTTTTGAGTTTTCGCTGCCTAGTTGATCCTAATTTTACATGGCAGCAGGGCTTTGAGCTCATTGGCAAAACAGCAGCTGTTACTTATGGATATATTATTTTTCACTTGGTAATTTTTACATTTATAGTTGTTTTTAATCCAAAGTATTCAGGGTTCTTTTCTCCGAATTTTCAAAACTTTTTTTTTTTAAATTTGCAATGTCTCGTTTTAAAATTTTCCACATTTTTTTCAGTTACAATGTCTATTTTTTAAGTTTTCCATCCGTTTTTTCGTTCACTCTAAGCTGATCCTGATTTGACCCCATAGAAGTAACCCTCAGCTTTAAAATGAGAAACTTAAAGATGGAGCAAGCCTTTAAATGAACAACTGCTCAACTTTGCGTCGACCCATAGCAGTGAAATGTGTTTTTTCTCTCAGGATCCAGAGCAAATGAAATCCTATTTGTACTTAATTCATCTTTTTAAGTAGCACAATTCCAAACCTTTTCCTCAAATTTCAAGAGTATCGTAATTCCTGCACTACATCTACAACCTTAATTTAAAAAAATGTGTTAATTTGTGATAATGCACATCTCAGAGGGCATTATCCCAAATGGTCTTACAAAATAAATAGTAACTCAAGTATTAGTTTTTCACTGTTATTTGTCTTGTTTAAATCGCTAAAAGCGGATTGTTTGATACGTGATGCGACACTCTGTAGAACAAGTGTCGACTGCAGCGGCAAAGGAAAGCAATATAAATGGCGATCGGCTAAATAAAGCATCAGTTCAGAGAGAAAGTTCACCTCTTAGCTTGTTTTTTCTAGAAAATGAAGCTAAAGTTTTTGTTAACCCTTTAACCCCTGAGGCGTCGCTGGTGACACAAAGTCTGTCATTTTTTAATTGCTAACAGGATCATTCCAGCAGATGAGCCGCTTTTCTCCTTCACAATCTGCTGGAATGATCGTGTTAATGCTTGAAAAGTTACAGTAAATCAAAGAACAGAAACACTGGCGCTCTGGTGTTACAGGGTTACAGAACTCCAGACTCTTCTGCCTTTTTTGTGTAATGTGGTCTGAGGATCTGCAGCTGTTTAACCTCAGTGTGTCTCCTCGACTCAGATGTGGAAACGTCGCCGCCATCTTGGAGCTGGACGAGCATCTACAACGAGAGTTCATCATATTTGAAGCAGCGCCGCAGGAGACCCGAGGCATCCCCTCCAAGAAACCTGTAGCTGACTATTTCCTGTAAAGCGTCGAGCCAGCAGCCATAACGCGTCTCCTTTCTAGTTCCACTTCCCCCCACCGCCGCCGCCGCCCTCCTGCTGTTTCCTGACGGTGGTGTCAGTCTGAACTCAAAGCAGTCAGGAGACTGCTGATTGGTGGAGCAGCCTGAGGGGGCGTGGCTTCAGTTGTCAGCCTGACTCCACCTCTGTCCTCTTCTTTTTTTATTCATAACATTTCTTTTAGGTTCTTTTTGTGTTCAAAAATATGCAGCTGTGGAAAATTTTATGATTTTAACAAATTCCTTTAATGCATATGTTGTCTCTGTATAGTTAAAGCTGCCAGATTCCAGTGACACCCCCCCCCATCTGTCACATGACTCTGTTTAACATTCAGAGCTCTGCTGTGAATAAACGACTCAACAGGAAGCTCCTTCTCACAAACGTTTCGTCACTTCCTTCCTTTTAATCTGTCTGTCGATTTTGATATTGTGAGAATAAAGTTTTGTATCAATGCTGATCCTTTGCTAATTGATTTATTCACATGCTGGACTCGCACTACAAGCTAGCTGTCCATTACACCTGTGAAGCTGAATTGTTTGCTTTGAGCGTTTTTACTCACTTCTGTTTAACATTAATGTTTGCATTTGCCACTGAGTTCTAATCGCCAGGTTTTTCACCCATAATTCGTGGAAATTGATAATGAGGTTTTACCAATTTGCAATTTAACATAAAAATACTATTCAGTCTGAGTTTTTTAAATAAAAACAAGCAATGACATTCTAAATAACCATGGGTTTTTGGTAACATAATTAAAATGAAAATGCATTTTACATATGAAATTAAGTCATAAATGAACTAGATAACTTGGGACAATGCTAGTGTGAATGCTGGAAGCTGAATTTGGCTGCTGAAGATGCTGAAATTGATAGCTAAAATCACTGAAGTTGACAGCCAGCTGAAAAATTAGCTAAATGCCAAATTAGCCTAAAAAACAGGGAAAAAAACTTAGGTTAGCCAAAACAGATAGCATGTAGCTGAAATATTAGCTAAACTCCAAAATAACCTAGAAAATATGTATGAGTGCCAAAACAGTCCAAAAAAATTGAAGAATGCCAGATTTTAAGACTGGCCAATCAGGAACCAGCTTTAAACTGGCCAATCAGCAGCCAGCTTTAAACTGACCAATCAGGAGCCACCTTTAAACAGACCAATCAGGGCTGAGCTTTAAACCGACCATTCAGGAGCCAGCTTTAAACCGACCAATCAGGAGCCAGCTTTAAACCGGCCAATCAGGGCTAAGCTTTAAACTGGCCACTCAGAAGTCAGCTTTAAACCGTCCAATCAGGGCTAAGCTTTAAATCGGCCAATCAGGAGCCAGCTTTAAACCGGTCAATCAGGAGCCAGCTTTAAACCGGCCAATCAGGAGCCGGCGTTAAACCGACCAATCAGGAGCCAGCATTAAACCGACCATTCAAGAGCCGGCTTTAAATCGGCCAATCAGGAGCCAGCTTTAAACCGACCAATCAGGAGCCGGCTTTCATCCGGCCAATCAGGGCT
>NC_050519.1:23151866-23152449 GCF_002922805.2 Oryzias melastigma | reverse complement strand
CCATTCTCTCACGTACAACAACCTGCCCAAATTCACTCCCTCCTCACTTATACTCCTCTGATTTCTGTAACACCCTGGCATCATTTTTCTCTTCAAAAGTTCACCATATTCACCAGCAGCTTAAACCTATCTCTGCCTCAAGCACAATGTCACCAGTTATTTTCTCCCCACATCAGCCACTCTCAGAATTTACTCTGCCTTCAGTACAGCAAATCAACGAACTCATTAAAAAATCCAAAACCACCTCCTGTCAGCTCGACCCAGTTCCAACTGCTCTGGTCAAGGCTGCTCTTCCCTCCTTATCTCCTCTCATTATAAATATCATCCACGCCTCCCTCAGAACTGGAACCGTTCCTCCTGCTTTCAAAACAGCTGTCACCCCATCCTCAAAAAATCAGGATCAGATCCCACCAATCTCAATAATTTCCGCCCAATCTCAAATGTTCCATTCATTTCAAAAATCCTTGAAAAAGCTGTCGCCTCACAACTCCATAACCACCTCTCTTCCAATAATCTATATGAAAAATCCCAGTCTGGCTTCCGTCAACTCCACAGTACAGAAACAGCCCTCCTTAAGATCATC
>NC_050519.1:23150695-23151691 GCF_002922805.2 Oryzias melastigma | reverse complement strand
AACTGGCCTTGGTGTCGCCTACTCCAAATCTGATTGGTTGAATCAACAGTTTGGTCGACAATTATTTTATGCTACAGGGCCCGCAGAACTGATTGTGAAGGCCTCCGGGCAGATTTCTTTGACCCTAGCAACAAATGGTGCTGCAATGTGATTGGTTAATGCTTAAATCAGCATTTTTTAACATTCCCCTCAACTGGTTCCAGTCATATCTCTCAGACCGCACCCAATTCATCCAACTAAAATCCTTTACTCCTTCAACAGTCTCAGTCACAGCAGGGGTGCCCCAAGGTTCTGTCCTGGGGCCCCTACTATTCATCATTTACCTTCTCCCCCTTGGTCAAATCTTCTGTAAACACAACATTCACTTTCACTGCTATGCGGATGACACCCAGCTCTACTTCTCCTCCAAGCCTGATGCCACTCTTCCCCCTGCCTCCCTCTCCAATTGCCTCATTGAAATAAAATCCTGGTTCACTGCAAATTTCCTTAAACTAAACAATAGTAAAAGCGAACTTCTCATCGTAGGAACCAAGACCACCTTAAAAAAGCTCAATAAATTCTCAATTTCCTTTGATAACAGCCCCATCCTCCCTTCCCAACAGGTCAAGAGTCTGGGTGTCATCCTTGACAGCACTCTCTCATTTACTGCCATATCAATAACATCACCCGGACCGCCTACTTCCACCTTCGTAACATTTGCCGTCTCCGTCCCTCACTCAGTCCACACTCCACAGCTGCTCTAGTACACAGTCTCATCACCTCCCGTCTGGACTATTGCAACTCCCTTTTATCTGGACTCTCCTACAAAACTCTACTCAAACTTCAACTGCTTCAAAACTCTGCCGCCCGGATCATAACACAAACCCCCACCACTTTTCACATCACACCTGTCCTGCAACAGCTTCACTGGCTGCCAGTACCTCAGCGGATCAACTTCATCCATCCATCTTCCTCCGCTTCATCCGGGACCGGGTCGCGGGGGCAGCAGTCTAAGCA
>NC_050519.1:23121800-23150644 GCF_002922805.2 Oryzias melastigma | reverse complement strand
CTGCCGCCCGGATCATAACACAAACCCCCACCACTTTTCACATCACACCTGTCCTGCAACAGCACCACTGGCTGCCAGTACCTCAGCGGATCAACTTCAAACTCCTTATTCTGACATTCAAAGCCCTTCATAACCTCGCCCCTCCATACATCTGCGACCTCATCCATGATGCCACTCCCGCCCGGGTCCTCAGGTCTTCCTCCTCTCTTCAGCTGGTTGCACCCCCTTATCGCCTCATCACCATGGGGGGCAGAGCATTCAGCCGCTCTGCCCCCCAGCTCTGGAACTCCCTTCCCTCTAATCTACGGAACATCGACTCTCTCCCTCAGTTTGCCAAAACCTCAAAACAAACCTCTTTAGACTGGCACATCCACCCTAATTGATTTAATTTTTACTTTTTTAAGTTTTATGACTGTCATTTCACTGTATACTATGTTTTGTTTTTATCTGTAAGGTGACCTTGGGTGCCCAGAAAGGCGCCATATAAATGTATTATTATTATTATTAGCTAAAATTAAACAAAACAGTTTAGTAATCTTTTAATGAATCATGCAGCTTTTCTCCTTCATTTGTTTCTGCCATTAAAACAAGACTTAAATCAAATGAGGTCATCTGAATCAACAACAGAAAACTTAATAAAAGCCTGAAATTCTTTTTTAAAACTTTGAACATATATTTAATAAAACATGCACAAATGATTTCAAAAGATAATTGCAGATAGAAACACACTGGGGCCATGACGTATTTGAAAATAGGATATTCCATTACATAAAAACTCAGATAAATAAAGAGTTTTGAGACATTGTATCTTAAAGGTGGGGAAATGTTTTTTTTTTTTTTTTTTTGACAGGAATCACCATGGACTATGATGTTTGCAGATGATATTGTGATTTGTAGTGAGAGCAGGGAACAGGTGGAGGTGGAGTTAGAGTGGTGGAGGTTTGCCCTGGAAAGGAGAGGAATGAAGGTTAGCCGCAGTAAGACCGAGTACATGTGTGTGAATGAGAGGAACCAGAGTGGAAGAGTGAGGTTACAGGGAGAAGAGATAAAGAAGGTGGAGGAGTTTAAGTATTTAGGGTCAACAGTACAGAGTAATGGAGAGTGTGGAAAAGAAGTGAAGAGGAGAGTGCAAGCAGGTTGGAATGGGTGGAGAAAAGTGTCAGGTGTGATGTGTGACAGAAGAGTTTCAGCACAAATGAAAGGAAAGGTGTACAAGACTGTGGTGAGACCAGCCATGTTGTTTGGACTAGAAACAGTGGGACTGAAGAAAAGACAGGAAGCAGAGCTGGAGGTAGCAGAGATGAAGATGCTGAGGTTCTCTTTGGGAGTGACCAGGATGGATAGGATCAGGAATGAATACATCAGAGGGACAGCACATGTTAGAGGTTTTGGAGATAAAGTCAGAGAGGCCAGACTGAGATGGTTTGGACATGTTCAGAGGAGAGACAGTGAATATATTGGTAGAAGGATGCTGAGTCTAGAGCTGCAGGAAAGAGGTCTAGAGGAAGACCAAAGAGGAGGTTTATGGATGCAGTGAATGAAGACATGAAGGTGGCTGGTGTTAGAGTGGAGGATGCTGAAGACAGGCTTAGATGGAGGAAACTGATTCGCTGTGGCGACCCCTGAAGGGAAAAGCCGAAAGGAAAAGAAGAAGAAGAGGTGAATGTAGGAAAAATGTGAACTCCGGACCAACAGGGGGCAGTGTCGTGAGGAAAACTACGCTTTAACTTGAGCATTCTTCCTCGGCGCATGCGTGTACCGGCGTGTTGCTGTGTGGGGTGTCATGGCCGCGCTCAGAGACAGTCTGATCCGCCTGCGGCTGCTCTTCGATTACCCCCCTCCAGCCGTGGCGGGGTGCCGCATGTGCTGGCTGCTCGTGGACCTGAACGCGTGCCGCGTGGTGGCGGACCTGGAGGGTCTGATCCGGGACAAGTTCGAGTTCAGCCGCGGCAGCATCCTCAGCCTGTTCGTGGAGGACTGCTACCTCCCGCACACGGAGAGCATCCTCGTCGTACGCGACAACGACAGCGTCAGGTGCGCGCGCATCCTCACACAGCCGCGGCTGGAGCTGCTCCTCATTTAGAACAAGCTGGAGTCTGACCCCTGTTCTACAGGTCATCATAGAGATCTGACGTCAGACTCAAGCTCCACTCTGGTCATCTTTCATCGATTCTAAAAGAGGTCTTATGATTATAATTATGCTGTATGTAGCCAAAATATAAGAATCTCATTTTCTAGGACATAGTTTCTGCAGAGCAGAGCTGGGTGATACTGGGTATCAATCTGATACAATCCATACCAGTCAATATATCAATATATGATGTTAATACCAATTAGGGCTGCCACAATTAGTCGACTCATTGACGACTAATCGACTATTAAAATAGTCAACGATTCATTTAATAGTCGATTAGTCGTTACTTTATATTATATGGAAGCACATTGTAGTAAAGTTGAAAGTTATAATGACATTCTGCTAGATTTATGGACTATTTTGGCATTTATTAAGGGCTATTTTGGAGATTAGCCAATATTTTCAGCTGCATGATTCATTCATTCATTTTCCTGAGCGCTTTGTCCCTTTCGGGGTCGCGGGGGTGCTGGAGCCTATCCCGGCTACTGATGGGCGAAGGCGGGGTTCACCCTGGACAGGTCGCCAGTCTGTCACAGGGCCTCAACCACACATCCATCCACTCCCACATTCACACCTAGGGGCAATTTAGAGTCACCAATTAACCTATGAAGCATGTTTTTGGACGGTGGGAGGAAGCCGGAGTCCCCGGTGAAAACCCACGCATGCACGGGGAGAACATGCAAACTCCACACAGAAAGGTCCCAAATCCCCCAGCCGGGATTCGAATCAAATTCTTGCTGTGCGGGAAAGAGCGCTAACCACTGCGCCACCGTGCAGCCCTCAGCTGCATGATATTTCAGGATATTCAGCAGCTAAATTCAGCTTACAGCATTCACACTAGCATTATCACAGGTAATGCTATATATCTAGTTTTTAGTTAGTTTAAAACTAATGATAGCTAAAATGTGCGCTTTACATCCACTGTTACACATGACCTTATTAGTCAGTTATGCAAATAATCGTTTGTGGCAGCAATAGTTCAGACAGTCTTCGTTGTTGCTGCTTCATAATAATGCAGGACACTGAAGAGTGGCAAGGGGGGGTCAAAGCCTCTTTGTCCCATTGACGTAAATAACAATGAACAGCTCAAACCCCTCCTAACGTGTTACAAAGAGAAAGTTCTCGCTGGTTGCAAGAAGGCCAAAGTCCCATTGACTTCCATTGAAAAATAGACCGTTATTTCTCAGTCATTTATTTGTCAGAATAACCATTCTGGCTCTGATGCTTCCTTCTTAACACATTCTTTCTAGTCATCATTTTTTTAAAGATATTTTTTCTTTATCGCCAGTTATTCAAGTTATAAACTGACCAATCAGATGCCTCAGTAAAACCATGTGGCTCCCGCTGGCCCCTCCTCGAACATTTGATTGACAGATTCCTCCGCGCCATTTTTAGTGGGAGGGGTTTCCGCCTCGAACAAGCCAGAACAAGCTCACTCCTTATTGGTTGACAGCACTTCCTCTAAAAACGTGACTCAGACCGACTTGGACTAAACGCTGTCAACGGGTTGCAATCGCAGTAGACATACCAGGAAGTGACGGAGAAGGCCCTGGTCTGATTTTGCGAGGGTGGAAGGTAATGCATTTCCTATGGGGGACCTGAACGCATGTTTTGTTCAGTTTATTTAGACGTCCATGCTTCAGACTGACGCACAGTTGCTGTAACTCCCCATTGACAGCTGTGTCTGTTCTGGACGTGTTTCATGTTCTGCAGGGTGAAGGTGGACTGTGCGGCTCCGGTGAACGGCTGCAGCAGCTGCGCAGATCCAGACAGAGTCAAAAGCAGAAAGAGACAGAGGGACGGGGGAGAGGAGGGGATGCAGGTAGAAGACAAGAAGAAGAAGAAGAAAAAGAAACATGAGGAGAACGAGGTCGGTAGAAGCAAGCAGGAGACCGCCATCAGGACGGAAACGCCGGCAGGGATGAGCAGGAAGAAGAAAAAGAGAAAGAAGGCAGAGACAAGTAACACTCCTGCCCCAAAACCTGCTGCCCCCCCCAGAAAAATTCCGGCCAGTGCCCCCACACCAGCAGAAAACAAGAAGAAGACGGCACCAGTCCCTCAAGCCAAAACCCAGAGTTCCTCCTCCTCAGACTCCAGCAGCCAGGAGACCGACAGCCGCAAAAGAACTGCTGCCAGGACGGCGCCCCCTAACCCTGCTGCTGCCAGGACGGCACCCCCTAACCCTGCTGCTGCCAGGACGGCGCCCCCTAACCCTGCTGCTGCCAGGATGGCGCCCCCCACCCCTGCTGCTGCCAAGACGCCCCCAAACACCAAGCCCCCCCAGAAAAACACACAACCTTCCTCTTCTTCGTCCTCAGAAACAGACTCTGATGACAGCACCCCCAAGTCCAAACGTCCTGGAGCTCCCTCAGTGATGAAGCAGACAGACGCCCCCCCTCAGGACAAAGGGGCGGAGCCTGCGGACGCTGGCAGTGAAGAAGAGATCCAGCTGGTCATCCGACGGCCACAGCTACCCAACAGACATGCAGACGGCCTCTGGTCAGGGCGAGGCCGCGGCAGGGGGGGGCGTGGAGGTGCAGGGCAAGCGGCAGGGTGGGGCTTCAGGGGGCAGGACAGCAACGAGGGGCCCTCCCCCCAGACCAATTCCCCAACCGACATGCCGGCGCTCCTCCAGGTTTGTCTTCATCCGTTTTCTAGTTGTTGTGTCGTCTGCAGACGGATGGGTGCAGACGCAGTCAGAAACGTCTGCGTTTGGTGCTTGTGTGTCTGTAGAACGGAGCAGGAGATGCCCCCAGACAGGACTACAGCTCCATGCCCCTGCTGGCCGCTCCTGCACAGGTGGGGCAGAGGATCGCTTTCAAGGTAAGATCTGTCCCCCAACATCCCTGTGACCCACAGAACAGAGAGCATCGTCCTGAAAGGACCAAACCTCTGACTGCGCAGATGTTCCTCCTGAATTGACTGATTCATAAACCCACATGCGGTGAATTCACACTAAAACCTCATGGTTGTGTCTGAATTCCCCCCTAATCACTATATAGTGCCTTCGCCATTTCTAGTGCTGTCTGAATCTACTCATTACAAAATCGAAGTCTTTGCAAAAAACTAGCGTACATCGATTCTCACTAGATTAGCGGATATAGACCACAATGCATTGCGGTCGAACAATTTCAAATAAAAAAACATGTTTGAATACAATATTTGAAAACCATCCACATTTTCACCATCACAACACTGTGGAGTGATAAATAAACGTGAAATGTTTGTACTTATTCGATTTTCACTTCGTGAAATTGGTGATGTCATACCCAGTTTTTAGGAAAACCAAAGAAAAGTAGTGAACATCGTGTCCCAATTACCTTTAAAATCCAGGGGACCATATAGTCCTGCACTAAATAGTTTTTTAGTAGTTAGGGGGGAATTCGGACACAACTCAAGTCTAACAGTAAATAGGAGACAGTTTAACAGAATTTGAAGAAAAGGAGGCTATAAGTTTACTGAAAATTGTGTTAACGGCTGAAAAGTTACAATAATCAAAGAACATAAACACTGGAGCTCCACTGTTAAGGTTTCATAAATGAACCCCTATAAAGAACAACAAAAGTTGCATTACCTGTAATAATGCTTGTGTGAATAAATTTTGCTGAAAGTATTCACTGAAAATGCTGAAGTTTTTTGCTGAAAATGATGATGCAATTTACTTGCTGAAGGAATTTGCTAAAAATGCAAAAGCTATTTTCAAGATGTTGCATTTGCTAAAAACTGGAAATATCGTTAAAGAGCCATGAAAGAGCGCTGAAGTTGGCCTAAATTTCTGACAAATGTGTAGTTAAATTGCTTAACAGTCCCAAATACATGGCAAATTAGCAAGAATATTTAGTGTGTTGCTTAAATATGAACTAATTAGCCCAAAAAAACCTCAGTAGATGCCAAATTAGCCAAAAAAAGCTAGCTCGTTGATTAAATACTAGTTAAACTCTAAAATAGCCTAAAATTCCTCAATAAACTAAATTAATCAAAAACGTTAGCATGTGGCTAAAATATTAGCTAAACTCTGTTTTTAATTACTCTAAAAGATGAAAACATAGCCCATGAATATATTTAAATGTTTGCTGTTAATCTACTTAAAATTATGAAATTTGACGACTTTCTCATTCATTTCCTATGAGGCATATTTTGCTCAGTATTTTAAAAACTATAAAGTTTATAAATATCTAAACTACAAGCAGTAATGTCCTGAGCGAGCTGAACATTTTGACATCGAGTTTGTTCAAATAACTGAGAGGGTGTTTGAGTTTTTATGTCCTGAAAAACATACGGACAGTAGCAGGAGAATCACTATAGTGTGAATGCTTACTAAGCAATCACACAATAATGCTGATATCTCCTGCAGTCATTTTGACTAGTAACAACTATGTCGTAGGATCATGAACTCAAGAGGTCAGAACCTCATGACAAACCTTCACTCCAGTCTGAAATCACTCTAAACAGACACTTCTTCATGAAATAGATTTTCAGAGTTTCATGAGATCGTCACTTAAGTACTGAAGTTGTTTTAATAGTTTGGACTTGAGCCTCCTTGCTTGCCGTAGTTTCCTGCAGTAAACTGATGATGTTTGATTCCTTTCTGCCCAGCTGCTGGAGCTGACGGAGAACTACACGCCTGAAGTGTCCGAGTATAAGGTCAGTGTCTGTCCGAGCGTCTGTGAAGACCAGCTGTCAGGTTTGTAAAGACTTGTGTGTGTTTGTGTTCCAGGAGGCGAAGATTGTGAGCTTTGACCCGACCACCAAACAGATCGAGCTTGAACTTCTTCACGCCTCTAAAGGTAGGAAGTGTTGGGGTGCAGGAAAATGTGTCACATCTGTTTTGTGTTTATTTGAAGATTCTGACTCCAGCAGCTGTGAGGCTGGATTTGAGCAGATGGTAGAGCATGTCTAATGAACAGAACTTATGGACAAGGGGAGTCAAACTCAGGGGCCAGAATCCAGAACACACCTTATGCTGCAGGCTGAACAGGATAAACATTTGTTGAACCCTCTAAAACTACATTTTTAACACTTTAAAACTTTTTAAAGCTAGTGTGAATGCTGTAAGATGATTTGGCTATGCTGAAATTGATGGCTGAAAACACTGATGCTGAAAGCAGCTAAAATATTAGTTAGATACCAAGTTAGCCTAAAAAGCTTTTAAAAATCTAGGCTAGCCAAACAGCGCATTGGCTTGTAGTAGAGTGCCCCGTTGTGGCGCGCTGGGGCGGGGCTAACACGAGGACCAATCAAAATCAAGGGTGGGAACATCAGTCCTGCTGCGTTCACTGACTCTGATCATTAAGATCGTAAAATGGCTGTTTAGGCTGTACTATCATAGTCTAAAGTTGTCCCAAGACGGATGTATAAAGCAGAGTTTTATCGCATATAAACTGCGCGTCCAAAACACTGTTCTAGTCAGAGAGTTAGTTCACTGCAGAGCTCACCTGCAGACATGATTGGTTGAATAGCACCCAACATCACGAAGCAGCTTTTATTTTGGTGACACATCAGTTCTTGATTTAACTCTTTCTATTCAGATGTTTTTCCACTGTTTTGTGTCCCACCTTTAATACTCTTGGATCCAATGTCCATTAATTTAATCCTCATTGTTAATCAGAAAACACATTTAGATTTAAAATCAGTTTTTTGTTTCAAATTCCATTTAAACCATTTTTTAATCACTTTTTACGTAACTACTGGTGGTGAAAAAGAACTAAAGTTCCATCACTAACATGATAAATTCTTCCATTCAAAACTGGAAACATTCTTAAGACTACTCCAAAATAAATTGTTTGGATTTTTAGGCAAATTTGGTTTTTAGAGTGAAGATGTTTTTTTTTTGCATTCAGCTTTTCCCTTCATGGTCGCCACAGAAAAAATCTGCTTCCTCCATCTAGCCCAGTCTTCTGCGTCCTTCACTCTGAACACCGCCACATTCATGTCCATTCACTGTTCAGTTTCTTATTTAAATGTTCTAAATCTTTTCTATTAAAACAAGACAAACATAAACAATGTCTCCCAGTTTCTGGATGAAGATGTCTAAAAGGTTCCAGAAAGCTGGTGTCACTTTAAAAACCTAACTTCTCGATTCAGGATCGCCTTACTCCACTTTAAAGAAGGGCTACAATCATACCAGAACATGAATTTAAAGTGTTTCTGTTCCTCTGTCCTCACAGATGTTGGTTAATTTCTTCTGTCTGTGCTCCTCCACCAGCGCCTGTTGAACCGGGAAAGTTTGACCTGGTTTATCTGAATCCAGACGGCTCAGAAAGAGTGGAGTACGCCGTCTCCAGAGGGTCAAAGGTGAGCCGGAGGACCTGTACTCTGCGTTGGTGCATTCCTGACCTGAAATACTCATCCCGATCTCGGTTGCTTCTCCTCCAGGTGACGGAGCGCTGGGAGTCTCTGCTGGAACCGAGGCTCATCCTCTGAGTGTGACGCTTACACCCCTGCTTTGGCACAGAAAGGGTTTGGCTTTGACCAAAGCCACAAACGTCCAGATGAAACTGAGGTCTGGAGCATACTGGTTTGACGTTTTGTACAGTTGTGTGATCATTACGGACCTGCTAATAAACGTTTTTTTTAAGAAATGATCTGAACATTTGAGATTCTGCCTTCTGTCATAAATGTAAATTTATTCATTTTACTCAAACTGAACTGCTTATGAAAGTTCTTCAGAAATAATTCCTACATTTTTTCCCTTGTAGAACCCACTACATCTAAAAATTGACATAAAAAGATATATTTTTTTTATTGGGATGTTTTTAAACCGTTTATTGAAATCCACACAAAAAATGGTCAGATATTTTTATTAGACATTAATAGTATCAATTTTGATTTGTTGCGTGAATTAGGTTTTTACTCACAATAATTTTAATTTAAATATTGAAATGAGTGTTCAGGAAAAAAGCACCTTATTTAGCCAATGTCTCAAATTTGATCCACAAGTTTTAATGAAGATTTATCAAGTTTTACATTATTTTACTAAAGCAAGCAGTTTAAAAAAAGAATAATAGACAAGTTATTCTATTCTCACCAATATGTTATGAAAAGTGAGATTTCATGGAAGCAGCTGTTTTGAAATGAGCAGGAAACCCTTCTACTGCCCCTAGTGGAATGATGAGAAACTGCAGGGCAGAAAACATGGACCGTTCTTTACAATGGGTTATTAAGTGAAGCTTAGATCGTTGGTCCCCAGACTACGGCCCGCGGGCCAGATCAGGCCCTCCTCCACATTTGGCCTGGCCCCCCACACACTCAAAAACGCTGATCCAGACCCACACAAACGTGACTTTTTATTCCACCCTTGTGCTGTCTGAACTATGACGGGAGAGGAAAGAATACCTATTGGTTTAAAAATAATTAACTTTTTCTTTATTATTATTTATCTTTCGTACGTATTTTTTGGACGTCAAGCTCTTCAGCTCTTTCAGCTGTTAAAATATTCAGCTCTTTCTATGCTAGTTACCAAGGATTTCTAGGCTATCTTGGAGTTTAGCTAATATGTTTTTGGCCACAGGCTAGCTTCTTTGTCTAATTTATGCTTTTTTTGTTTTTTTAAGCTAATTTGGAGTTTAGCTAATATTTTAATTTATGCTAGCTGTTTTGGCTAAATTAGACATTTTACCATTTTTTTAGGTTAATTTGGCATTGAGCTAATATTTCAGCAACATGCTAGCTGGTTTAGCTAATTCTGGCACTTTCTCAGGTCTTTAGGCTACTTTGGAGTTTAACTAATTATTCAGCTACATGCTCACTCTTTTGGCTAATTTAGAATTGTTTTCAGTTTTTTAGGCTAATTTGGCATTTTGCTGTTTTAGCTAGCTAGCTATCAGCTGCAGTGTTTTCAGCTGTCAGCTTCAGCCATTTCAGCTTATCAACTTCAGCATCTTCAGCCATTAGCTTCAGTGTTTTTAGTTATCGATTTCAGCATCTTCAACTATCAGCACTAGCATCTTCAGCAGCCACATTCAGTTTACAGCATTCCACTACCATTATTGCTGGTAATGATATATATTTTTAATGCTTTGGAACAATTTTTCAGTATGAAGATTACATAAATGAATTATTTTAATTGTGGCTATGTGTGGCTTTCTGGAAAACCGTAAAAGTTTACATTTAGGCTGTGATTGTTAAACTTTTTCTGTTAACCTACGAACCGACCCCGGCCCCATGTCAGAAAACAGTTATGTAATGTGGCCCTCATAAGAAAAAGCTTGGGGACTCCTGGTTTAGATCATGGTAACGAGATGGGGGTTTCGGAAATGTGGATCAAATATGATATGAGTGGTTATATAAGGTTAAATAACATAAACATCCCATTTTGCAGTTTCCGTGTGTGTTTGTGATCAGAGTTTGATTCTTTGTCACGGTGCAGTAGATCAAATTAATATTAAAAGACACTAAGAGTTGTTTAAATCCATGTTTGGTCACGTGACACCTGCAGATTACATAAGAGCGGCTGTCGTGACGCGACTTTGGGCTGGAATTGGACTCGTGTAGAGATCGGGAATCATCGTGTTTTTCCGGAGCTGATGTCAGAGCAGCATCGATCGGTCCGGCGGAGCTCCGGATGATGGCGCCGTCAAAGCGGAGCCGTTCGGCCTAACGTGAGGGAGGACGGCGGGTGTGGTCCGGACATGGAGGACCACGCCAGCTCCGAACCGGACCAGCTGCTGCAGTTCCTGCGGAGACTCAAGGAGGTTTTCGACGTGTGCGATGAGGACGCGGACGGCTTCATCCGGGTGGAGCACCTGCTGGATCTCGGTCTCCAGTTCGGTCAACCAGACGAGGTGGGTGTGGGGTACCGGGATGGATGGGGACCGCTCCTCGGTGCTGGTGGGGTCAGAGTCACGCGGTCCTCGCGGCCGCAGGTGTTCGCACGCGGTCCTCGCGGCCGCAGGTGTTCGCATGAGGTCTCGCGCTGCAGGTGGACATCAGGAGGATGACGGTTAGCTCGTGGTTCCAGCCGTCACTCAGGTGAGGCGCATCGTGACTGTGGGTCTTGCGGAACCGCAGAATCAGGTGGCCGCGGTCACCTGCGCACAGGTGTCCCACACGTGGACAAACAGAACCGCGGTGTTGGAATGTCCTCCTGGTCCACCGCGGAGCTGACATGAAGACCGGACTCCTGGTTCGGCTCAGAACCGCATTTTTAGCAGAAAATCAAGGCCCCACTGACGGGGGTGACGGCAGTGCATGCTGGGAAGGATTTCAACCTGGTTCCACTGTTGGGTCGTGAGAAAACATCTATCAGAAGGTGAAATCCTGCTTCTCCTTCCATCAGGGAGGTGTTCTGATACACGTGATGCTCTGTCAGGTGTTCTTTGTTTCAGGTGAGGCTCATCTGTCCCCTTTTTCATGCTGTGCAGTGTCTGTACATCATGGATGTGGTTTCGAACCCCAATCCCTCAGTGACAGAGGGACCATGTCTACATATGAGATTCTAAAGGCATCAGGGTGGTGTAGTGGTTAGCCCTGGTTCAATTCCCAGCTGGGACCTTTTAATATGGAGCTTGCGTGTCCTACCAGTGCACATGTTGAAGTCGAGGCCCGAGGGCGGGATCCGGCCCTCAAGGTAATTCTGTCCGGCCCTCCAGATCATTTTATTTTATTGTTATTAATGACCCGATGTTATCTTGCCCTTATTAACTTGTATAATTTTGACTAAATCTATTTTTATGGAGAGTAAAATACTGAAAGTTATTTAAGGTTTAAGTTGATTTATTCTGGAATAATATTCCTGACTTTTTACTATTCATCATTATGTAAAAAAAAAAATCCATTAATTAAAATTAAGTTTTAAAAATTGGCATTCTGCTAGCATTTTAGACTATTTTGGCATTTAATAAGATTTTTTTTTAGGCTATTCTGAAGTTTAGCTAATATTTCACCTACATGCTAGCTGTTTTGGCTAATTTAGGCTTTTCTTTTTGAGTTTTTTAGGCTGTTTTGGAGTTAGGCAAATATTTACATGCTAGCTGTTTTATTTAATTCGCTTTTTCCCCGTTTTTTAGGATATTTTGAAGTTTAGCTATTTTTTTCAGCTACATGCTAGCTGTCTTGGCTATTTAGGTTTTTAGCTAATATTTTAGCAGACTATCGGCTTCAGTGATTTCTGCTATCAACTCTAGCATCTTCAGTGGCCAAATTCAGCTTACAGCATTCACACTAGCATTATCACAGGTGATGCTATATATCTAGTTCATAATTATGGTAAAAAGTTACGGTTTTAGAGTTTTAAAATGTAGTTTTAGAGAGTTCAATAAATGTTTCGACCTAAGGTGTGTTTTGGATTTTGGCCCCCTCTGTGATTCAGTTCGACCCCCCTAGTGCATGAGTGGGTTTTTCCCATAGACTTAATATAGGTTTTTCCACCCAATCCAGTTTCCTCCCACAGTTAAAAATGTGTTTCATATGTTCATTAGTATTTGTAAATTGCCTCCAAGTGTGAGTGTGTGGTGCTGCAACACACTGGAGAGCTGTTCAGAATGTACCCCGTTAAGGGATCATTTAAAAACGGGTGGATGAAACTTTTAACTCCAAATATGGAGGAAGCAGCTTGATGTTCAGACACGGCTGTAAAAAGGGCATTTCTGGAACGATTTCCTCCTGCAAATCAGTTTAAATTCGGTGAAGATTTTTGCTGATGTGAATATTTTGAGCTCAGACTGACAGTAGATTTATACACTTACAGTGGAGGATATAAGTATTTGATCCCTTCTTGATCTTTTAGGTTTGACATCTTAAAAAGAAATTGATTCTGGAGTCCAGATGAGGTTCATTTGAACATTGTATTGAGGATCAAGAAATCCACTTTAAAGGATTTATATGCATTTATTTGCTTTTGACTGAGGGAAATGAGCATTTCATCCCCTTTTAACCACTAAGAATTTTGGTTCATGCCGACCAGTTTGACCACCTGCGACTCTGGAGCCACATGTGGCTCTTTAACCCTTCCATTGTGGCTCTGGTTGAAGAAAGATATATTTTTAATTTGAAAAAGTAACACATTTTAGGTCTATCTTATAACTTTATTAACCAAAAAAAGGTAATAAAAGTCAAATATTATCAACTTCACAAACAGTTGAAGGACAGTATGCATCACTCCACCAGGACCATGACTACATTACCCATAATGCTCCAACAATCTATCCAGTAGTTTGTGTGTTTGCTACAAGTAATCAATCTGAAGTCGGTACACACAACCAAAATTGCAGCACCAGAATTTAAGGTGCACTTTATATTTTTGAAATAAAAACAAGGATATTAATTATAAAAAACATAAGGGTCACTTCATTAGCTCTGGGTTATTTTATTTTTTATTTTTTTTTAGATTTATTAAAGGGCTGCACGGTGGCGCAGTGGTTAGCGCTCTCGCCTCACAGCGAGAAGGCCCCGGTTCGACTCCCGGCTGGGACCTTTCTGTGTGGAGTTTGCATGTTCTCCCCGTGCATGCGTGGGTTTTCACCGGGGACTCCGGCTTCCTCCCACCGTCCAAAAACATGCTTCATAGGTTAATTGGTGACTCTAAATTGCCCCTAGGTGTGAATGTGAGAGTGAATGTGTGTGTGATTGAGGCCCTGAGACAGACTGGAGACCTGTCCAGGGTGTACCCCGCCTTCGCCCATCAGTAGCCGGGATAGGCTCCGGCACCCCCGCGACCCCGAAGGGGACGACGCGGCCAGGAAGAAGAAGATTTATTAATTTCTGGTTGAGATGCACCACAAATGGTGGTTTTGTGTGTTTATTTGTCATCACTGGTGATATTTTACTACCTACTGCTACATTTCCTGCATTGAGATGATTTGATGTGCTACAGGATGTCTTTTATTTTGAAAGAAAGTCATGTGGATCTCTAAAGAATTAAAAACTAATTCATATATATATATATATTTTTTAAGTTTTTTTTCTCTTTAAGTTTCTATTTCATTTATGCTTGAATAAACTAATATATTTGTATTTATCATAATAGAAACAATACAGTAAAGAATGGCTGAAGAAGCAGATGAAGGTCATGGAGGGGTCAGACAGTCTCTGGACCTCAGTCCTCTAAAACCTCTGGAGAGAGCTGAAGCTCAGAGTTGCTAAGCAACAGCCTCCAAATCTGAATGATTTAGAAATCATTTGTGTTGAAGAGTGGAGCAAAACTCCTCCAGATCTGTGCAGAAACATGATCATCAACGAAAAGAAACCTCCGACCTCTGTGCTGATGAGAAGTGTTTGACCCAAAGCACTTCGTCTTTCTGATAGAAAGGTACAAATAAATGTATATTATTCTTTAAAGTTAATTTCTTGATCTTCTATCCCTCATTGTTCCAGTGAACGTACCATCAGGATGACAAACTGTTGTTGTATCATCGTGGTGTTGTTGTTTGATGAAAGCTGTGGTTCCTCCTGCTGCTGGACTCAGTCGTGGTTACCACGTCAGACGGTTCTGTTCTGGTTTGCATCTGACAAAAGCAGCGAGGTGAAAAACGGTTTGGACCAGAAAGACTTGTTTGTTCTCATAGCCTCTCATTCATACGTAGGACCTGTGTGAAGCCTCTGAAGTGCAGAACACTCGGCTAAAAATAACCCGTGCACTAAAACTATGCCAGCTCTCCGTCTTCATAAACGCTCGTCTTCTCTTGGGTCTTCCCTCGGCTGGGTTCTGCAGAGGTCACATAGTGGAGGAAGTTGGTCGTTTGAGCAGAAATGCTTTCATTTTTTGGGTGTGTCCTGCAGGTGAAGAAGCTGACCCGCCATCTGTATCCCAACGCTCATGGGAAAATCAACTTCAAAGACTTCTGCCACGCCGTTTTTGCCATCAAAGGTGAGCAGCAGCAGGTTGACTCTAAAGGGGGCGTGGTCAGAGTGAAAGCTCAGAAACGACCTCGTGTTTCCTCCTGTCCTGAGGCGTCACAAAGTCTTCCTGTTTGGATTCATGGCTCCCGTTTTCTGGCTGCAGGGTGTGAAGGGATCCTGAAGGCGGCTGTCGGCCCCCGCCTCGTCTCCCGCCATCCGTCTGTCACAGACAACGGCTATATGTACCAGGTTTGATTCCCACTGTCTCAGGGCGGACGCTCTCGCTTCTGACATGAATGCTCTCCTCAGGCGGAGATGGTCTAATCCAGGGGGGTCAAACTCAATCACACAAGGGGCCAAAATCCAAAACACACCTTAGGTCTCGGGCCGAATAAGATAAACGTTTATTGAACACAATAAAACTACATTATTATAACTTTAAAACAGTAACTTTAACATCATTATGAACTATATATATAGATAGATAGATATATAGAATTACCTGTGATAGTGCTAGTGTGAATGCTGGAAGCTGAATTTGGCCACTGAAGCTGATAGCTGAAAACGGTTTGGATGTTGGCCTCCTGTGCGATTGAGTTTGATACCCCTGATGTAATGATTTAAATGTGACTAAAGTGTCTTTTGTGTCTAGTCGTGTGTATTTTCTAATCAATGCATTTCATTATTTCTGTGATGAGTTTGTTTTGTCCTGTATTTTCCACAATCTATGCTTGAAATCAATCAATCAAATCGATCAATCAAACATTTGAACTACAAATTTTCCAACCATTTTTAGACCAAGATCTCTGAAGGCCTTTAGAGTTGATGAAAGGATTACGATGCTGTATCTGAGTGTGGTCAGACCATTGACTCTACCATGAGAACTGGACTGAGTGACTCCTCCCCCTTGTGTTCCAAACAGGAAGTACCTGCTGGCTCTAAAATCCCGTAGACTTCTATAGAGAAAAAAACAGCTGTTACTCAGTCATTCTATTAGTCAGAATGAACATTCTTGATCTGATTCATTTTTTTTTTATTGTTTTTGATAATCCTCATTTTTTTTCATATATTTTCTGATGTTCTAGTTCAGGGGTGGCCAACCCTGGTCCTCAGGAGCCTCAACCCTGCCTGTTTTCTAGTTCTCCCTGACCAGCTTCCTGCTGATTAGTTGACGTAAATGATTCCACATCCTGATTGACTGAACACACCTGATTTCAATTGTCAGCATCAATCAGTCCAGGGAGAGCTGGAAAACAGGCAGGGTTGAAGCTCTTGAGGACCAGGGTTGGCCACCCCTGTTCTAGTTACAAACTGACCAATTGTTGAATGCTTAAAACATTTGACAGATCTTGTGTCGAGTAGTAGGGGTGTGGCCTTTGAAAAAGCTCTCTCCTTATTGGTGAGAGTGGTTGCCATGGAAATGTTGTCAATCACTGCTTCCTGTCATCGTCTGGCTCCAAATATCAGCATCTATATCACAAAAAAATGGCGCTTACATTTTTTTTTCCAACTTTATTTACAAACAGCATAAAACAAGAAAGTGAATTTCTCAGGGGGAATTAAAATGTGAACAAATAGCAGAAAAACAAAAACCATAAATGTATATAATATATGAGAAAAAGATACATCAATCCAAAAAAGTTCAAATTGCCTTTGGAAGTTTGGAAGTTGCTTGATGTTACAGTACTGATTGATTCATTCAAAAAATGTTGGGATCTCAATCTGGAGTTGGACTGTTTAGCTTTATGAATATAAAATGTTGCCAGTAATAAAACTGAGTAACAAAAATAAAATCTTTGTCTGCTTTGTCAGTAAGGTAACCCAGAATAACGTATCTAAAATCTTACAGTTTCTTAAGTTATATTTCCAATATAATCCCAACTTCCATCCAAAACACATTTGTTTGGATGCAGTCCACAAACAGATGAATGGTGCCTAAATTGACTTCATTTGGTTGCAGTTGGATGACATCATACTTACTTGCTCCAGTTCTCAGATACAGTCAATGTCTCAGACGAGCAGATCAGGCAGAAAAGCCATGAAAGAAGAGCAGCGTTCATGGTGGGGGTGTTCCCTCTCCCTGACCCGCTGCCTCATCCTTCTGCAGGCTGCAGAGGCAAACCCAGCCCCCCCCATCATCATGTGCACCCGCCCTTACCCAGAGTGCAGTGCGTCCAGCGACGAGTGTGACATGGACAGCAGCTCTGACACACGAGGCCCGTCTCAGCAGCCCAGGTCAGTCTGACACTGCTCTTCCATGGAGGAGAAACCACCTCCTCAAAGCAGGAGCTCCTACTTTGTTTCTGCCTCAGCCTCCTGAACGGATCGGCGTCTGCATCCGTCATCTCTGGCGAGGAGCAGTTCGAGGACTACGGCGAGGGCGTGGATGTGGACTTCACTCCCAGCAGTCCCTGTCCCGAAGAAGACTGTCCACACACAAACGGCTTCTCAGACCTGGGCTCCTCGCTGCCGTCCAGGTTTGTATCAAACTGGAAATATTTGCTCCGCACCATGAAGATTTCAAAATAAAAGCTTCCTGTGATCTGCACTCCTGAAACACGAAGCTTCTTCTGAAGCCCAGCTCTTCCTGTCATGTGAGTTTGGGAATGTAAAGTTTTGAGGTTATATCCTGACGTCTCTTTTCCTTTGTTTTTCTGCAGTGGAGGTCAGACCCCTCAGAAGATGCGGCAGCTGTACAACAGCGACCTGCTGGACATCTACTGCTCCCAGTGCTGCAAGAAAGTCAATCTCCTTAATGACCTGGAGGCTCGCCTGAAAAACCTCAAGGCCAGCAGGTGGCGCTCACACCTGCAGTACAGAGCTGAGAGAGCAGCTTCAATACACAACAGTGAAGGGAAACTTCAACCAAATACTGTAGAAAAGGGGTGTCGAAGTCGATCGCACAGGGGCCAAAATCCAAAACACACCTCAGGGCACGGGGCAAACAGGATATTGGACACTCTAAAACTATATTTTTAAAACTTTAAAACCAAAACTTTTTAACATAATTATGAACTACATATATAGCATTATCTGAGATGATGCTAGTGTGAATGCTGTAAGGTGAATTTGGCTGCTGAAGATGCTGAAATTGATAGCTGAAAACATTGAAGCTGATAGCAGCTAAAATATTAGCTAAATGCCAAATTAGCCTAAAAAACAAAAAAAAAAAACTTAACATAATTATGAATAATGAAAAAACAGGAATATTATTCCAGAATAAATCAACTTAAACCTTAAATAACTTTCAATATTTTACTCTCCATAAACATATATTTTTTCAAAATTCTACAAGTTAGAAATGAGCACAGGATAACATCGGGTCATTAATAACAATGAAATAAAATGATCTGGAGGGCCGGATCTGGCCCTCGGGCCTTGACTTTGACACACGTGATTTAGAAACTTCTACAGGCACATCAGACTATTTTCTAGTTAATTTAGTTAATATGAGACATGATGAGCTAACGGCATAAAACTACTTCTATTTTACATATATTCTACTAAAGTGATTTTTTTTTTTCTTTTTTTTTTTTATATAGACCACAATGCAGTCCAGTCGAACAAAAGTTTAACTGTAATATTTGAATGAACCATCCACATTTTCATCACCCGAGCACAGCAGAGTCATAAACGTCATGAACTGTTCACATTTATTCGATTTTCATGTTGTGACATCGGTGACATCATATCCGGTGTTTAGAAAAAACAAAGGAAAAGTAGTGAACATCATGTCCAAATTACCTTTAAAATCCAGAGCAATATATAGTTTTTTAGTATTTAAGAATAAAGGGGGAATTCGGACTCAATCACACTTTCAGTGATTTCATTAATCCTGGTATGAAAATGTTCAGCTCATTACTGCTTGTATTTTTGGTATTTATAAACTTTATTGTTTTTGAAATATTGACCTAAATATGCCTCTTTGGAAATGAATGAGAAAGTTTTTAAAACTTAAAAATTGTAGAAAATAGTAGAAAAGTAGATTAGCAACAAACCTTTAAATATATTCATGGGTTATGTTTTCATCTTTAAGAGTAATTTTCAAAAAAATTGGAGTTACGCTAATATTTTAACAACATGCAAACGCTTTTTACCAATTTAGTTTACTGAGGAATTTTAGGCTATTTGGGAGCTTAACCAGTATTTAAGCAAAAAGCTAGTGTTTTTTGTGTGTTTTTCTTTTGCTAATTTTGCATCTACTGAGGTTTTGTTGGGTTAATTCTGAGTTTAGTTCATATTTGAGCAACACAAATTTAGGTCAACTTCAGCGCTCTTTAGGAGCACTTTACCAAAATGTACCGACTTTCAGCAAATTCAACATTTTGCAAATAGCTTTTGCATACTCAGCAAACCCCTGCAGCAATTACAGTCAATTGCGTCACCATTTTCAGCAAAAAGCTTCAGCATCTTCAGCAACTGCTTTCAGCAAAAAAACATTCACACTAACATTATCACAGGTAGTGAAACTTTTCTAGTTTAATCTTGTTTTAATACCAGAAACTATGAAGGACAGAGGCTGCATGATCCATTCAAAGTTTAATAAGCTATCATCTTCTTTCTTTATTTTTAGTTAGTTTAAAGCTAATGACAGTTAAGATGTGTGCTTTACATCCAGTTTGCACATGACCCGACTGGTCGACTAATTGGAAAAAAAATAAATCGGTGATTAGTTCACTATTAGGATAATCGTTTGTGGCAGCACTACTCTCAGTGTTGCCTTCACGTTCACAAATGCCACACTGCTCTGTGTGAGCGGTTGCCATGGCTACCATGTCATCCTGCGGTGGGATGACTGTGATTTCTGTTTGCCTCCCTCAGAATGTTTTTGATGGGGAACCCCTTGGAGTGTAGTTCTGAACAGAAGCAGCTGTGCTTCATCACAATCCGTTTTCCTCTGTTTCAGCCCCAACAGGAAGATCTCCAGCACCGCGTTTGGACGGTGAGTTTCTGCTTTCTGCAGGGCAGACGGCGTCATGAAGACAGATCTCATATTGTGATCTGGTGGCTCCTCCCCCTGCAGGCAGCTGTTCCAGGCTAACCACAGCGTGTTCGGGTCCAGTCAGGGCAGCAGCACAGAGGACCTGTTTGCTGACAGCTATGACCCCTGTGACCTTGACATCACGGAGAAGGTGAGCTCAGGCCAACATCCAGCTCTTTCTTTGAGAAAAATGATGTTTCTCTGACAGGTGGAACGGGATCCTGTAAATGATTTCAGTTCTATCGTTGCTTTTATCAGCAGAGCAAAAAGAAGAGTTGAGGTTAAGGAAACTCAACTCTTCTGCTGATTCCTCCTGAAATCATTTCAGTTTTGAGACACTGAAAAAGCTCCACTTCTTCAGACTGTTCATGTCTCATTCCAAAGACCTGAAGAGATGTTTGTGGCTGAAGAGGCCGGTCTTCCTTCTCAGGTGGGCTTCCTGGAGAAGAAGGTGACGGAGCTGGAGAGTGACAGTTTGGCCAACAGCGACCTCAAGTCCAAACTGAAGCAGGAGAACACTCACCTCGTTCACAGGTGAGGAGCTGCTCGTCCTCACCTGTACTAAACGGCGTTTAGTTTACGTTAAACGCTGCAGGTCATCCCACAGTGTCCTGGTTTATGACCTACAGGTCAGAGTTCAAAGCTCATGGATATTTTCCCTTAACTTTTAACATACAAATTACTAAACATATAATGAAGATATTAAAACTAATAGTGATATTAATATTATCGTTTTAAAAAGTATTTGTCAGTCAGATTCTTTACCTTAAACTCTGATCATTTTTTGATCTATTCTCAAACTGTTCCCAGTGGTCTTTTAATTATGATTCTGTCAGTCCCAAGGGGGGATTGTACCAGCATAACCAATAATCTACTTTCACCCCTGGCTAAATGCCTAATTACTATTAAAAAGTGGTAAAATGTGTAATTTGGCCAAAAGTACGGAGGCCGAAAACGACCTGCCTTACTTTTTTTAATCGTTTTCTCATAACGAGATCCACTATCTTGTTATAACGAGAAAACAAAGTTTGTTTTCTCGTTATAACAAGTTAATCAAGAACGGAGAATGAAGCGTCCCCTTCTTCCTTTCAGAGACACAGAGACTTCACCTGATCGAAAACACTCCACAAAAGTTGTTTTTAGTCTATTTTTTATTTATTAGTGGAACTATGATCTTTAAACGTCAGTCTCACGCACCGGCCCCTCCCTTAATTTCCCCAAAAACCCCAAACAAACATTGACAGAGAGCTGCAGAGCGTGTCTGCATGGTGCGTTCACTGAGCTCCGGACATCAGCAGCAAAACAAAGCAGTCTATCAGAGAAAACGTTGAACATCAGAACTGATCCATATTTAATCGATTGATTAACAGTTTTTCTGAAAAACTTCTTTGTTTTGCTGAGGTTGTATAAAAATGACAAAAACATGGTAACGGAGTGAGTTGGGCCAAATGACCCTTTTGGTCTGCTAATGTCTGGAGTTCATTGAACGCATCATGCTCAAGTTCTTGTCGGCGCTTTGATCTGTCAATCAGCCTGTTCGGAGGTTTGGGGGGAATAAAGGGAAGAGGGGTGGTGGATGAGACGGATTGAAGACGTTTGAAGAGACCCACTAATAAAATAATAGAAGAAAATGGACTTAAAACAACTTTTGTGGAGTGTTCTTCTGCTGTTGTTCTTGTTAACCACAAAATAAAGAGGCTTAAAACAGATGAAGACTCTGCATCTCCATGCAGGAAAAGGAGAGCGGGAAGCTTCCTTCATTATTATCTCATTATCACGAGGACACAAACTTTGTTTTCTCAGGAAAATGAAGTTTGTTTTCTCGTAATAACAAGTTATCTCGTTTTCTCAAGAAAACGAAGTTCGTTCGAGATATTATCTCGTTATCACGAGAAAACGATAAAAAAAATAAAATGAAAGTAGGGCAGGCCGTTTTCATCTCCGTGCA
Source organism: Oryzias melastigma (assembly GCF_002922805.2). Taxonomy (NCBI): domain Eukaryota; kingdom Metazoa; phylum Chordata; class Actinopteri; order Beloniformes; family Adrianichthyidae; genus Oryzias; species Oryzias melastigma. The sequence goes on along the minus strand of NC_050519.1, from coordinate 23,128,804 downwards.
AAACAGCTAGCATAAAGCTAAAATATTAGCTAAGCTCCAAATTGGCCTAAAAAACTGGAAAAAAAGCCTAAATTAGCCAAAACAGTTAGCCTGTGGCTAAAATATTAGCTAAACTCTAAAATAGCCTAGAAATCCTTAGTAACTGCCAAAACATAAAGAAAAACTGGCATAGATAGAGCTGAATATTTTAATAGCTGAAAGACCTGAAGAACCATAGACGTCCAAAAAAAATGTACGAAAGAAAAATAATAATAGACATTTAAAAAAAGTGAATCCCCGTTAAACCAATAAATATCCTAACCTTTCCCGTCATTGTTCAGACTGCAGATGGGTCGAATACAAAGTCACGTTCTTTGTGGTTCTCGATCGACCAGATTGAGAAAGGAAAGAAAAAGAAAAAAAATATATACATATGTATAAATATGCTTTTCTGATAGTGTGTGGTGGGCCTGGCCAAATGTGGAGACGGGCCATAGTTTGGAGACCCCTGCTTTAAGTGACCCTGGTAGGTCAGAGGTTTCCTGTAGATCTTCAGCTGCCATTTCGGTCCACTCCTCCATACAGATCTCCTCCAGAGCTTTGGTGTTCACCTGTCCATCCCCGCAGGGCTGAGGTTTCTTCATGCAGACTCTGTTTCTTCAGGGTGCACGAGCTGGAGGAGCAGGTGAAGGACACGGAAACGAAGGCCTCAGACGGTCTGAAGGAGGAGATGAAGAGTCACCGCGAAGCTTTCAGCAAGATGGAGAGAGACCGGAACACAGAGATCGACCTTCTCTTCAACAGGTAAAGGCAGGTCACCTGTCCACCCCATCTGAGCCCTGAACGCTTCTGCCTTTGCTTTGGGGCATTCTGCCATCAGCCCGCTGGAAGAGAAGCTGTGGTCTGTTGCTCCATAAAAGTCAGGTTATCTGTAATCAGGTTGTGAGAAAGCTGAGCTGTTGTCTGCAGGGTGCAGCAGCTGGAGGATGAGAACGGAGAGATGACTTTAAACGTGTGCAGACTGAAGTCTCAGACTGAGAAACTGGACCAGGTGAGTGCACCTCTTCAGAGAGCCTCCGTTATGTTCTGCAGGTTTACCAGAGAGCAGGGAACAACTTCCATGAACAAAGAAGTTGTTCCCCTCAGGAAGGAAAAAAACCACAATGGCCTCATGGATTACCTAAAGCTGGTTATGAGCTGCGTTGTAAGGCGCCACAGCCCCCTCCTACCCACACTCCCTGGTTAAACAGATGCTTCATCCCTCTGTCAAATGACACATTTATTAAAAGAAGCCTTTTTTTCTGAACTGTGACTTTTCCATCTCCATAGTAATCATTCTATTTTCCAATCAGCTGGGGGTAACGAACGGGTCTGTGTCATTTTTAGCAGATTCGGCAGACCTTGGCAACTGAGGTTTTTTGCTAACCCCGCCCACATTCCTAATATGGTCATATTGATTAGCTCAAGCCAAGAATTCATGAATTACACTTTCACTTTGTTCTGGTAAAAAAATATGTGAGGATCAAGTTCAAAATCCACAACTTCTATTCCAACATTTTTAGCTTCTGATGCTGCTCCAGGAGCTAGGAGGTGATGGATTGAAATCTTCGGGGTTTAAAGGGTCACCAAACTGGGAAGTTGGAGGCTGACTCCACCCACAACTGATATGTGAAAATCCAGTCAGAGGGGTGGGGCTAGAGAACAGGACTGTTGTCATTACTGGAAATGCAGATCATCACGTGGGACTTAACCCTTTAACACTGGAGCTCCAGTGTTTATGTTCCTTTATTTACTGTAATGTTTCCATTTTTAACACATTTTCTCCTTTACAGTCTGCTGCAATGATGTTGATTGTGTTAAAAATTAAAAAATTACAGTATGTTAAAGATTTTGTTTATGCGTCACCGCAATGCCTCAGATGTTAAAGGGTTAAAGGTTTGACCAATCACAAAATTCAAATGTAATACATCAATTCAACCTGTAGGGGGCAGCACACAGACATTTCTGACTATATCAAGCTTTAGAGAATCCATGTAACACTGTATGATATTAACAATCTCATTATTTCACTGATACATTTACAGAATGTGGACTGGATCAAATTAATATAGATATATTCAAATTAAAAAATAGATTTTTAATGTATTTCTAAACAAATGTGTATACATTTGTAAACTTAAAATTGAAGTAAAGAATCAGAATTGAATCAGGCTCTTGTTTCTGGAAATTCTAGCCGACACCCAGCCCTAGTTTCACCTGCAGTGACGTCATCGTTTTAAATAGATTTAGAACGGAGATCATTGAGTTCAGGAGCTAGGGTCTGATAAAGTCGATAAACTGCCGTAACTCCAGCACAGTTTGTCACAAAGTCATGATTGTTTCAGTACAACGTAGGAAAATATCTCCAGTTTCATAAAATTATATTCTGAAAACAAGCACTTTTCCTGTACCAATGTTTTCTTAAGTGTATTGATAACTGTGAGTTGTGGTTGGCTGAGAGGGAGGTCTCACAGTTCAGTCTGACATAGGGAAACTTCTGACTGCAGGAGAAGCAGAAAATTTCAGACAAGCTGGAAGACACGAGTCTGAGGCTGAAGGATGAGCTGGATCTGTACAGGAAGATCATGGACAAGGTTTGGCAGAACCGCCACGAGTTCCAGAAGGAGAAGGAGTCCATGCAGGAGGTGAGCTTCTCCGACCTGCACCCAAGCGACCAAACACCCAAATGTTGCTCAGACTGAGTCTCCTCTTTGCAGCTGGTTGATGACCTGCGGCGGGAGCTGGACTATCTCCAGATATTCAAGTCAGAAATGGAGCATCCTGGGAAAGGAAAAGGACTGTCTGAGTTTAATGCCAAGACCATGGAGATGGAGCATGAAGTCAGGAGGCTGAAGCAGGTCTGTGAGCTCACACTGTGGGTCCATGAGGACGGTGGATCACCGGTTATTCAGCTGGTGCTTTTTGGTGATGGAGGAGTGGTACCTCTGATCTTTCACCAAACTGCAGATGTTGGAGAAGCTGTTTGGGTTTAATATGACAGGATCTGCTCAGCTGGTGGAGGTCAGACTCCACCTGTGAGAAGAATTTCTGTCTCCATATCGCATCTTAAAAAGAAAAACAAACAAAAACAAAACAATCCGACGTGGCTTTTAGCGTCTGTACCCACAGACTAACTAGACATTACATACTCATCAAGTTTTGTCTTTACAAATATGTTTTTAAATAATATTTTAGTAGTACAACATTTTAGTATAAAAATTTCCTGTTGTGCATTCCAAACTGTTACCCCAACAAAATAAAAACATGTCTGTTTTAAAGCAGATCGAGCAATTTAAACCTAAAATCATATTTCTTCCTATGATTTTCATCTTCTGACGTGGAAAGAAGTCATTATTGCAGACTCTCTGGCATCTTTTTATTTTTAACTTTAAGCATCCCTAATAAAGTTGTTTTAGCTCCACAAATAAATATATGTTCTCTGTATTCAACTTTATGAATTATTCAAGTAACTGTTTTCTGCTGTAAATGTAATGGTGTTAAATTAGTGTTATATGTATTACCCCACACTTCTACACAAATCAGGCAAAACAATTTACTAGTCTAACATTCTTAACACATTATAGGATAAAAGGTTCTTTGTTATTCAAAACAAATAATTTTAGCCACTTTACTTTTAATATATGATGTATGCGGCTTCCAAACGATTTTTCATCCCAGATGAACCAAAGATGAGCTCAAACTGTTTCTCCATGTAGTGATAGTTTAAGTTCTTCCTGTTTTATCAGCAAAAACCATAAACTTAGTCTTTTCTAAATTCAATGAAAGCTTATTTTTATCATAACAATATTTAAGTTTAACCATTTCAATATCTTTTTTTTCCTGAGCAAGAATTCAAATACTGTTTTTGATCTGAGGACATGTCTCTCTGTGCTTCTCAGGAGAACTTCAAGCTGCACGACCAGAACGACGACCTGAACGCTCAGATCCTCAGTCTGAGTTTGTATGAGGCCAAGAACCTGTTTTCCTGCAACACCAAGGCGCAGTGCCTCGCAGCTGAAATCGACAACGCATCCAGAGACGAGGTCAGTGGCTCAGCTGCTGGGTTGGACTCGTGCTGCGTACACTCCGGGTGTGTGATGTGTGTTCAAGAGCGCGTTAAACGGGTATTCTTAAATGCACTTTTAGCAAACAGTGGTCACACTGGACCGTCGTGACCCGACCTGACCTGAGGCTAGTGCATCACAGTTTGATACTTGGTGTCAAATGTCAAAGCGGTGCACAGCTCATCAATCTGCTCCACGCTTTGTCTTACACAGCTCCCCAGCCAGCACGGCCAAGTGGCCCCATATGGTTTAAAAGTGGGCAGAAAATGTGGACCCCACCTGTGTTTGCCCACATTGGCTTAAGTGGGCAATCGGTGGGTTAGCTTGCTACCCTAGCCAGCCGCCTGGTGGACAACAGAGCATGCTAGCTCGCTTCACAGGAGCTCTCTAGCTTGCTACAGAGGAGCTCTCTAGCATGCTACAGAGGAGCTCGCTAGCATGCTACAGAGGAGCTCGCTAGCATGCTACAGGGGAGCTTGCTAGCATGCTACAGGGAGCTCGCTAGCATGCTACAGAGGAGCTCTCTAGCATACTAGAGTGGAGCTCGCTAGCATGCTACAGAGGAGCTCGCTAACATGCTACAGGGGAGCTCGCTAACATGCTACAGGGGAGCGAGCTAGCATGCTACAGGGGAGCTCGCTAGCATGCTACAGAGGAGCTCGCTAGCATGCTACAGGGGACCTCGCTAGCATGCTACAGAGGAGCTCGCTAGCATGCTACAGAGGAGCTCGCTAGCATGCTACAGGGGAGCTCGCTAGCATGCTACAGGGAGCTCGCTAGCATGCTACAGAGGAGCTCGCTAGCATGCTACAGAGGAGCTCGCTAGCATGCTGCAGGGGAGCTTGCTAGCATGCTACAGGGAGCTCGCTAGCATGCTACAGAGGAGCTCTCTAGCATACTAGAGTGGAGCTCGCTAGCATGCTACAGAGGAGCTCGCTAACATGCTACAGGGGAGCTCGCTAACATGCTACAGGGGAGCGAGCTAGCATGCTACAGGGGAGCGAGCTAGCATGCTACAGGGGAGCGAGCTAGCATGCTACAGGGGAGCTCGGTAGCATGCTACAGAAGAGCTCGGTAGCATGCTACAGGGGAGCTCGCCAGCATTCGATAGTGGAGTTCCCTAGCATGCTAAGGTAGAGCTCGCTAGCATTTTACATTGGCGCTCATTAGCATGCTGCAGAGAGCTCGCTAGCTCAATATAGAAGAGCTCGCTAGCATGCTACAGGGGAGCTCGCTAGCATGCTACAGGGGAGCTCGCTAGCATGCTACAGGGGAGCTCGCTAGCATGCTACAGAGGAGCTTGCTAGCATGCTACAGAGGAGCTCTGTAGCATACTAGAGTGGAGCTCGCTAGCATGCTACAGAGGAGCTCGCTAACATGCTACAGAGGAGCGAGCTAGCATGCTACAGGGGAGCGAGCTAGCATTTTACAGTGGAGCTCGCTAGCTCAATATAGAAGAGCTCCCTAGCATACTACAGGGGAGCTCGCCAGCATTCGATAGTGGAGCTCCCTAGCATGCTAAGGTAGAGCTCGCTAGCATTTTACATTGGCGCTCATTAGCATGCTGCAGAGAGCTCGCTAGCTCAATGTAGAAGAGCTCGCTAGCATGCTACAGGGGAACTCGCTAGCATGCTACAGGGGAGCTCACTAGCATGCTACAGGGGAGCTCGCTAACATGCTAAAGTGGAGCTCGCTAGCTCAATATAGAATTGCTCGCTAGCATTCGACAGTGGGGCTCGCTAGCATGCTACAAAGGAGCCTGCTAGCATTTTACAGTGGAGCTTGCTACAGAGGGACCGGCTATCATGCTGCGTTGGAGCCTGCTAGCTCACATCAGCGGAGCTCATTAGCATGCTACGCTGTCCACCTAGGGGTCTGGCTAGCATAGCGAGCTAACCCCAATGAGTCCCTGCTTAGGTCAATGTGGACAAACACAGCTGGGACCACCACAGAAACTGGACAAACCCATTTGGGGTCCACATGTTCTGCCCACTCTTAAACTACGAGGGGCCCACCTGGCTGGGCCTATTCTGATAAATGAAAGACTTGATGTCATAGAATTCCAGCCGAGTAGAAAACGTAATTATTTATTTCTCCTTCATGTTTAAAATTTCAAATGGTCTTCTCTTCTGTGAATTGAAAGGATCGTCATTTTTACATCACTACCAAATCTGATTCTCTGATTGGTCAAAGTTCTACTAGTCCAGAGGTCTGCGACTTGAGGCTGCGGAGCCACAAGAGGCTCTTTTACCCCTTGGAGTAGCTCACTGGCTAAAGAAAATGAAAATAGTAATTTTTAAAAGTAAGGATTAGCATTGATTTAATTTATTTTTGTTAAGTTTATGGCTGAAGTGAACCGAGAAGATAAACTGTAATGGTTTTTATATCCTTGCTGACATCATTGGGTCTTGTTTACTCTTCACTTCCTTCAGAATACTCAGATTACAAAAACTAGACAAAACTGGTAAAAAGTCTGATATTTTCTGATTGTACTTTTAAAGTCATAAAATAAACTCAGCATTTTATCTTGAGCTGCATAACAATGGTTAGTAGCTTTTCAGAAGGAAGTGGCTAAAATCTTTAAATTTGTGTATTCTTCATATGCATTTTGTACTTGTACATGTTTAATGTTAACAGCAGTAGGAAAAAGGATCTCTAAAATAAACCTGAAGTATTACAAGAGAAAATGCCATTTTTGTCTCGTGTTGTTTAGGAATACATTTGCTTCTCTTGGATGTTCCTGTTTGGGACAGGAAGTCTTTTATTTTGAAAGAAAGTCATATTGGCTTCTGTCAAAAGTAAATGACGACTTTACACGTTGAGAAAATTGCAATTTATCTTAATATTTATGAATTTGTTTGTACCCAAAAATAAATAAAACTCATATTTATTATAAAAAATGTTCCAAAAAGGGTAAAAAAA
>NC_050519.1:23060147-23116926 GCF_002922805.2 Oryzias melastigma | reverse complement strand
TCCGAAGCAGCTTCCCCAGTGGGAGCATGTAAACCGAGAAAAGCAGTGGGCCCAGAACGGAACCCTGGGGGACTCCCCACCTCAGGGGGTGACACTTGGAGGAGTGAGGACCCACTCTCTATACTACTGGCCACCGTATAAGGCACATCCGTCCAACTGCTCCTTAGCTCAAATTTCTAATCAGCCAATCACATGGCAGCAACTCAATACATTTAGACATGTAGACATGGTCCAGACGATCTGCTGCAGTTCAAAGCGAGCATCAGAATGAGGAAGAAAAGTGAATGAAGTGATTTGAATTTATCATGGTTGTTGGTTCCAAATCGGCTGGTCTGAGAATTTCAGAAACTGATGATCTACTGGGATTTTGACCCACAACCATCTCTACGATTTATAGAGAATGGTCAGAAAAAGAGAAAATATCCAGTGAGCAGCAGTTCGGTGGGTAGAAATGCCTTGTTGATGTCAGAGGAGAATGTCCAGACTGGTTCCAGCTGATAGAACAACAGGATCTCAAAGATCCACTGCTTACAATCGAGGTCTGCAGAAGAACATCTCTGAACAAACATCAACCTTGATCCAGATGAACCAGTAGAAGAACACAGCAGGTATCACTGCTGTCAGCTAAGAACAGGAAACTGAGGCTACAATTCACACAGAATCACCAAAACTGGACAATAGAAGATGGAAAAACGTTGTCTGGTCTGATGAGTAGTCTGGCCAGATGGTAGGGTCAGAGTTTGACATCAAGAACATGAAAACATGGATCCATCTTTGTATCAATGGTTCAGATGAAGAAATTGGAAAATTTTCTTTTGCTTCCTTATTTTAGGTTATTTAATCTAAAACACATTCCCAGCAATGAAATAGTGATTTGTGGATATGGCATCTCTATGCCTGAGAGACTCTTTGCTCTCTATTTTTTTTCATGCAGTCACATCCTTGGTTGTCTTGTTAATTTACTTTTTCATACTCGTGGTTCATTTTCTCTATAGAGAATAGTAGTAGTTACATAGTAGTTGGCTTGAGCTAAGTTGAGGTATTAGTCTATGCTAAAAGTGAGATAGTACACCTGTATAGAGCTAAATTGGGGCCAATATTATTAGAAACATAAATAAAACAAATTGAAAACAATATTGGTGTTTGGCCAAAAAATGTAAAATAACCAAAACTTTTTACTATTCTAAAATAAACTTAATTATTTTCAGCTTCAAATGTTCTGTTTTTTAGGTTTTAAAACTCAAAACTACGGAAGCCGAAAACGGCCTGCCTTACTTTTTTTTTTTTTTTTTATCGTTTTCTTGTGATAACGAGATAATCAAGAACGGAGAATGAAGCGTCTCCCTCCATCTCTCAGAGACTTCACTTGATTGAAAACACTCCACAAAAGTTGTTTTTAGTCTATTTTTTATTTATTAGTGGATCTATGCTCTTTAAACGTCTTAATTCAGTCTCATGCACCAGCCACTCCCATAATTTCCCCCAAAACTCTGAACAAACATCGATAGACAGAGAGCTGCACAGCGTGTCTGCATGGTGAGTTCCCTGAGATCCGGACATCAGCAGCAAAACAAAGCAGTCTATCAGAGAAAACGTTGAATATCAGCAATGATCCATATATAATCAACTAATTTTTTTCTGAAAACTGCTTTGTTTCCCCAAGGTTACATAAAAATGACAAAACCATAGTAGCGGATTGAGTTGGGCTGAGTGGCTCTTTTGGTGTGCTAATGTCCGGAGTTCATTGAACACATCATGCGGAGATTCTTGTCTGCGCTGTGATCTGTGGGAAATAAGGGCTGAGGGCTGGTGGATAAGACGGATTGAAGGCGTTTGAGGAGTGTAGACCCACTAATAAAATAATAAAAGAAAATAGACTAAAAACAACTTTTCTGGAGTGTTCTTCTGCTGTTTTTCTTGTTAACCACAAAATAAATAGACTTAAAGCTGAAGTTTTTGCTTCTCCATGCAGGAAAGGGAGTGTGGGACTCTTCCTTCTTCATTATTAATTATCTCGTTATCACGAGAAAACAAATTCGTTTTCTCGTGATAACGAGATATTATGTCGTTATCACGAGAAAACGATCCAAAAAAAAAAAAAAGTAAGGCAGGCCGTTTTCGGCTTCCATACAAAACTTCCATTTCAAAACTTTTTTTTTTTCAGTTTCAACTCGAATGTGACAAATTTCTATTTCAAAACTTTTGGCCCTGTTTTAAATAATATTGGTCCCAATTTAGCTCCATACACTTGAAGTTTACTTTTTATACACTACGTCAATATTGTAAACATAAAAAGTTGCAATTCATTCCTGTCTTATCTATTGCATTGCATTGATGTTTTTCTTTTTATTATGGAGTTTTGAAAGCAGACGTTAACCAGCATAGTTGTCATTTTCCCCTCACATCCATGCAGTTACACTCCGGTCCTGCAGGTGGCAGTGCAGCGCAGAACGCCTCGGTGCGCCCGCCGCCAAAATGCATATTTCCCAGAAGAAATATTTTGCTTTTCGGAAGAAGATCCCGACAAAGCGGCCCTGTTTTTCTTTTTAGACCCCCTAAAATAAAAGTTGAATAAATTTAAAACCGACTATGTACGCCAGGACGAACGCGGGCAGCACGCATGGAGACTTCCAGGACAGAAACGGAGTGAATTACTCATCGACAGAGTCTTTCGGCCACTGCTCGCAGTTGTTCTGGAAAAAAGACCCCAGCGAGTCCGGAGTAAGAAAGACTGTTGTTCCCCGCCGTTTAGCTAGCGAACACAGCCGACAAACAAGTGCAGCGGGCGGCCGAAGGAGGACGGCTCTGCTCGTCAAACGCTGAGTGGAGCCTCTTTTGTTATTCATGGGGGTGTATTCGGCTGGAGCGCCGCAGCTCGGCAGCTTTGTGTTGCTGGAGCCGTGAGCGGTGTCAGCAGCGGCGGAGCGTCCGGCTAACCGTCCTGCTGAGCGGCGCTTGGCCTACTTAGCAGCCGCGGTAGCGGAGAGGCTAGTGTTTCCTCCCCGGGGGTTGTTTCTGTCTGTTTTCCCCTTTGAGGGCATCCGTGTCACTGCTGAGCGCCGAATCGGTACTATTCTAGAGAACCGCTGCTCCTGCTAACTCTGGACAGCAGCTGCTACGTGAAACTGATACCCCGGTCCCCAGACACCGGAGGAAGTTGCTTTCACTGCCGCTCTCCCAGCCGCAGTCCTGCGCGATTCTGTTCAGAGACAGGTCAGCCTTTTAGCACGAAGGTTTGCTGGAGCAGAGAAAAGCGCCCGAGGCCTCGCATATTGTTAGCCGTTAGCCGTAAAGTAAACACGACCGGGGGAGTCCGACAGGAAGCTGTAGCGGAAGACGCCCCGCGGCGGACTTTCAAAGCCCCCTTTGTGATGCCGGACTCTGGGCTTCATTCACGCTCCATCCCAGCCCACCCGGGATCTGCGGCGCGCACAGCAGCACCGATCCTCGCACGCTTTTTCCACATTTCTGTTTGGGTCCTCGCGCCGAATAGGCACGCGCTCTCCAAGTTCATCCTCTGTGAGCTGAGCGCTCTGATAGAGTAGAATAAAACTTTGTTGATCTCACAAAGGGGGCATACCTTTACCATAGCTAGATTAAAAACATCAGATAGATGATATAACGCTTTGAAAATGCACGTAAAACAACATTAGATAATGTCTAGTGTCTTTGGGGTGTTGTAGAGTAATATCTGACAGGAGGGAAGTTCTGTAAAAGTGCTCCTTCCTCCAGCGAGAAGCTTTGGTCTCTGAGTGAAGGAGATGCTCACTGCATCCATGATCCCATGCAGAGGAGGATGAGGAGTGTTGATGATGGATCCCAGTTTCCATAACATCCTCCTCTCACTAACACGGGCCACAAAGTGTTCTAAACCCTGACAGAAAGCCTGAAACAGGAGCAGATGAATGGAGTGTAAATAAAAATTGAATGAGGTGCAGATTGAATATGTCTTTCTGCATCTCTGAAATAGCAGAAGTTCAGTTGTACTGGAATCAGACAGAACTCTCCTCCATCACTGGAGGTCTTCTATTTTCCTTTCATAAAGTGAAAACTCATTTGAGCTCTTCTGATAGGAGGAAAGAGAATCTGACGAGCTGTTGTCATGGTTTCCACTCAGACATTGTTATGATTATCAGACGGATTCACACATTCGTTAAAAACTTCTCTTGGGCTGATCTTTGGAGAGGGTTCTTGTTGAGCAGAGTTCTCCTGGAGCTGTTGCTGTGCTGCATCCATCAGTCCATGCAGTTTACCGTCTCCCGAGTTTTTGCAGCACTTTAAGAGCCCAAGAATATATTTGATTACATCTGGTCTGCCCTGTGCTCATGACTATGTCACAGGAAGCTGTACATGAGTGTATTTTCAGTCTTCTCATCAGGGTGTTTTGAAGAGCTTGTAGTACAGGAGTTAATGAGTGACTTTCACCTCCTGCTTGACTTTGATTTTTGCACATAATTTTGGCTTTTTTTTGTTCCTGTGTCACTCTTGATTTTTATTTGAAAGTTTTTCTGGTCGCGGTCGATGTGAAGTTTTGTGTTTGGGCCAGAACACCTCAGAGTGTGGCCTGTGGAAGAGCTTCCTGTTAAAATACAGCCACACTTCCCTTTTGGAACTGAACACTGCATCCAAGAAAGTAGCTGAGCGCAGGTGATGCTTTGAGAAACAGAGAGCGTCTGAAGAAGTTGTACGCTGATCACAAGGATAAATTCCACTAATATACAATGGAAATATATTTGTTTTTATGTTTACACTAGAGCTGCCACAAACAATTATTTTAATAGTCGACTAATCATTGACTATTTTTTCCGATTAGTTGACTAATCGGGTCATGAGCAAACTGGATGTAAAGCACACATCTTAACCATCATGAGCTTTAAACTCATTAAAAACTAGATATATAACATTGCCTCTGATAATGCTAGTGTGAATGCTGTAAGCTGAATTTGGCTGCTGAAGATGCTGAAACTGATAGCTGATAATGCTGAAGCTGATATCAAGGTAAAATATTAGTTAAATGCCAAGTTTGGCTAACTCAAGCTTTGTTTCAGTTTTTAGGCTAATTTGGCATGATCCTGAAATATTAACTAAACTCCAAAAACCCTAAAAAAAACCTGAATAAATGTCAAACTAGTCCATAAATCTACCAGAATGCTTTTATTACTTTCAACTTTACTACACTCTGACTCCATATAATATAAAGTAACAACTAATCTACTATTAAATTTGTCGATAGCTATTTTAATAGTCGATTAGTCGTCTAATTGTAGTAGCCCTAGTGAACACTTTCAAAGAGGTCATTTTTATTGGTTTTGTTTTTATGTAGATGTTTGTTCCTGATGGCTGGATGCTGCAGATGCAGCTCTTTGGGAAGACAGGCTTCTGCAGATGTTCCTTACCCAGCGGGTACCAACCAGAGCATCAACTTCATAGCCCAGTCAAATTTGTGTTTTATTTTGAAAATCTTTGAGGCTTGTTTGGCACTGCTGTTCTGGTTTCCTGCCAGCTGGATCTGTTTTGCTGATGCCCGTCTCTACAGAATGACTACTGCACAGCAGCGGGTTAGTTAGCTGGTTCAGTGTCGTCTCTGTTAGAGGATCTGACGTTGGACCTCGTTGCACTGTGGGGTTGTTTCAGATGTAAACGTTTTTAAGCTTGTGGTGTGTCATCTGTGAACATGAGGATTTCCTGGAGCTCTAACTACATTCTCCTTTGTCTCAGCCAAGCTCAACCATCAGCTGGTGTGATCAGCTCCCCTCGTCATCTGCAGCTCTCTCCAGCTCCAGCCTCTCCACAGCATCCCTCTCCAGCTCCACGCTGTCCATGGAGTCCCAGGCGCCGGCGCCACAGCCGCCGCCTCCTCCGTCAACGCCTGCCACCGCAGCGGCGGACGATACAGAATCAGACGAGCGGCCGTATGTCTGCGACCTGTGCAACTGCGCTTACAAGCACGCAAGCTCGCTGCTGAACCACAAGCTCACCCACAAGACGGGCGACTTCAAGTGAGCGTTCCCCTCTGATTTGTGCCAAACGGTGAACTTCTGGCTCGTTTCTGCCCTGACCTTTCCATGATTCGTCTCTTCTGCACTCAGGTGTGACTTCTGCAGCAAACCCTACACCAACTACATGTCTCTGCGCAACCACATGCGAATTCACGGGCAAAAACGCTACATGTGCGACCTGTGCGGCAAGGCTTTCCGGCTGGCGCGGTACCTACGGAACCATCAGAGGATCCACGATGACGGGCCCAACCGCTTCGACTGTCCCTCCTGCTGCAAGAGCTACAGAACCATGCTGGAGCTGGCTCAGCACCGCTGCACGGCCGCCGCCTCCAACCAGGTACGACGGGGGGGTGCCGGGAGCTTTTTTCACCACTTCAGAGCCCTCAGCACTGTGAGGTTCTTCAGTCTTAAGCAGAACATGCAAAAAACCGTCTGCTCTCTGTAGGACCCTGATGGAAAGATGAGAGAAGCTTCATGATGGAGAATAAAGTAGTAGAAGTGATAAACGTGTTTTTGGCCCTGATCCCATTAGTCATTTGATTTGAGTATCAGCCGATAGAGTCCCAATCAGAAACTTTTGTAAAACATGAACAAATGTAATGAACAGATCCAGATTCTCCTCTATTTTTCTTTTATTGACCGTCTTTTGCCATTTAACACTCAAAAAAGCACTTCTGTGAGGTGGATTTCACAATGAAGAAAAATAGTGAAACTATCAACTAGAACAGGGGTCATCAACCTTTAGCAGTAAAAGAGTCATTCAGGCTCGTTTTCTACTGATCAAAACCTAGAAGGAGCTGCAGTCTTACTTTAAGGTGCATTCACACTGAATGGCGGAGCCGGCCAGCTCCAATGTTAGGGAATGGTGCAGGCGCGCTCTGAGGGTCGATCTGAGGGTCGATCTGAAGCTCTGCGGCACGATATGAGTGACTGGCGCAGCGCGAAGGTCTGCCAGCAGCTCACTTTGAGCGATGAGGCGTGAATCAGGCAGCACGGCCAAAATGTAAATACCTGAAGTTTGAAAGGTCTCTGCGTCGCATCAGCCAATCAGGAACTCAGCTTTGGGCACGTGACTATTCAGTGACTCGATCAGCTGATAGAATATTAATCCAAAGCGTTTTTGTCCTGAACTTTCATCTTTCTCCTTTACCCGTTTGAGCCGCAGGTTCTCAGAGCTCATCCAGCTACAGTCGCGGTGTCAGGAACACATCTTTTGACAGCAAATTCACCACCCAGCAAAAGAAGGGCTGGGGGGTGAATTTATCACTCGGATTTCATTTGGTGTGAAAGCACCTTTAGCCTTTAAGAAATTTGGATTTGCATTCACAACCTTTTTTTTTAAATAATAAATATGAATTATGTCTATTTTTTTGGGGACAAACAAAAGCAAAAATATAATAAGAATCTAGCATCTCCCAAGAAGAGATTTTTTTTTTTTTTTTACTTATTTTCAAAATAAAAGATGCTCTGTACCAATCAGGATCATCTCAGTGCAGCTAATAACCAATGTTGTACAGCATCAGATAATATGAGCTTTTAACTCATAAAAGATCAAACTTTTTACCAAAGTTTTGATTTTCATATAAAATCTGTTCATTCTGGAGGTAGAGTTGAACAAACAAGACGTCTTCAGGTCAACAGGATGTAAAAACCTACATAGTTTATCATCTAAGTGAACCTCAGACATCAATGTATACATTTAACTAATCTAAAGCAAATAAATGATAATTAAGTAAGCCTTACTTTAGAAATTACTATTTTATTTTTCTTCTATTTATTTATTTTGTTCTTTCTCCTCTTTATCCTCAGCAGTCTTACTCTGCTGGGTTTTGTTAATTTAGTTTGGATCTTGGTAGTCTTAGTTTTCAGGCTTTGTTTATTTGTTTTCTTTAGGTAGTTTTGGTTAGACAGACATTATCAGGAGCTGCTGACTCTGACGGTCGACATGTCTGGATCAGCAGTCTCCATGATTTATTTATGTTTGGAGCTACCATGGAGAGATAAAAGAGACACATGTGGATCTGGAGCTGCAGGTTGGAGACTCCTGGACTAGAAAAATAGTTGGCTATTAACTCGTAAAAAATAGGTGATAATTAGTCATATGAGAAAGTTTAGCTATAGGATCTTCGGAACTATTGAACATTTTTGATCAGATGTGATTAAAAATTCTTAAAAATGAATGATGACTTTCTTTTAAAATCATTGTTGTAGCATACACTCAAGTAATCACAACTAGCTCATTTCAATGTTACAATTTATCCGGTTCTGTTGTTTTTTTTTTTAGATATGAGTATCTGTTATCACTTTTGAGTTTGCACTTTGTCGACAGTCCAGTGATCCGCTCTTTTTATCAGCAACATAGAATGAGCAATTTTCAATAAAAATAATAAAAACCTGATTTTATTCTTCTGAAATCCTTTTTAGATTATTATATGCATTAAGACTAACTAAAAGACACTTGCTGTTATTCTAAAATGTTTATCAAAAGGTTTATTGAGCCCTAAAGTCCATATCTGTGAATATCTTTCTAACTTTACGGAACACTTTTATGTGTGCCTCCTGCTCAAACTAGCGCCGTATTTGGCTGCATTTTACGGCAATAAAATGTTGTGATCTGTTCATGATATGCAGACTTCAAGTAGAGTATTCATCTGTTAGAAGAAGCTTGAAATGTGTTGCGCTTTTGGCCAAATCTAGAACTGCATGATTGATTACATGATTGGGTAAGGACATCCTTAAATGTGGTGCTGTCAGACACATTCATAGATGAGGAACTATGTGTGAATTGGAAAAGAAGCTTTGTTCAGGAATGCATAGATGTTCTGTGCAGTCATGAAGTTTCCTCACTTGTGCAGAAGCTTGTCTGAAGCTCAGATGGTGCATGTTTACTGCTCTTTCCGTCTGCCATGACATTGCAGTTTCATTTGTGTGTGTTTCTTCTTGTCCATGCTCTAAACACTGAAAGCTGCGCAGCTTCTCCTGTCATCGCTTCATCTCATTCTTCTGTTTTTGGTGTATTTGAGAGAAAAAATAGGAGCTCTGAGTTTGAGCAATCAAGTCAGAGCTCCTCCATCGAAGCCTCAGTCTTCAGCCTCCTTTCCCACCACTGCAGCCTGAAAATGTATTCTCTGAAGAAACATCTTCATCAGGATGTTCAGATGCATGCAGAGCTGTGCTTTTTGTGACATAGGATTCTGTTTCTTCATTCAGACTTTAGGATTTGTCCAGCGTCATGTGTGTAAAGAGCTCTCTCCGCGGTGGTTCAGAGTTAGACCGTTCTGATCCAGAAGCATAGTCATTTCACAGGCAGAGATTCAAAGCCAGTCATAACAAAAAATGAAAGTTTTGATCTTTAAACAGAGTTAACCTCAATGCAGCTCAATGTTCTTCATCAGTCTTTGGTGCTGGAAACAAAGTTCCTCTAATGGGGCTTTGAAGCTACGTTCACTCCAGGCATGTGATGCATGTTTAAGAACACACTAAACGTGAACGCACATTTAGCACGTTGTGTTTACACTGGACAAACAGGAAGGGGCTTCACCTTATTTTTCATTTTCTACTGTTTACTAGGGCTGGGTATCGATTATAATTCCCAAAAACGATTCGATTCGATTCACACAGCCTGGATCAATTCAATTCTGATTTTTTGGATTCTTTTGATTCTTCAACTCAGTTCAGTTTAAAGTTTACACATTTATACACATTTTAGAAATACATTCATAATCTACTATATTTTTTTATTATTGTTTTATTATTAATTTATTATTTCTTATTAATGTATTTATTACTAACATTTATCAGTGAAATACTGAGATTGTTAATATCATCCAGTGTTACATGGATTCTCTAAAGGAGAAGTTCTAACTAAAATGTTCAGATCATTAACATTGGAAACATTGTTCTGCTTCTCCTGGAGGACATTTCAGTTTGGACACTAGGTGGCGATCATGCTATAGTATTACACCTTATTCCAGAAGAAGAAGAAAGTATGAGGAAAAAAACAATGTTTTGGATCACAAATGGTTTCTTTAAAAATATTTCCTTAAAATAGTTTGGAAAATTACTGCCTGTGAGTTGCCTCAGCAAGGCAACCGAGCCTCAACAACGTGGGGGCTCATCTGGGATAAAGATGTTCATTTAGTCAGCAATGTCGACCGAGCGTTAGCATTAGCTGTCCTATGGGAAATTCCATTAAAAGTTAGCATCAAGCTAGCAGACTTTAGCTTTATGTGCTAAATCGATTTATATTTTTATTAAATGATTATTGATCTATTAAGCTTAAATCGATTCAAATCAATTAATTGGTTTTATGAACCCAGCCCTTCTGTTTACCAGCACATGTCCTCCACCCACAGTTGGAAGAGGTTTGGAGTGAAATGTCAAAGCGGTGCAAATCCAGTGAATCTCACTCCAGGCTTCTTTCTCTCACAGCTCTATTCCGATAAATGACTTGGTGCTGTATAATTCTGGTCAGGCACAAACTGCAATTATTAATTATCAATTTTCAAACAGTTGGCACTTTCATGGATTAAAAAGAACCCTAACCATACGTCACTACCAAATCCAAGTTTGTGGCTTTGACACGCAGCGTGCGTTTAATAGCTGTGCGTTTCTTTCTCAAAAGGTCTTGCCTTTTGCCAGGCCACAGTTGCAAATAAGAAGGCTGTTCTTAATCTGTCCTGCCTGGATAAATAAAGGTTAAATAAATAAAAATAAACTGCATGTAGAGCCCAAAACAGTTGTTTGCCAGGCGATGTGTGAACGTGAGAGTTTTGAACGCAGAAGCTTGAAACCCACCTTTGCATAGACTTTACATTGGACGTGTTCGCTAGCCAAGAGTGATGTGAACGTAGCTTCAGTGGTCAGAATCCTTCTGGGTAAGTATTTCCCTCATGTTAACCCCCCTGACTTGTGTTTTTATCTCTTGCTGCTTTAAGCCTGACCTCTGCAGCTCTAAAGATCAGATCAGGCTCATTTTCTGTCCACAATTTTATTTAAATCAATATTAAAGTAGAATAAAAAAGAAAATCCCTCAGAGCAGGGGCAGCGCCTGCAGTGCAGATGATGGCATTAATAACCGTGAATTACTCAGCAAAGTCAACCAAATATTTCGTGGCTAGAAACACGTTTGTTTTACTGTGAAGTCTGATGGAAAGGAAGCAGAGGCGCTTTGACAGCTCACTCTTCTGTTGTTGACAGAACTCGGTATTTGGGTTGTGACGTGGCTTTGTTTGCCTGACCGCTGGGGGCCGTTCTCACTGTGAAGGGAGGTTTTGGTGAAAAAGAGGAGGACTGATGAAGAGTTTGTGGTGTTGTGGAGATCAGAACCCTTTAAGAACAGCTTAGAAGTTCCCAGTCCAAAGCTTTGGTCCTCTTCAGCTGTGTGGTAGAACTCCTAGCTCCTTCAGCTCCCATTGGTGAATACAAGCTTTCAGATTAGCGATTACAGTGTTTCCTCGTTTAAAGGGGGGTTACATTCCTAAAAATAACCAGTGATGGGTGAAATAAGTATGATTATGAATGTTCTAAACCAGTAAAGCTTCTCAGTGCACACTTTATCCACTTTCCAATGTAACTTGACCTATGAAGATGTTTCTGATTGGAATAGCTTTAGATTTCAGTATATACAGTATGAACTCCTAAAGCTTAAAAGTCAACAAATGACCATTTTCTCTTTAGAGTATTTCAAAATGTTTACATAATAATTTGAAACACTGCATTTTAATTTCTCGTTGTGAGGTTTTCTTGATAACATTTCATTCGTACTTTAACAGTTAATGTTCTGACAGTCTGTCATTTACATAGACTATTTAGAATATATCATAGAAACTTCTGCTTTGCATCATAAATTTGAATACAAGAATACAGGCCACTTCCTGTGGGGGTTAAATAATCACTTTGTAAAATCCGTGAAGATACACTCCTGATCAAAATCTTAAGACCAGATAAGAAACTGCATGAATCCACACTTTGCTTGGCTACATTTAAATAAAGTTCTAAACAGAGCTTCCAGATCTAAGAGGAAGAAATGTGAACAAGAAGCCAAACATTTTGACGATTTAATTGAAAGGGGCTGTTCATCAGCTGAGCAAAAGTTTTAGGACCGTAGCACAAAAATACCCAGAAACCAAAGGGTCCAAACAAAACACTGTGGTGAGTAGCTCCACCGTTCTTGTTCTGTAACCCTCAGGAGCTGTCAAAAAACTCAAAAGTACCATTTGACTGTGTCCAGCCTCAGCAGTGAAGACACATTGTGAGAGGCCATGCTTAAGCAGCTCAACAATCCTGCCACAATCAAAGAAGTCCAGCTTTTTTCCATCAAGAGAGACCTCGACAACACGAATACCAATAAATGCATATTTTGGTGCAAACTGTGTCTTTAAAAGGCCGTGGTCTTAAACTTTTGATCAGCTGATGAACAGTGCTTTTCATTTTGTTTTTTTTCTATGAACTGGCAGCTAAAATATTTGTTCTCCTGCTCCTTGTTCCTCTTGCTGCATTTTGAAGCTGTAATTAGAACCTTGTTCAGTCCAGCTTTGATAAATGCAAATTCTTGCAACTTTTTTAACCGGTCTTCAGGTTTTGATCAGGAGTGTGTTCCAACTTTCCAGAAGTGATGCAAACAGTCTCTGCGAATAATCCATTTGACCCTGAAACTACTGTCAATCTAAAAGACCAAATAATAGATTTCTGTGATGACCCAGACTTGTACATTCATTTTAATAGGGACTTAAGTTTGCACTAAGTTATGTTAAATCCACATATTTTTTTAAAATGTTCTTGTCGTTGCTGTAGTTGGTAAATAAATGTACCCATTCTCCATGGTTTGTTTCATCCCCTTCATTTCCATAGATTCTGAAGGTAAAACACTAAAGGTTGTTGGTTAGAATGGCGGTTCGGTCAGAAGTTGAGTTCTATTTATTTATTTTTTTTAGTTAAGGAAGAGGTATCAAACTCAATCGTTCAAGGAGCCAAAATCCATAACACAAAACATTTATTGAACACTTTTTAAAACGTAATTCTTCAACATTATTATGAAGTAGATATACAGCATTATCTGTGATAATGCTAGTGTGAATGCTATAAGCTGAATTTGACCGCTGAGGATGCTAGTGCTGATAGATGAAGATGCTGAAATTGGTAGTTAAAAACACTGAAGAATATAGCTGAAGATGCTGAAGCTAATAGCGAGCTAAAATATTAGCTAAATGCCAAATTCACCTAATAAACTAAAAAAAAACAAAAAAAACTTAGGTTAGCCAAAACAGCTAGCGTGTTGCTAAAATATTAGCTAAGCTCCAAAATAGCCTCAAAAATGAAAAAGCCTAAATTTGCCAAAACTGCTAGCAGAATGCTAATTTTTAAACTTTAAAACTGTAACTTTTTAACATAATTATAAATAATAAAAAGGCAGGAATATTATTCCAGAATAAATCAACTTAAACCTTAAATAACTTTCAATATTTTATTATCCATAAAAATACATGTTGTCAAAATTATACAAGTTAGAAATGAACGGGAGATAACATCGGGTCATTAATAATAATAAAATAAATGATCCGGCCCTCCGGATAGAATTATCCGGAGGGCCGGATCCGGCCCCTGGGCCTTGAGCCATGTGAGTTAAGGGTTCTGAACCTTTCTCATGAAGCTTTAGTCTAATGTTCAGAGTGAACCTTCACTTTTCCTTTAGTGTTTAGAAACAAAGGGGCCCATCTTCATCAGAGTCTTCATCCGTGTTTGAAGGTGTCTGCAGGTGGTTTGGATCCACAGCTGCACTCAGGGCCCGTCCTCTGACTGCAGTGAACCTTCGTCAATCTGGAGCTAAAAAGCTGCAGACGTTTAGTCCCAAATGACACCAGTGTCCTTCAGCTTCAGAGGAAGCGGCTCCACACAGTTGATTCCCATCCCCGTGCTCTCCTCCAGGAGGAGGTGGTCATCTGCTCCAGGCAGCGGGTGGGATGCTAACCAACAGCCTTAAGTTGTAGCTGTGACCCAAAAAGGACAGCTGTTGAAGACAGATCTGCTGTGAGCAGCAGCAGCTCCTCCACCAGCCTGCTGCAGACACTCGTGCATGTGTGGGAGTTGATGTGCATGTTTGCCAGAGGTCACCTGTGTGCATGTAACATGACTCAGCATGTCTGCCTTGACTGTCGGTCTGTGTTCCACGCCGTGTGTGAGAAGAGCTTTCTCCTGACCCAACATGAGCTGTGCAGTCAGGGATAGTTCAGGGTCCGGACCGGTCCAGGGAAAGGCTCAGGGCTCATGATGCTATGCACAAGTGTAGTAATCCAAACTTATGTGTGTGTGTTTGTTTGTTTTTGTGTGTGTGTGTGGGTTGGTTCAAAAGAACCGGTTCAACTGCCCGTCCTGCTTTAAGAGCTACAGAACCATGCTGGACCTGGCCCAGCACCGCTGCAGCGCCGCCGCCAAAAACCAGGTTGGTGTGTGCGTCAGTGAGCATGTGTGAGGCCCCGTCAGCGAAGCATTGAAGCCTCTGAACCTCACGTCTCCAGAACCATGTCAGGGGGGTTCATGCAGGCTTGGGCCATGTGGCTCTTCTTCTCTGACCTCATCCTACCGGCTTTGTCTGAGCCCCAATGCATGCTGGGAGTCAGAACCGCAGCATTTCAAACCAGATGACAGCTGCTTGTGTCACCTGCAGAGCTCAGGTGAAGCGTCCACGGCTCTGTGTTTGGTTTGATCCAAACTGGCTGTAGAGTGAAGATGAGCCTGGATCCACATGTGCCTCAGATTCTTCCCTAAGATCTCTGATGCTGCAGTGATCCTCCAGCTATAAGAAACCAGCTCACCCCCCCTCAAAGACGGTCCTGAAACTGCACCGGACCTTTCTCCTCATCAGTGGGTTCAACCCAACCATCTCTGATCACTAGGGCTGCCACGATTAGTTGACTAATCGACTAGTAAAATAGTTGACAACTAATTTAATTGTCGATTAGTCGTTACTTTATATTATATGGAGTCAGAGTGTAGTAAAGATAAAAGTTATGTCATTCTGCTTGATTTATGGACTATTTTGGCTTTTATTAAGGTTTTTTAGGCTAATTTGGAGTTTAGCTAATATTTCAGCTATGTGCTAGCTGTTTTGGCTAACTTAGGCTTTTTTTTTTTAGGCTAATTTGGCATTTAACTTGTATTTTAGCTGGCTATCAGATTGAGCATTTTCAGAATTAGCGTCAACAAATTCAGCTATCAATTTCAGCATCTTCAGCTATCGTCACTATCATCTTCAGTGGCCAAATTCAGCTTACAGCATTCACACTAGCATAATCACAGGTAATGTTACATATCTAGTTTTTGTTAGTTTAAAGCTAATGATGGTTAAGATGTGTGCTTTAAATCCAGTTTGTGAAAGACCCAATTGGTTGAGTAATCTGAAAAAAATAATTGGTGATTAGTTAACTATTAAAATAATCCTTTCTGGCAGCACTACTGTTCACCAAAGAGTTGACGAAAATGTTTTTCTCATCTTGTTCATGTCAGGAGAAGGAAGTGATGGAATTACAGGAAAAATAAAAACTCAAGTGGTTTTACTTGTGAAAGGCCCACTAGAATCCTGTTTTGATCTGTTGGTCCCAGTGGTCCTCTAATTATGATTAGTAAGGTTTTAGCCCCAAATTAAAAAAAGCCCAAAACATAACAAAAACCTGTAATTTTCTATGACAGTTTCTGCAGAGCTGCTGGAGTTCATCAGGAGTTTGTCTTCGAGTTGTGGGCGGGGCTACCCCTCCCTTCCTGTTGGTGAGAGCTTGGAGCTTGTGACCCGCTCAGCATATTTTCTACCAAGCCTTTTCAAATGGCATTTTTTGCCTTGTCTGCTCATTCACCATGAATTGAGTAAAGAATATATATATATGTATATTAATCCTCTAAAATGCCATAAGAACATGTTCAAAACACGACTTTCATTGGTGTGGGTCTTCAAACGCAAAAAAACGACAATACACGTTACATCCTGATTCTGCTGTCATCTCTTTAAATTTAAATTTCTCCAATTAAAATGAACATGTTCTTGAAACATTTTTCTCATGAAGGAGGACATATGTAAAGACAATTAAGATTAAAACAGTGTTTAAGTATTTCTTTGATCAAATTGTGATAGAGTAGTAACAAATAAAAACCAGCGATTTGAAAAAGCTTAGATTTGTGATGCAGCAACTGAAGCTGACGGGCCAAAGTCTCCCTCTGATCCATCCACTCGCAAATAAATCCATCAACCTCATTGTTTTCCTCGTCTGCGCTGGAATCTGGATCTAAACTGTATGGCTCTGATATTCCTGGCTGTTTTTTATAAATTCATTTTCGCTATACTAATGCTAGCTTGGGGTTGTAAGGGGCTGTAAGCTTGCAGGAGAGCATGTGAACAAAGGAATGCTGGGATATCATTGTCGGGTTGTTTCTGAACTCAGAGGGGAAATTCTGTTGACCTCATTTAGCTCTGCACAAAATGTCTTTAAAAACAACACAACTGCTTTTGATGTAATTAAAAGGCCACTGGGAACGATTTGACAATATAAAGAGTAAAGGTGGAGTGGGACTTTGTTTGTTCCACTGGGACCTGAAGTCCTTCAGCTGAGATGTTTGGGAGGAGCTCTCCTCCTCCTCAGCTCCACGCAGGTCCTGCTGCATTTCTAATTCACATCAATCCTGTTCCTGATTGAGTAGGAACAGGTTTTAGAAGAGCTGTTGATCCAGAGTGTGAGGAGCACCAGAGCGGTGTCACTTCCACAGTCCAGTCAGAACTAGAGCTGCCGTAGACGATTATTTTAAAAGTCAACTAATCACCGATTATTTTTCAGATTAGTCAACTAACCGGGTGAAAAGTGGATGTAAAGAACACATCTTAACCATCATCAGCTTTAGACTCACTAACATTTAGATATATATCATCACCTACAATAATGCTAGTGTGAATGCTGCAAGCTGAATTTTGCAGCCGAAGATGCTAATTACAATAGCAGAACATGCTGAAATTGATAGATAAAAATGCTAAAGTTGATCGCCAAAAACACTGAAGCTGATAGTCAGCTAATATATTAGTTAAATGGCAAATTATCCTAAAAAAAAACTTTTATTAGCCAAAATACCTAACATGTAGCTTAAATATTAGCTAAACTCCAAATTAGCCTGGTGGTTCACTTTCGGCTTATCCCTTTCGGGGTCCCCACAGCATAACAGCACCCACTGTTTCTCATCAGTGATTTGGCAGAGTTTTTACGCTGGATGCCCTTCCTGACACAAGCCTGTACTTGAGGGGCACAGGGACCCAGTTAGGCAGCAGGTCAAGGGTCTTGCCTAAGGACCCAATCTGGGTGGGGATCAGTGGACAACCCTGGGAATCGAACCCAGGGCTCCTGCGTGGCAGCCCGTCACCTAGCCCACTGAGCCACCCAAACTCCAAATTAGCCTAAAAAACCTTAATAAATGCCAAAATATTCCATAAATCTAGCAGAATGTCATAATAACTTTATACTTTACTACACTCTGGCTCCATATAATATAAAGTAATGACTAATCGACTATTAAATTGATCGTCGACTATTTTAATAATCGATTAGTCGACTTATCATGTCAGCCCTAGTCAGAACTTACAAGCTTTTTATGCAAGAAAGAAAACATCTTAACAATACTTATTCCTGTAAGTTCTGGAAGTGAGTAGTTTTATGTTGGATCTGAACGTTTACAGGTTTAAAGTGATGCCTTTGTGTTCTGGTTTTATTAAAAAGATCAGGCTGACCCTCTACCCACCCTCCGTGTGATGGCCTGACGGGCTGCTTGGTTCTGCTCAGTTCTGGTTACTGAACCCTTACACCTCATGAGCAAAAATGCACGCAGCCACCCTGACATGAGTGCCTACAGCCTGTTCTCCCTCCGTACTGGAGGTCCTGGACCTGCCCCGCGTCCAGGACTCAGGCTCCTCCCATCTCAAACTCCATGACGGTGTCAAAAGGAGCGAGCGGCTGTTTGAGACAGTCTCTGCTTCTCAGGAGCAGTTTGCTGAAAGAACCATCAGGTCTCCAAAAATGTGACGTCTGCACAGTCTGCAAACTCCTGATGCTGAAGTGTGACCTCACTAGAGCAAAAGCCTCACGAGGGTTTGTTCAGGTGTGACCACAGAGGTCATGTGACCACACCTTTCCTCCGTCTGTCTCAGCAGCGAGACTGCTGGGATTTCAGTGTTTCTTCTCGTCTGCTCTAGAGCTGCTCATCCGCTTGTCGGTTCTCATCCCCGACAGTTGACGTGTCCTTGAGCAAGTGCAGCAGATGATTCGGATGCGAGTGTGACGGTTGTTGGAGGACTGGAGCCGTCCTTGTGTCCAGCTCTGATAGGGTGTTAACTTCTTGACCTTCCTCTCTATCGGAGAGGTGGTCACGTTCTCTGAGTTGGACTGAGGGGAAAAGTTCTGGTCCAAACCAAACGGCTCCAGAACTGAGACTTCAGACCTTCAGATGGTCCTGTCAGGAAGAAGATGCTGTTTCTATGGTTACCGTAGATGTTTGTGAATGCCTGAGAGTGTGAGTGCGATCATCATCATACCTGCATGAAAAACATGTAGAGAATGCACCAACAGCTTGACTCATGTGTCCCTCCTCACTGTCAGCTGGGGGCAGACCTCTAACCCGCCCCCCCCATCTGTCCTCACTTCTCTCCAGACTGCAGGGCGGCGCTCGAACTTCTCCGCGGCTCCTCGCCGTCAGCAGCAGCAACAGCAGCAGCAGCAGCAGAACAATGCCATGATGCCGCCGCAGCACACAGGACACCCCCAGCAGGAAGCCTTGCCCCCCCACTGCGTCTCACCCATGTCCCAGGGAGGCCAGCCCCTGCCAGACCCCCATCAGGTAGGAAGCAGGAATCTTCTTTCAGGTCTGTGAGGTTGTGGCTAATGCTGTGTTTGTGGGGGGGTTGCAGGTCCGTCCCAGCTCTGTGTCCTCTCAGAGTGGCCAGCAAAGCATGAGAAGCTCCGCCTCTAACAAGCACGTCTCCTCCTCTGGCGGTGCGCCGTCTTCCTCCTACTCCCTGCTGCAGCCCCTGGTGTCTGAGGTGAAGGAGATGAGCCCGGGGTACACCCGACTGAGCGCCAACCCCATGGTAGGAGACTAGTGCTGCCACAAACGATTATTTTGATAATCGACTCATCACAGATAATTTTTATGATTATGGTCATGTGCAAACTGGATGTAAAACACACATCTTAACCACTATCAGCTTTAAACTAACTAAAAATGAGATGTATAGTATTTCCTGTGATAATGCTAGTGTGAATGCTGTAATATTATAGCCAGCTAAATAATTAAATGCTAAATTAGCCTAAAAAACTGAAAAAAGACTAAATTAGCCAAAATCTCTGGTATGCAGATAAAAATATTAGCTAAACTCCAAATTAGCCTAAAAAATTCTAAATTAGATAAAATTGCTGGCATGTACCTGAAATATTATCCAAACTCCAAAATAACCTAAAAAAATTGAAAAAGCCTAAAATATCCATAAATCTAGCAGAATGCCTTTATAACTTTCAACTTTACCAACTCTGACTCCATATAATATAAAGTAACAACTAATCGACTAATAAATTAGTTGTTGACTGTTTTAATAGTCGACTAATCATGTCAGCCCTATAGGAGACCCCCCCCCCCACACACACACACACACACACACACAACAGGGTTACCGCCTGCAGCTTATTTCAGATCTCTTCATCCTCTGACTTCTCCTCCTTTCTCTCCAGCCGAAGCACCAGGACGCTTTCTCCCTGGCCCCCCAGCGGCCCCTCACGACCATCAACCCCATCGGCCACTCCCTCCATCCGAACGGAGCCCCCTCGCTCAAGCCCTCCCCTGTGCCACGGACCATCCAGGCCATGCCCTGGGAGCAGCGCTCCCTCTACAATCAATGAGACTGCTGGGAAAAGCCTTCCCTTTGACCCCACCCCTGCAGACACCTTCCTCCACCCTTCATTCACTTGGGAGGACTCCTGGACAGCCCCCCCCCCGTTAGCCTGCTCCGGACTGTGGCGTGGCAGCAGTGAAGGGGGGCCGCTGAACCAGCAGACTTTGGTTTTTTAGTAGTTAGGTTTAAAACTATGTGCTGCCTTGCCCTCCCCTCCCCCATGTATGATCTATGCATTGACTGTATATGAGAATTGGACTGAGTGACAGGAAGTGGCTCCAAGCAGCCAAAATCCCTCTAAAGAGAAATAAACAGTTATCACTCAGTCATTCTATTGTCAGAATAAACATTCTTGATGTGATACTTTAACATAATCTTCATTTTTTCTTTATTTTTTTCTTCATTACAACTAATTCAAGTTATAAACCGACCAATCAGATGCCTCATTTAACCAAATGTTCGCTAGATTTGACAGATCCTTTACAGTGGTAGTGGTGTGGCCTTCCAACAAGCTCACTCCTGATTGGGGACAATAGTTGCCATAGAAACGAGCATTCAGACCGACTGACCAATCACTGCCCACTACCGTCGTCTGGCTCCAAATGGCGGCGTCCATATTGCAGAAAAATGACGACAGAATCGGCTTCATTTAGTTGGAGCTGGAAGTAAACCGTTTTCAATGGATGATGTCACATTCGCTCGGTCCAGCTCCTGTATACAGTCAATGGATCTATGCCATGTACTGATATAAGTTAAAATGTCTGTGCCCTTAACTGTCCCCCCAGATAAGAATTTATCAACACCCCCCACCCCGTGCTAGTTATAAAAATATTTATCCCCCCAACCTTTTCATTGTGATAAATGAAAAGCTATTTTTAATGAAAGTGTTTTAAATCCAGACCCCCCACCCCGGCAGCTCCTCTTAGCATCCCTGTTTATTGGCTGACGGTTCTGGAACAGAAGCAGGAACCTTCATCTTTCCCTCTGCGTCCAGATTCCAGAGGCGGACCTGGTTCTGTTCACGTTCGGTTCTGGACGCGTACGGAGACGAGGACGGAGGACAGCTCCTCACCAGAACTCTCCCAACTGACTGTTACAAGCGTGTTCCTGCGTTTGAGCACTTCAGCACGAGTGCTGCTTCCTGTAGCTGCTCCAGTGATGACAGGAGCTGTGGACCCCCCCATGCCTGCTGCAGCCCCCACAGTGTTACACGTTTGTCAGCAACACTTTCATGAGCAGCCGAGCCTGACTGCTGACCAAACTGCTCATTTGACCAGTACCGGCTGATTGATGGATCCAGTATGTAGTTAGATTCTGTTGATAACATGGTGTTGATCGATTACCCACAATCCTACTGGCATCGTTGTTTCTCTTTTTAAACTTGTTTGTATTTTTATTCCTGACATGTTTTCATGGTTTCTTTTCTCCTTGTAAAGTGTCTTTGAGTATTTAGAGAAGTGCTATACAAATAAAATGTTTTATTATCACCACTACTGCTGCTCTGTTCCTGGAAACCAGTCCAGAACCTCATCCAGAACCTCATCCAGAACCTCATCCAGATCTGACATGTGGACGTCCCGTGGCTCATCAGTGGAGATCCTCAGCGATGACGGCGTTTGAGCTGTGAGAACCACGGTAAACATATTGATCTAGGTCAACAGGACCAAGCACAGAGCCCTGTGGTACACCGTGACAGCTAGGCCTGCCTCGATTGGACGACTGATTGACTTAAGATACTCAACAACTAATTTAATAGTCGATTAGTCGTTGCTTTATATTATATGGAGTCAGAGTTTAGTAAAGTTGAAAGTTATGATGACATTCTGCTAGATTGATGGACTATTTTGGCTTTTATTAAGGTTTTTGTTTTTTTGGCTACTTGGAAGTTTAGCGAATATTTCAGCTACATGCTAGCTATTTTGGCTAATTTAGTTTTTAGGCTAATTTGGCATTTAGATAATATTTTATCTGCATGCTAGCTGTTTTGACTAACTGAGGCTTTTTTTAGTTATTTGGCTAATTTGGCATTTAACTAATATTTTACCTGCTATCAGCTTCAGTGTTTTCAACAATTAGCTTAACTGATTTCAGCTTTTTGCCATCAATATTTGCGTCTTCAGCTATCAATTTCAGCATCTTCAACTATCAGCACTAACATCTTCAGCGGTCAAATTCATCTTCCAGCATTCACACTAGTATTATCACAGGTAATGCTATATATCTAGTTTTTAGTTAGTTTAAAGATAATGATGGTTAAGATTGTGTTTTACATCCAGTTTGTGCATGACCTGATTAGTCGAATATTTGGAAAAAATAATCTGTGATTAGTCGGCTATTAAAATAATGGTTTGAGGCAGCACTAATGACAGCTGTCTGAAAATGACTCCGTCACAGAAGACAGCAGCTTACGCCGGTTGCTCTGCAATAAAATAATAAAATGTTCTGATCCATAGAGAAATGCAGCATGGCTGCCTCAGTGGGATCTGTACATCTGCAGCTTTATAGAAAAAATAAACATTTTTAAACACAGCTAGCTGAAACTTCAATATAAAAATATTCTTAAACTCTTGAGAACTGTAACTGATATTGATCAAATTTAACAGAAATGTTACTGCAATCATTTCTTAAAGTTTCCAATTGGAATCTAAAACAGTATTTTCAAGCTCAAGAGGACTAAAGTGACCTTTAAGCAATCCTGGGTCAGAGATGACTGAAGCTGATCATCCTTTTGGGAGGATCTCCTGGATTTAATTATTTAAAGCTCATTTTCCCTCAGCGTTTTTGGTGGGAGGGTGAAGTTTAAAAATCTCAGCTATGAGAAATGTTTTAATTGTTAACATGAACAACGTAATTCCAGTAGATTCTGAAGGAGAAAAGTGACTCGTCGACCTGCTTTATCGTAGCAGTTGAACAATAACAGTAAATCAAACAAGTCACTAAATGTTTGGATAATTAATTTCATTATTTATTTGTTTTCAGATGAATCAGCCGTCAGAATGAAGCTGCAGGAAGGATTAAATCTGTTTATTTAAGGGTTCTGCTTCAGACTTGGGTGAGAAAAAGTGTTTTTCAAAAAGAAAACGGTTAAAGTTTTTCAGCCTTAAGGATCCAGAACTGTTCTGGTTCTTGAAGGTTTAGTTCATTCTATTCTTGAATAAAGTTTACATGAGGAATGCTGGACAACATGAACCAGTCAGGATTTCTGCCTTTTCCTGGTTATGGAAAGGAACATAAATATGAATAATATAAGGGATTAAAATCTAGTAGAATAAAATAATTTCATGTTTAAAATGAAATTTAACCCTTCAGAGAAGGCGAATGAGACTTTATATGGACAAATATTATAAAAACAACGGATTAAAACCGTGATAATTATTAAAATAATTTACTTGTTTTTTTCTTTGTACTTTGGGCAAGCAGGAGCGTGCGTGTGGTGCACGCGCGTCCCGCCGTTGCTTCTGCTCACGCGCCCCTTTCAGGGTCTCTGGAAGCTGGGAGCCTTTTCGTGCGCGTGTGACTCTGTTGCAGATCGCCATGCACACGCGCGCAGGTGTTTGTGGGCGGGGCCTCGACCCGGAGCACGCGGTGGGTTTTTCTAAAAAATCGTTTGGCTCGTCGAAGGCCGCGCGCCGCTCGCTTCTCTTCATTTCGAGGTTTCCAGATTCGTTCGATTGTTTTCGTGGATGTGGGGGGGGGCGTGACCCCCCCTCAGTCAGTCCGGTTCTGGAGTTTGTCTCAAACGACGCCGATATCTCGTTAATCTAAGCGCGCACGCGCTCTGGTCAATTAAAACCCCCATTAACCTGAACAAAAAAATAAAAATAAAACGAAGAAAAGTATGCCCCCCGCCCCCACTTCCGGAATGTTAGGAATAGTTGTAAAAGATTTGTATAGATGCGCGTCGATGGCGGCACGTGCTTTTATGTTATACCTGCCGCGTGCGCATGCAGATTCCGCGTGGAGGTGAGGGGTCTGTGAGGGCGGGAACTGTCCAGAGCGTTCGTTTCTCTCCTCTGAAGACTTTGGCCGGACGCAGCAGACAGGCGCCGCGCGCGCTCATGGGGAGGCTCCGCTGTGGCCCCCCAGGCCCGCTCTTCCAGTGAGGGCCCGGCGAAGGCCTGCTGCAGTGGCGCGGCTCTGCCGCCAGGGGGCAGGGGCGGACCGGAGAGGAGGACCGTGAAACGGATGAAAAGTTTGGAACACACAGAAAGGAGAAGGTTAGGAGACGTTTAGGCTTTTGGAGGAAGGAGAACCCTCTCGGGTCGGGCCGGTTCTGGTTCTGTATCGTAGATGTGTTTGCGAAACTCCAGTTTAGCCGTCTGTAAAGGTTTATTTTTGAGCATCACGTTGTTTTTGTTTTCTTCTCCTCTGTCTCCTCCCCCTTCGCCTTTTCCTTCCCTCTCCATTTTGTGCGCGTGCTTCTCGGAGCAGCGCGAGCTGACGCGTGACTGCTTCTGGATCGATGGTGGGGTTCGGTTCGGTGAGTCCGGAGTCTTCTGTTTGGTTAAAAAGAAGTAAAGCAGAAAAACGGGCGCAGCTCGAGCGGAAGTGGGGCGGCGCGAGCGCACCTCCGCGAGCCTCATCCACGCCTCTTTAAAGACGCGGGTTCTGATCTGGTTCGGATCTGTTTTCTCTCTTTGTCTGGTCCTTTAATGTTCCATTTAGCTTTGGAGGTCGGAGGGCAAGAACAGCAGAACCGGAGTGGAAATCCGCGGCGGATTTTTCTGGTTCCGTTTCTTCGGCTGCGGCTCGTTTTCACGCAGAAAAGTCCAGAGAGTTTCGGGGAGGTTCTGGTCGGGTTTCTTCACCTGTTTGAGCTTTAAACGAATCTTCTCCCTAGAACACGCCGACCTCCAGACCTGGAGTTTTTAATGCGTTTGGGATTCAATAAATATTTCTGAGAATCGATTTAAAAATACAGAAAATAATAAAATATTTGGTTCAGATTGAACTGGTGATCAAATACATTTAAATTCCAATTTATTCGTCAGAGAAGGTTTGATACAAAACTTCATTTCATTGATAAAAAAATAAACAAATGTGGAACTTAAGTTATAGTCAAAATGATTCATGAAAACTGTTTTTTTCTCCTAAATTAAACAATAAATTACTTTAAATACAATCAAATTAATGTATTCGAGGAATTGGCTTTTACTATGTGAAAATCTATCAATATATATAAAAAAATGTATTTACAATAAAAACTTTAATAATATTAGAAAATACTACATGTTAAAGTGAAGAAAGATATTAGTATTTAGTTTATCTTCTTAGGAACTTCCTTCACGGAAACAATTAAATTAATTCAACCTTTTTATGTTATCTGCTTTAAAACACATTAAAATAAAAATAATTAAAGTCATACATTTGTTTAATTAATCAAAGGAAATAACAAAATAAGAGTTTTTGTTTTGACTTTAATCACATTTGTTTGGATAAATTTAAATAAAAATCCAAACTGATATCGGGAATAATTGAAGCTCTCTATGATATTTTTCACCTCACAGGTAATCTGTTGTTTACCTGAAGGAAAAGGCCTTTATTTCATTTGATTCGTTAATGAGAAAACATCTTTTTTCAGAGGACTGTGAAGGCCTCCATCCTGCTCAGAGCAGCTCTGCAGGCCTTCAGCTCCACTGATATGTTACATCTAATACAATCTTACCAGTTATCTATGGACTGATGTTCATGCTTCGCATGCAGGAAGGAGGCACAAAAAACATGCCAAACTTTTTTAACATTTTTCTTCCTTGCAATAAAAATGTTTTTTATGTGGTTGAAAAAGGAGGCTAATTTTAAATGATCTGGTTTTGTGCAGCTGATGTTCAGCCTGATGATTGAAACTTTCTGGTTCTATGTTCTCCATCATGGCTGGTGAAACTTTCAAATGTAAATCCACATTTTTCTGTATCATATCATCAAATATCTGACTGCTATTACTGGTAAATGTCTTCCAGTGATATTGTAGCTATCGTCTTAGTTCCTGACATTTTAAAACTGCATTGAAATTAACGTGGATCCATTTACAGCTGAAATAGGTGTAAAAGGTTTTCTGGGTGTTTTTGTCGGTAAAGTTCGTTCTTCCTCCATGTCAGAGTCAGTACATGAATAAATGTGGCTCAGAACGAAGAATCTAAAGAAGATTCATGTTGAATCCAGAGAACCTGTAGAATGTTGCTCAGATGTTTAGTTGTATTTATTTTATTGGTCGACTAATCACCGATTATTTTTACCGATTAGTCGACTAATCGGGTCATTCACAAAGTGGATGTAAAGCACACATCATAACCATCATTAGCTTTAAACTAACTAAAAATAAAGACAATTAAGAAGATAATTTATTAAACTTTTAATGAATCGTGCAGCTTCTGTCCTTCATTAGTTTCTGGGATTAAAACAAGATTAACCCTTTAACACCGGAGCGCCAGTGTTTCTATTCTTTAATATACCGTAACTTCTCAACGGTTAACACATTAATTCCAGTAGATTTTGAAGGAGAAAAGCGGCGGTTTCCGCCGCTTTTCTCCTTCAAAATCTACTGGAATTATTGTGTTAACTGTTGAAAAGTTACAGTACGTTAAAGATTCAGTTTAAGCGCCACTGGCAACACCTCAGTTGTTATTGTGTTAAATCAAATGAGGTCGGCATCTGAAACAAAGAATTACTTTCACTAAAGATAAAGTTTTGTTCTCACTGACTCAAATATTTTTTTAAAAGTGCATTTTTTGGTGCTGAGCAACTTCATTCAACTTTACTGCACTCTGACTCCATATAATATAAGGTAACGACTAATCAACTATTAAATTAGTTGTTGACTATTTTAATAGTTGATTAATCGCCGATTATTCGACTAATCGTGGCAGCCCTAGTTTTAGTAAAATATTAGTTGTCACAGATTGAATCTGCTTCATTTGAGGATAAATCGTCGGTTTTCTCATTGGTACTGATGTGGATCCAGGACGTCCATGTTGAGCCTTGAATGGTTGATCCGCCCCCTGAACTTTGTTCTCCTTGTGTTTTTCAGACTGTGATTCTGGTACTGTAGCAGGAGGAGTCCTGGACTGTAAGGTCAGCCTCCACACCGACGGTTCTCACCCTGAGATGGAGGAGCGCATGTTCATGTTTGAACTGAGGATCAAACGTTTCACACAAATGTTTCCAAAGAGATGTTGACATTTTTTAGCTGATCACAGATCACAGTTCGGCCACTTTATAAACATTTTTTTTTTATTAAATTACAACTTTAAATCTTATACATTTACGAGAAAAACCTTGTAACTGCTAAATTATGAGAATTAAGTTGTGTTTATGACTTTAAAAGTTACAAGCTAGATTTATGACTTTTAATATGCTAAATTTCAGAAATTTAAAATCTTTAATTTGCGGGAAAAAAACGTGTTAATTTACAAGATTAAAAGTCGTAAATTGACAAGATTTATTCATAAATTTGCGAGAAAAAAATAGTAAATTTACAAGATTAACAGTTGTAAATTTACGAGATTAAAAGTCATAAATTTGCATGAAAAAAAACTAGTAAATTTACGAGATTTAAAGTCATAAATTTGCATGAAAAAAAACTAATAAATTTACGAGATTTAAAGTTTTAAATGAATGAGAAATGAACCAAAGTTGTCTGTTTATTAGAGCCGTGCTCGAAGATGACAGACGTGGAGTATCTTGTGAAGATTTATTTTCAGATTGGTGTTAAAAACAAATAAATTCTGAACCTTTTGGCGAAATCAAATCAAACCCAAATCAAATCGGTGATGCTGACTCTCCAGGTTCGGTGTCAGTAATGCAGAATTTTTTCATGTAAAGTAAAGAGCTCAGAGACAAACGTTCACAGGACCACCACTTTATTCTCCCTTCTCAATTCACATACCCAGAAAGGAGAATGTATACGGTGTTCCAGATACACCGTTCTCCAAATGAAACGTCCTGTTTCAACACAAAACAACAACGAGGAATGACACAAGAACATTGATGATTCATAAAACTAGGCCTCTGCAGACAGAAGCATCAGAGTTGGAGGAGAATCTTATCTTTCATGGAGGAAGAAATAACTGAAAATAGACAGCTGTGAGGATGTGGACGGCTTCATCAACGGGATCTACAGAGATCCTGCAACCCACCATCAATGAATAAAACATTAATAAACCATAAATTAAAGAAACTTCAAAAACATCTGTAACGTTTTAAACTTTTAGTTTACCTGTTGAAATCCAAGACGCTTTTCAGTTTAGTCGGTCTGATTCAGCTCACGGCGTTCATTTGCTGGACTGTAGGCTCACTTCCACTTTAATCTAGTAAATAGACTCAAACTCATAGATTTATTAGATTGAAAGTCGTTATTTTACAAGATTTAAAGTTGAAATATTGCTTTTTTTTTGTTGTTTTTTGGTGGCCCTAATACTCCGTTGTACATTCCTACTATGAACAGCTACTTCAAAAATATGATAATACTGTATTTCACTGACAAAAGAAAAAATGTAAAATAGTTATAAAAAGTTTCTCCATGCTGGTTGGGTCCAGGTGTCTTTAATTAAGTTAACTAGTTTTAATTTGTTTGAGTTTTTGCAGTGATTGGATTCATCAAGACCTGATGAATTTAGACCGGTAACCATGACAACAACGTGATGGCCTGATGCAGCGGAGTGGGAGCTGGTCCGTCCTGAGACTGAGCACAAGGAGCAGCATGGGGTCATGCAAACAGTGATCATCTCACAGGTTCAGAGTACTGCCATTTTATGACGACATCCATGCATCTGCCCTCCATCAGTTCCTGTGAGTTCAGCCCTCTTCAGGAGATGAACCGCCCTCCACTTTCTCCATAACCTTTAACCTCCAGGCAGGACACAGAACGTCAGGTGTTCTCAGGACCACAGCTCTCCTCGTTTGCTGCAGGCGTGAGGAGGTGCTGCAGGAGATCCACTTCCTGCTCTCAGCCTCTGATTAAAACCTGGTTATTTCAGAACTTTCTGATGTCTACCACCAGAGCTGGCTCAGAGTGTTTCTGGAGTCTGTAGGCTCACCTCAGACTCAAATGTGTCATTTAGCAGCTTTCCAGCTTCAGTTTGTTGATGTATTCTGGCGTGTTCTTGCCTCAGCATCTCGCAGCTGCTTTTCCAGACTTCCAGGGTGTTTTTATCCAGACATTGTGCATTCAGGAAGCTGCAGATGTTGATCAAACACAAATGTTCTGCTTTTGAAAGTCAGTGTCTGCTGTGGAACAGAACATTCATTCATGCTCTGTTTCATTTAAATCCTGTTAGGACCCTTTTTGTCGAACTAACAAAAGAATCACACCTGCTCACAGGTAACATGGGAGTGCATCTTAGTAAAGAGCTTCGCCTACTGACAAATGAACCAATAAAATCCTGCTTCTCTGTTGTGTGAAGTCTGAAATATCAGCTTTGTTTCTACCATCTTCCCTCAAACTGCAGTAGTTTCTTTATGCTTGTTAAAATGCAGTAACATACTTTAAATCTAAAGGTGGTACAAAAATATAATCTTTGCATTAGGGTGCAGTTTTGGTTCTGTAATAAATGAAAGGAGTTCATAAAGTAAATTATAATCAACATTTCATAATAACAAGCTTTATATTTAACGGATCCTTTTTCAAAAAGAAACTTTTCCCAAACATAATTGACATATATTAGGCCAAGTGTGTTGTTACTATGTAACAATAAAATTTATCAGTAATTGTGACACGGTTTAAATGTCTCCTTTCTTGATCCGTTCATTGACTGCACTGAACGTATTTAAGCTAATTTAGCATGTACGTAAATGGAAAGTGTATTAGCAATAGATACGACTCGTTTCATTTCATTTTTAGTCTTTATTCTGTGAGGGAAACCTCTTCTCCGGCTGCTTTTCTCCACTTTTTAACTTCAATAAACATTCGAACCACGTGACTTCATCCGAAACTACGTCACTGGCTTCTTTCATCCAGGCCGGAGGCGCGAGGCTCTTCCGCCGCCATGTTAACGCTTTGGTTCCATTTTGTGTTTAAGGAGCCATTTTCTAAGCACCCACGGCCGCGAGCCGCGTGAGCTGCGTGGACGCCGTAAAGGCGTGACATAGCAGCAGGCCGCTACACGCCCGTGAAACTGTCCACGGAGCGAGTTGCTGTGTCTCACCCCTGCATGCTGCACGCAGGAGCGGGAAGGCCCTCGAGACCAATTGGAGGTCCCGTTACCTCACAATTAGGCGCTTAACGGGCTTTCCTCCGCCTGTGTGGAGGTAGCTACGTGGGCGCGGCTCCCTTTTAAACCCAAGCGGACCAGTTCGTCCACAAACAGGTCCGAGTTTGATTGTCAGAGCGGAAAGTGACATAACGCCGCCATGTTTGTTTGGGCGGCCTCGGCACCTGTAGCCAGTATAGTTCCTCACAAGGGTTTTTAGACAGCTGGGTCACGGGTTAGGACATTTTCAACGGGAGAGTGGTCAGGACAGAAGTCTAGAAGAGGTCCAGTAGCTTTAAATGTTGACCTGCAGATCTATCAGTAGATCTACACGGATGTCTCATTAAAGGATCTGCTCCTCTACGAAAATGGTTTCCTCAAAATTACAACCTTTAAAGAAGGTTCTCGCTCCGAGCCTTAAACCGCATACACGTCTAATTGAGTTTGTGCACGCGCATAGCAGCAGAGAGGGAACGTAATTAAAATGTCCATTTATGTTTCAATGACCCACACGCACGCGCTTCTCCACTAGGTACTCTCGGCGCCCCTCCTCTTCCGGTTCTCTCTACTCCACATAGACCACGTGGTTTCCTTGCAGGGGAAAAAAAGGGTGAAAAAAACGTTGGAGTCTGCGTAGGGGCGGCGTCACCCCGCTGCCGACAGATCGCCGAAAGAGGCTGGGAGAGGCGGAGAAAGAGAGGAAAACATCCCCGCCGACCTGCTCCCGCCATACTTCCCCACTCCTCCACCGTAGAGCCATCATCACCGGCAGGCTGCAGCGAGGCACCGTCAGTGCTCACCGGATCTACACCCACCTCCACCTGTTTTCTACGCGCTCCTGTCTGCTGGGAGGAGACGGAACTTTTCTGCTCCTCGCGGCGGGATTTCTACTTTTTGATTGACAGCAGCGTTGATTGATATTCACTTTTTTAAGCTTTACTGGACTCGCTTTTTTCTTTTGTTGGATTTTATGAATTGTTCTGCCATGCATAAGCTGTACATTGGGAATCTAAGCGACGGCGTGACCGCCGAGGACCTGGGGAGGACCTTTGACGAGCACAAGATCCCCTACACCGGACAGTTCCTCATGAAGAACGGCTACGCCTTCGTGGACTGTCCCGACGACCACTGGGCCATGAAAGCGATCGAGACCTTCTCCGGTGAGTGACCGCGGAGCCCCCATTCATTCGACCAGCTCCTCCTGCGGGGCTCGCGGGGTGTGCGTGGACGCCCGGGAGAACCATTGAACTTTTGCGGCTGCAGCCACGCACGGTTCTACCCACTGCACCCCCTCCCCCTCTAAGCTGCCCGTCCACTATGACCCACAGATAAGAACTTACTCCTCCAACAGGCCCCGTAGACTCAACACGCGCGCGTCCCTGAACCGCCGGCTCTGCTGATATGAAGCGTGCACACTCAGAAACACGCGGTGGTTTCCACGCACGAGCGTTGCAAACATGCATGCTGCACCCCCACGAGCCCCCATGAGAGAGTGGCCCCCGCTGTGACCCCCACACGCCGCTGCCCGGTTCTAACGGTTCTGTCTGTCCCCAGGTAAAGTGGAACTTCACGGGAAACGGATCGAGGTGGAGCACTCCGTCCCCAAGAAGCAAAGGTAGGGCAGACTCACCCACGCCTCCCCCTACACACTGTCATGTGTTATGAGGCTGCAGGCCCCCCATGCTGTGGAGGCGGGTTCTGGAGCTGGTTCTGGTGTTACGGTACCGGTGAAGTCACCACACTTTGTGCTTTAAATTAAAAGTGATGACGCAAACGCGTCTTTCCACGCTGCTAATGTGAAGCACACTTTGCAGGAAGATTTACACAACATTCCAAGCTATTTTTCCCCAAAACATTTTTATATTTGTATATATATATTTTTTAGATGGTGATTAAGGAACATGGGGATTCAGTTTGTCGTTTTGCGTGGAATTACGCTGGTGTGAAGTAGACTCACGCCCTGGCATGGAAACCCTGGTTTCCCTTGTGCCTCTGGGTCGAACCCGCTCCAGTCCAGAACCACTACATTCTCTTGTAGGCCATTCCGTCTGCTCGTAACCTTTGGCACAGATTCGCGATGAGCCCCGCGCGCTGCACCGCCATTTGTCTTCACTGTTTCGCGCGTGGTCCTTCCGCGAGCTCACTGAAGCTTTCTGTGCTTGTTTTTTCCCCCTGTGAATAAAGGTTGGTTTGAATATTATTTGTGCGCGCGCCCGTTAGCACAAAAAGCAAGGCTTAACGGGCGCGTGCAGCGGCTCACGTGAAGCCTAACATG
The DNA here is from genome assembly GCF_002922805.2 of Oryzias melastigma. Taxonomy (NCBI): domain Eukaryota; kingdom Metazoa; phylum Chordata; class Actinopteri; order Beloniformes; family Adrianichthyidae; genus Oryzias; species Oryzias melastigma. Next base: position 23,084,559 of record NC_050519.1, on the reverse strand, counting down.
GGGGACCGACGTGGCAGTGGGCGGTCACGTGTTCCATCTGCTGTGACTTGTTGTGATGGCGCCGGGTCACGCGGGAGGCCCACACCTGCCCCAGCCTGGTCACCGGGCTCAATTTATAAGGGGTTCCCCGCGTGCGGTCTAGTCGGGAACAGTAAAATGGCGAAGCTCGCCTCGCCTGTACGGAGGGGCTTTCTGAAAATGGCCCCCACGCTATGACTCGGCGGTCGTGGTTGCCGCGTGGGCATTTCCACAGGAGGTATTTGTCCAAATGATTTGGTATTTTTGTTCAGGTAGCATTCATTTCTCTCCACTGTCTAATGTTGCTCAAACATACGAAAAAATATCCAAGAAAACGTTAGATTTCCTTTACATGGGTGCGTTCGTTACCGCTGCAATGCATTGTGGGCCCACTGTGACACACCCTTTCTTATTGAAGTAATGCTAAAAAAAGCTACTTTCACAGAAATTATGTTTTTATTAATATATATATTTGTAAAATCTAGCAGTGTGTTAGCCTGTTTTTTCGGATTTGACAGTTTTGTGTGTGTTTGGATTGAATTTTTCCAATGTCTGGATTAATTTAGATTTTAGATTTTTGCTGCACGATTCCACCTGTTCAGCTGGAGTTGTTGCATTTGCTGACCCCAGTCGTCCTCTTGTGAGGTGTAGTGGTGTGTATGACCCCGTCCTTCAGCTGTGTGTCTGTTTTCTGTCAAAAACCGTTTTTATCTGGGGCTTTTCTCCATTAGAGCTGCAGGGTTGGTTGTGTGCTCTTTTTGTCCACACTTCCAGAATTCCTACTGTAGGTGAGTGTGGGTCAATGCCTGAACTACGGCTGTTGTTGCTTTCATTAGCGGTTCTGGTTCCCGCCTGTGTGCAAATGGAGGGTTCCTGCAGTAATTGGACCAGAGCACCGGGCTCGGGTCAAGAATCCAGAACTGTTTCTGAAATGGGAGCTGAGTGTGTGTTGCTGGTGGGGGCGTTTCAGAGCAGCCAGCCTCATAGTTGGGGGAGGGGTCGTTTCTCTTTCTGCAGAATAAAGGTTGAATCTGCTCTTTCTGCCATCATGGCTCAACACTATCAGCTTCAAGTGGGCGGGGCCAAGCCCGACCTTTGACCCCGACCATGCCTTTTGCGGGTGGGGGTGGTATGGTTGTTGCGTTATTGCGGGTGGAAAACTGAATGTTGGCGTTGATCAAGAAAGTTGGAATGTGGATGTAGACGAAGGGAAGGGCTCTGTGTGTGGAGGGGGGGCTCTTTAGAGGAAAACCGTATAGGATCCATAGTGTTGCAGAGGAGCGCCGGCTTCAAAGGGTCCAGGCAGGTTAACGCTGCCTGAAACGGAAAAACGCTCCAGAGTGTAGACGCCATTAAAGACGGGGTTTGTTGCCAGAAATATTTTCTTTACTTAAACATTTCTTAATTAAATAATGGTTCCTTTACCATCAGGGGTGTCGAACTCAATCACACAGGGGGCCAAAATCCAAAACACATCTTAGGTTGTAGACCGACATTTATTGAACACTAAAACAACACATTTAGAATTTTAAATCCGTAACTTTTTAACTTTACTATTAATAAAAACAGGCTGGAATATTATTCCAGAGTATTAATTTAACTTAAAACTTTAACCCTTTAACACCGGAGCTCCAGTGTTTATGTTCTTTGATTTACTTTACTTGCTCGCGCCGCTTTTCTCCTTCAGAAGCTACTGGAACTACGTTAAGCGTTGAAAAGTTACAGTATGTTCAAGATTTTGTGCTTAAACGTCACTTACGGTAAAGGGTTAAATAACTTTCAATATTTTACTCTCTATAAAAGCATATTTTGTCAACATTTTACAAGTTAGAAATAAGAAAAACACCAGACCATTAAAAAAAATAAAATAAGTGATCTGGAGGACCGGATTTAATTACCTGGAGGGCCGGACCCGGCCCCTGGGCCTTGACTTTGACACATTATTTTAAATGAAGCACATCCATTTTATAGCTTTTAGTGGTCTGCTGGTATGCTAAGATGTTTTATGGCTATTTTAAATTAAAAGAAGAATAACAGAGTATTTACAGTGAAACCCAACATGTGTCCTTCCTGTGAGGAACCGTGTTGGAGGTCAGACGGAGGACCTTCATGGTTTTGCTGGTCTTCTTGTGGTCCTTCACCTGCAGAGCTGTGAGGTCAGCAGATGTGAGCATGGTGGTTTCCAAGCTAAAGGAAACCGTTGTCTCCTGAACATTAGGAGCTCCTGTTGGGATTAAAAAAATGTTTTTATAATCCTTTTTTTTTTTTTTTTTTTTTTTACAGATTTTATAGGTATTTCCTTCGTCAGAATTATTTACCTTTTATAAAGTTAAAGTGAGAAAAATGCCCAAATTTATTTAATGAACAGCTAAATAAATCTGTCAGCTCTTTGGTTCTTCAATGTCAGTTTAAAACAATTATTAATTATCCAAAAAGCCAGATTGACTATTTTCTGGTTCTTCCTGGGTTTCATTTGTTCAGGCTGGTTTACATTTGAACCTTAGAAGCAGGTCAGAGGTGGTCCAGTGGTTCCTCTCCTGCTGTAATTCAGACAGAAGGTTCTGGGTTTAGGGATCTTTGGAAAATATTAAAGTGTTTGTCTTAATGTATTTGGAGTTTTCACATTAGAATTCTGAAACTTTGCAAAGGCAGTTTTGATTTTGGACCATGCCTCATTGTCATCTGTCAGTGATCCGGGTCCGGTCCACATGCTGTAGGTGATCAGAATTCCCTTTGCAGGCTTCCTGTGAACATATGCGTCTCTGTTTTAACTCGGACGGACTCCTGGTTCTGGTTCTGAAACCCCGGCGTCTCTGTGCTGGAGCCATGTTGGTGGGGGCCTGGTTTCCTGTAAACTGCGGTGGGTCAAACGTGTGAGCTGGTTCTGTGTCCCTCACGCTGGGAGCGGGCGGCTCCGGCTCTGCCTGGATTTCCTCTGTGGCTGAGCAGGGTGGGGGAGGGGCGAGTGGGTGGGGACGCGCAGAGGGGGTGTGACCAATCGTGTAGCCGCGGTGCCTGTGAGTGGTTGCTGGGCGCTGTCACGAAGCCGCCGATTGGTCCTCTCTCTCACTCCCAGCAGGCCCCGCCCCCTCAGTGGTGGTGTGTCCTTTTCTGGAACACAGCCTCCGTTTCTCCTGCTCTCCTCCGTCCCTTGGCGAACTGCCACCCTCCCCACACTGAGCCAGCATTTCCACGGAGCTCCGGCAGCGAGCGGCACCAGGAGAACTGGACTCAAGTCTGGGCTGGTTTACTGACATCCAGGATTGTGATGAACGGCAGCGATCGCTGGGCTCAGGCGGCGTGGAGGAGAACGCCGCTGTGTTCAGATTACTCCTGGACTGAATCATGACAAACCAAAGGCGGTAGAACACACCACACAACGGCGTTTTGTTGGACTAAGTTTCAGGATCTTTGGAAAGGCTTGAGGCTCATCTCTGATCTCCGGTTAATGTCGCCGTGGTCGGCTGGTTGTGGGCGGATGTCCTCCTGTTCTGTTCTCCAACAGTTCTGATGGAACAAGATGTGAAAACTTGTAGAAAGGACGGAAAGGGCTGATAAACGGGAATCCTGCTCAGCACAGATGTTTGATATTTCGTCAGTGAAGTCTTAAAGTAATCTTTTTACTCTTTACTTCCAATTATCCAGATCATTCTGGATTTGAATATGTAATATCAAATCATAGCGTGAATCTGAACACTTTGGTTTTTTCTGTAAATATGGAGAACCTAATGCATAATTCATAGTGTGTTTACTTTAAACTGTCTGTTTAATTATAATAAAATCACATAAAAATAATAAGAAACAAAGCTAATTTTCTTTGTTTAAAATGTAATAAATGTTTCACCTTTTTTTTTTTTCAAACCACTTTGGGAAGCAGTTTTTAGAACTCTTTCATTGAATGGTTGTTTTGGCTGGAGACCCGTGTTTCTGATTTCTCCAGATTTTCCTTCAGATTTACTAACAATTCCTCCATGTCTTTTTCTGAGGGACTCGGGTTTCTGCAGCTTTCTGCTGGAAGTGGGTCAAAGCTCGTCTCAGATCACTTAAACCGGTTTGGGTCCTAATTAATGTAAACACATTGAAAATTCTGGTTTAGAGGAGGTTGTTTAAAAGGTTTCCTGCAGGTCAGTGGTCTCTCTGACCCCGCCCACTTTTCTACACCCTCAACCAACCATGGAGTAGATTGAACGATTTAAAAATCTTTGTTTTGGGAAATCAAAGTGGGGTAAACAAAACAATGTCCCTGCAGACTGAAAGCTTTCATTTTCCTGCTCCTTGAAAGCATTGCTGTCGGCTGAATTTGAGTTTTTGTGAGTAAAATGGGAATTAGCCGTCTGAACATTTAAGCAGATATCGTTGCAGAGACGGATGTTCTGTTCTTCTAAACAACATAAGTCAACGTCGGGCCGATCATTTATTTTATCGTTATTAATGGCCTGATGTTATCTTGCGCTAATTTCTAACTAGTATAATTTTGACAAAATATATTTTATGGAGAGTAAAATCCTGAAAGTTATTTAAGGTTTAAGTTGATTTGTTCTGGAATAATATTCCTGCCTTTTTTATTATTCATGATTATGTTAAAAAGTTACAGTTTTCAAAAAACTGTAATTCTGCTAGCTTTTTGACTATTTTGACTACATTTTTTAGGCTATTTTGAAATTGATCTAATGTTTTAGCTACACACTAGCTGTTTTGGCTAATTTAGGCTTTTTCAGCTTTTTAGGCTAATTTAGAGTTTAGCTAATATTTTTATAGTTTAATATTTTTAGAGAGCTAATATTTCAGCTGCATGCTAGTTGTTTCAGCTAATTAGTCTTTTTTCAGTTTTTTAGGCTATTTTGAGGTTTTGCTATTTTTTTTCAGCTACATGCTAGCTGTTTTGGCTAACCTATTTTTTTGTTTATTTTTTTAGGCTAATTTGGCATTTAGCTAATATTTTATTATCTTCAGCGGCCAAATTCAGCTTACAGCATTCACACTAGCTTTATCGCAGGTGATAACACTATATATCTAGTTCATAATTATGCTAAAAAGTTATGTTTTTAAAGTTTTAGAAATGTAGTTTTAGAGTATTGAATAGATGTTTATCCTGTTCGGCCTACGATCTAAGGTGTGTTTTGGATTTTGGCCCCCTCTGTGACTGAGTTCGACACTCCTGATCTAAACGGTTCCTTCTCGTTCTAGATGTCTGACGCAGATCTCTGGTGTTTTAAGTCCGCTGGGCTCAAAGTTTTCTTCCAGAGTTGAACAAGCAGCCTGGTTCTGCTCAGTAAGCTGGAGAGGTGATGAAGAAGAACGGCGTGGGAGGAGAAATTTGGAGGAAGGAAGTGATGACAAAGAGCTATTGTTCCCGAGAGGAAGGAAAACGAGGACGGGAAGCGAGCATGGATGGATGGATGGATGGATGGATGATGGGAGAAACGGGGGCTGTCTCTTTAAGAAGCCCTCCTGGGCTCCCCTCCTCCACCCCGCCGCTCCGATTGTTCCTCTGAAGCGGCCGTCCGTCGACTGCTCTTACCCTCAACACAAACACGCCGCGCACGCGCACATCTGGGGGTGTGCGAGGCGCACACACAGGCGTGGGGGGAGGGGCGCGGCAGCAATCGGGATGAAGACAAAGAGAGGAGGGTGGAGGCTTGTTGGTTGGGGCCCGAGGGTTCCTGTGTGTGTGCACAGCCACGGCGTTCTCCTGTTCAAATTTGATCCAACAGGTTTCAGTCATGTAGAAACTCTGACGCCCCCGCGGCCTGCTCTGGCGGGTCTCGAGGGGGTCAACAGGACCCCCTCGTGCCTGGTTGCACTTCCTGTTTGTCCCGTCATCATGTTGTCTGCGTTTCCTGCTCAGTTCCCTCTCAGAAGCGCTGCTGGTTACTCTGCTACCATCTCCATGGCAACATGTTGAGCATGGCGCTGCTCCAGAAGAGGTGATGTGAACACAAACTGCTGTCTTCCACCCCTTTAGCAGGACGCAGAAATAAAACTACCAAATAAAAGGCAAACGACTGCTCATCACATGTAAGTTCTGCTGGTGGGAAAACACAAACCTGAACTCTCAAATGGATTCTTGACGACTTATTGTTGGGCTAATTCTGGGAAAATAAGTTTTAAATGAAACTGTTCTTTGTGTAAACATGTATGAACTGTAAATACAAAACTGTAAAATTAAATTATTTTAATATTTATCTTACAAGAAAAACAACTTGTATGTTTAAATGAATTATTTGGCTTCAGAATGAGTTAATAATGGGATATAACCAACACAGATAGCTATGCTTAGGGCTGGGCGAAATAAGATTCTTTAATTTTGCGATATAGATTTTTTTTCATTTCTTTTATTTTGTGCGATAATGTTATATATCATAAAATAAATCAAATAACTATATTTGTCAAATTTAAACGCTCTGTGGCTCTTAACAAAAATGTGCAAATCAGCAGGTTGTTTAGATTTAAATAATGATTTCACACTTTTAACCTAACAGGAACATGACCCCCCCCCCCATAAAAAATTAAAAAAGGGCATATATATTGCAAACTTAATTAAAAATTAAAGAAAAATCTTTAAAGTTTCAAAAGAGAAAATAATAAAAACAGAACACTAAACTGTTCGATCAGTCCCATTAAAAACAAAAAATTCTACAAATAAATGATCATGTTTTCAAGCTTCACAGAACAAACACAAAATTCCCAAACATTTGATCAAGATCCAGTGAATAAGTTGGGAACTAAAAGCCAGTTTTCAGAATTGTTCTCGTAGTTTCTCCTCACCGAGAAGGACGGTCTACGTGCAGGAATGACAGGTTAACTTAGTTAGTTTAGCAACCAGCTACTGTTTATATTTTATGACTGACTTTATGTCTTGTAAGCCCACTGAGACAACTGCATCATGATATTGGGCTATATAAATAAAACTGAAATGAATTGAATAGTTTAGACCACATGTGTCAAAGTCGAGGCCCGGGGGCCAGATCTGGCCCTCCAGGTGATTCTATCTGGCCCTCCAGATCATTTTATTTTATTGTTGTTAATGACCCGATGTTATCTTGTACTTATTTCAAAGTGGTATTATTTTGACAGAATATATTTTGACAGAATATATTTTGATGGAGAGTAAAATATTGAAAGTTATTTAAGGTTTAAATAAAGCCTTTTTTTAATCCATATTTATGTTTAAAAGTTACGGTTTTAAAATGTTAGTCTTGGTGTGTTCAATAAATGTTTCTCCTGTTCGGCCCGCGACATAAGGTGTGTTTTGGATTTTGTCCCCCTGTGTGACTGAGTTTGACCCCCCTGGTTTAGACTTGCTGCTCTGCAGGTCTGAAGTTTGTTGTTTTGCTCCAGAATTATAATTTATTTCAGTCTGAGATTGAGCATGCTTGGTGTCACCTTTTTTTGTTTTAAGAAAATGAAATGGCATAAATGTAATTTATAAATGGCATGAGCACATTTTTACTGTCATCTTAAATTCAAAAGTGTTGCGAAAACAAAGACAGATTTATGAGAGATATCCTAATTCTGCCTCCAGGTGACCACATTTTATTAAAACAAATGTCTGAAAACAAAGTTTTGCATCAGGCATCTTTTAACAGGGCGGGCTCAGAACAACATCTGACAGGTCACAGTTTTCCATGGAACACCGGCTCTGTATTGCTACAGACGCTGTTAATGTACAGTGGAGAAAACAACAGTTTTTATTAAATACGATTCAAAAGACATTGTCTTAAACACCGGTCCATGAAAATACTGTCAGACTATGAACTGGTCCTTGTTTACATAAAGGAGAAATGCGGAGCAGCACATTAGCATTAGCATTAGCATCATAGCATTAGCGTCTAACAACAGCACTGTCTCCATATCAACATCTTTTATGACTTGAGTGAAGCAGCTTTATCTTCCGGTTCTGACTGAATCCTGTTAAAATTGCAGCGTGTCCTAAATGCCACACAGGTGAAGTGACTGCAGCGGTACGGTGGGTGTTGCGGTGGGTGTGTTTGTTTACCTAGCCTGCTGACGGTACATGAGAAGACAAAAGAAATTCACCAAAAGAAGAGCTCATTAACATAACTAATTAGATGCAAGCATTTACTCGCCATGTGGGGACTAACAGTAACTTTTACTGTCAGAAGAGGAGAAAATGGTGTGTTAATTTCAGGCCTTTCAAAATAAGTCATTGCGAAAGACTTATTTGCGATTTTGATAAAGTTAATTGTTAGTTTTATCTCCCAGCCCTACCTCTACATCACCAGTTTTGCTATCGACTACTCTATGTACAGTTTTGATTACCAATGAATAAATGCAAAACTAAAAGTGCTTTGATCATTTCGGACTATTTTTCAACACAGGTGAGTTACTCCAGTGTTTTGTGCTGGAAGACCCCCCAACCCACAGCAAACTGATCTGCTCTATCAGTCAGGTGTCCAGAAACGGTGCTACTGTTAGACACTCACTCCAACAAAAATGGTGTTTTAAACTTTAATTTCAGGTCAAAACTGCGTTTGAGTATTTCTTTACTCAAATTGTGTTGGATCAGAAGAAACCGTTCGGTTTGAGAAAGCCGGGGTTTGTGACGCAGCAACTGAAATGGTGGGAAAAGTCTCCCTGTTCCACTCCAAATATGAATCTGTTAATGTCTTCCTCGTGATGCTTAAACACAAAATCTATAACAAACTGTAATTTTTGAAGCATTAACAGGATAATTCCAGTAGATTCTGAAGGAGTAGATCAAAGATCATAAAGACTGAAGCTCTGGTGTTAAAGGGTTAGAGACCACTTGGAGCGATCTTACAATGGATACAAATTGGAGCTGCCACGACCAATCGACGAATAATTGACTATTAAAATAGTCGATTAATTTAATAGTCGTTGCTTTATATTATATGAAGTCAGAGTGTAGTAAGGTTGAAAGTTATAATGACATTCTTTTAGTTTTTTGGACTATTTTGTCATTTATTAAGGTTTTTATAAGTTTATTTGTAGTTTAGCTAATATAGTTTAGCTACATGCTAGCTGTTTTGGGTAACTTAGGTTTCTTTCAGATTTTTATGGTAATTTTGCATTTAATTAATATTTTAGAGGGCTATCAGCTTCAGCCTTTTCAGCTATCAACTTCAGTGACTTCAGCTTTCAATTTCAGCATCTTCAGCTATCAGCACTAGCATCATCAGTTTAAAGGTAATAATGGTTAAGATCTGTGCTTTACATCCAGTCTGGGCATGACCCGATTAGTCAACCAATAGGAAAAAATAATCAGTGATTAGTCGACTGTTAAAATAATTTTGTTACAGCACTAATACAAATATAGTTAGTGGTGCTTTGACAACACAGTGGTGTGATTATGTGATTTTTAGAACTGTTTTTCTGTTTTAACCTCACACAATAGTTGTTACCTTGCAGGATGTTTTTAGAATAAAAAATATGATTGAGGAAAAAAAAAATCACCAGTAAGAAATCACCAGAAATGGGTATTGGTATCAAATATTTTATGTAAAAAGCTATCGGTATCACCCATCACTAGGAGGAGTCTTGAAGAGCTAACTGCTAATGCAGGGTTTCTGGCAAATTATTCCATTTCATTTAATTAGTGAAAAACTATTTACCATTGCAGAATATCAGCTCTGTGTTCATCCAGACAGGCCAGAGCCAAACGGAGCTGTCTGCTATCAGAAATCCAACAACAAGGAAACCGATCTTTATTTATTTTTGGAATAGGTTTTTTGGGACTCATTTTTCTACAATAGTAGGCATCAGTATTGTCTAAACACTGTGGTAAGTCTGCGGTTCACTGTGAAAATTCCGCCCGCTGACGTTACAAGAGACGAGCAGTTCAGAGTGGACAGACACGCCTCCACCTGAGAGCAGATTCCAGCCCAACCGACCTGAAATCCAGCTGGGTCAACTTCTACTATAAATTGTTCTTTCATTGTTTTTCACAAACACAAAGTTGAACATTTATAAGAAAAAAGAAAACCTGGAAAACAAAAGAAACAACAGAATTCCAGGAAAAATGTCAAATGGACAGCAGTGCTCCGAGGAGAGAAATTCTTATTTCTAGTTGCTGAGGTTCCAAAGGGTTAAGAATAAAAGTTTGAAATGTACAATTTTGCCTGTCACTTCATATTGTGATTACTTGCAGATAATACGGTATGTTCCGGAGTATTAAGTCGCAGTGGAGTATGAGCCGAAAGAGCAAAAACTGTCTAATCAAGAAGAAGAAAACCATATTTCAGTCGCACCTTTAGGAGAAAAGTCTGACGTTTCAGAACTGCCAAGTTGCCAAGCCCAGCATAGCTAAAGAAAATAAAAAAGAAAAATACTAATCTGGTAAGCCAAGAAAATTGTCAAAGTTTAAGAGGAAAACAATCAGATTCTCTTCCATGTTTGTTTTGGAAGACACTTCTTCTGCCGCTGTCAATAGGAAATAGTTCGGATGGAGCTCCTCTAGTGGTTGTTAGAGGAAGCAACCGCTAAAAGACGACCAGTGTTCACTGGGAAAATAACAAATATAACCCTTTAGATGTCTTTACAAAAATAAAAAAAAGTTACAAAAGTTATTCATTAAAGAGAAAAAATACATCATTTCAGGGAGAAAAGATACGTTTGTTAGGCCTTCAGCCAAAAATAGTTTTGTGTATCCATATGAGGCTAAACTGGAACATAACCAAGTTACACTTTAGACAGTCTCCAAACATAAAGGAGTTCAGGAACAAATATAGAAATATGATGAGTGATAAATATGTACAAATACTGAACAAAGATAAACTGTGATATATTTCTGAATATGATAAACATGCGGGCTGCACGGTGGCGCAGTGGTTAGCGCTCTTGCCTCACAGCGAGAAGGCCCCGGTTCAAATCCCGGCTGGGACCTTTCTGTGTGGAGTTTGCATGTTCTCCCCGTGCATGCGTGGGTTTTCACCGGGGACTCCGGCTTCCTCCCACCGTCCAAAAACATGCTTCATAGGTTCATTGGTGACTCTAAATTGTCCCTAGGTGTGAATGTGGGAGTGAATGTGTGTGATTGAGGCCCTGAGACAGACTGGAGACCTGTCCAGGGTGTACCCCGCCTTCGCCCATCAGTAGCCGGGATAGGCTCCGGCACCCCCGCGACCCCGAAAGGGAAGAAGCGGACAAGAAGATGAATGAATAAACATGAGTGGTGTAGTGATGCATTTGGACCAATACGATTGAAATGGAATCTGAGTGTTTATACGTGACAAATGAGTGTGGGACGTTCCCTGTGTATGTTTTTAGCTATATATTTCGCTGTGTAATAATTTGAGTGTGTATATGGATATCTGAATGTGTACTCGTTAGAGGAAACGAGACTATGACCGATAGTTGGTGCACTGGGTTATACATTTGTCGTGGGAAGGACATTTTTCAGTCCGTTTTAGATACTTCTAGTCTGTTTTATTTGGTCTGAAACATGATCATCCTCACTGTGGTCTATGCAGGGCGGAGGGTCACGGCTGCAGTCCGGTCAGAAGGGGTATGGTTAAACCTCCCTGTTTCCATTACCTGGGTTCTCAGAAGCCTTTCGTTGGAGCCCTTGCTGTATTTTTGCAGAGCGGCATGCTGTGAAAAGCTGCAGCTGTGGGCGGGGCTTTGGGATGCAGCGGTCCCGTCTGAACCTGTCTAAAGAAACATGGCTCCGCCTGTGCATGACTCCGTCCTTCTGTGGAGCCTGCTGCTCCGCCTGCCGCCCCTCATCTTCACTCCCAAACACTTCCAGGTCAGCTGATCTGAACAGAAGTCCCAACCTGAACGGGCGTGGTCCCCAAATCGCCTTTCTCCACCCTCAGACAGAACCAGGTCCTGTGCACATCTGGATACATGAAACAGCAGACTTTAGACTCCGCCCACATGGTTCCTCTCAGCTGATATTGTCTTGGCCATGCAGGATACCTGCATCCAAAACACATCATGAAACAGATGCTGATTGCATAACTTTAATGTCAACCACAGCTGTTTATAAATGGAAATCAAGTTTCATTTGGGGCAGTCTGAATATTAAACCATTCTAACTTGATCTTCAGTTCAAAATCTTCAAGTTTCCATTTGAAACTCACTTTATTCAAAAAGACTTTTCACTTAATTGACAAACCTGAGAACTTTCATTAATTACATTTCATTACATTTTTTTTTACTGAGTCAAAACCTCTGTTTTGGTCACTGGGGTTGTTGTGATTTCACACTTGGAGCATCAAACCACACGGCAACACCAGTTTGAACGCTGTTGCTACCACAGCCGAATGATTGTATTATTTGATTCTTAAGCTAGCGCTAGCTCACAAAACAACTGCTGCATTGTTCTAACGTTCAAATATTTTTACAGCTTGTACTTGATTGAAATTGAATTTGGAATGAAAAAAATGTTAGTTTTTTGGGGGGGGGCAGGGGCATATCTCCCAGCTCTAGCTAAACGACTATATAGTTTGGGATTATCCTGAGTTTCTTGTTTTAACGTAATTTCGACACTCCTTTTTTATGGTAAATATGACCATACCTGTTTACCTGAAGAAAACCCAATAAATGCCAGGATTTCAACAATCCAACATCTGATTGATATAAGAAAAACCATGTTTTATTAAGAATATATGTAGATGCATTTTCTTTTTTTAAATAAAATGTTCAAACGCATTACATTATCGTCTGTATTTGCTAATCTAGTGAGTATTGAGGCACATTATTATTATTATTTTTTTGGGGGGTACATTTCCAGGACAGAAAATATTGGTATTGTGAAGTCACCCTTAAAAAGATTAGCAAAAACCCCATCAGGAGGCTCTGGAGCCACATGTGACACTCAGCCCTCAGTGTTTCTGTTCTTTGATTTACTGTAACTTAGACTGTTAACATGATGATTCCAGTAGATTCTGAAGGAAAAAAATCGTTGGAAACCGCCGCTTTTCTCCTTCACCATCTACTGGAATCATCGTGTTAACAGTTGAAAAGTAACAGTATGTTAGTTTTTGTTAAAGACTGAAGGGAGGAGCTCTGCTTGAGTTGTCTGTTTCCTCAGTCGGGTTCTTGTGTGGGTTCCTCTGGTAGAACCTGAACTGATGGTGGACATTTTTCTGTATTACTTCACTTCAAAAACAATGACCACACAGGTTTGCATGTGAGCAGACGCCTGAAGTAAATCACGTCAGGAGAGCGCTCACGTTTTGATGGTTTCATCTGCTGAAGGATCCTGGAGCTTCCCGATGAAGTCACTGCAGCTCTGTTTTTCAAGGCGCTCCGCTCTCAGCCTGCTGTGTGTGTGTGGAGTGGCCAGTGGAGCTGAATTCTTGACATTTTTTCAGCAGAGCTCAGAGTGAGGCTGAGGGAACCTTTAGGACGTCCGTCTGGTTTCTCATTGGCCGGCGGCGGCTTCACGCTGCGCTCTGATTTGCTGTCGGGACGCTGTAGTTTCTGTTCCACATGTGGGTCTGTGTGGATCCTGTTCTGCTGCTCGCCGTCTGACAGACTTGGTGTCGTCATGGTCCACCTCCTTGAGGATCTTTGCGACGTTAACTCAGAACATGCTGGAGTGGTTTGGCTGTGAGGCTGGAGCCTTCATGACCTCACCTTCTCCCCCACACAAAACAGCGTCCACCAGCGGCATGTTGGGTAATCCACAGGTAGAAGCTCTTTGCTTCAGTCGAGTTGTAACCAGTCCACACTACGGCTGCCTCGATTAGGCGACTAATCGACTATTAAAATAGTCACGACTTGATTTTTAATCAATTTTACTACAAAATGTTAAGAAATTTAGGTCAACTTCAGAGCTCTTTTATAGTTCTTTAACAACACTTCCAGTCTTTTAGCAAAAATGTAACATTTTGCAAATAGCTTTTGCCTTTTCAACAAATCCCTTCAGCAAATAAAGTGAATTGTGTCACCATTTTCAGCAAAAAGCTTCAGTATCTTCAGCAACTACTTTCTAGTTTAATAACCTATTATCTTAATTGTCTTTATTTTTAGTTAATTTAAAGCTAATGATGTGTGTTTTACATCAACTTTTGCACATCGACTAATCTAAAAAAAATAATATATGATTAGTCGACTATTAAAATAATGGTTTGTGGCAGCACTAGTCCACACACAGATGAAGAGCAGGCTGAGAGCTGAGGAAAAAGCTGCTTTGAGATTGAATAAATACCTTAAAATAAAAAACTTACAACTGCACTGCAAATAGTGTGTCTAAAACTAGGAAGAAACTCACTAGAAAGTAGTAAATGATCTGTCCATGCAGCATTTGGACTAAACCTGATAAGAAATCAGAATCTAGAAACATGGAGTTCCACACAAGCACTAAGAAAGAAAATAAGATTAAATGTTCAAACCTCTAATTGAATGTCATACAGCCCAATAAAATAAATATTTCTTTTGCTAGTTTTAAGAAAAAGGTTTGCGTTTTCGAGTTCTTATAAAACTAATTGTAGTTATTTTAATTAAAGAGACAATAATTAGTGTAATAAGTGGAAATGACCGTTTTAGAACAAACTGTGAATCTTAGTACAAGTTGGTTCATCTTCATAAATCCTCATCAAGTCTAAAACTACCACAGATTCTTTGAGCATAAATCTACATTTATTAACACGTATTTAACTTTAAAATAACCAATTATACCATTATTTTTTGTCAAATCAAGTTTTCTATTGTCCAGAGTTTGGAGCAAAAGGATTTTGACTCATTTAAAAAATCATTTCTTTATTTCTAGATTGCAGCTCTAATGAGACAAAACCTCCTCTGTGCTGATTTAGAGAAAAGCTTGTGAAGGTTTAGAGAAAAGATAAACGAAACCACTTCAAACCTGGTAAATTATGTTGTCTTAGAAATGCTTGAAGTCTTTACGATGATCAAATAGTTTGCTGTGAAGTTCAAGTACATTATTTTACTATTTTATTTTCCTTGAGTCAAATAATAATTTAGACCAAAGGAAACATTCTTCCTCCTTCTGTAGCAGCTTTTTTCTGCTAAAATAATTTGAAACATTTTTGTTTTAAATCTTTTTTCTGTAAATAGATGTATTCTGCGAAAACAAACAAACAAAAAATGCCCGGGATCATTTGTGTAAGCTTTTTTTTAAATCTAAATGTTTATGAAAATATAAATTCTTCTTTCTTTTAATAAAGTCAATAAAACAGTTTCTGCTATTTTTGATCCTCATTCTGTTCATTAAATAATGTTTATGTCAAACTACAAACTTTAAATATACATGTTTTATTCCTTCTTTAAGCTTCAAACCAATCATATATCCATCAAGTTTCTTTTCTTCTTTTCATTTTCTGTTCAAGCTGTTAAAGTTTCTTTTTCCATTTCAGTTTGGCAAAAAAATCAAACAAGATTTTAAATTTTTTTTAATTAATTAAAAACCAAATACCGTTTTTTTTAATGAAATAGAAAGCTCAATTAAAATTTTAAAAATCAGTTTTTGAGTACAGCATTTTTTAATCTACATTCTTAAAATACCTGAATAAAAAATATTTTCTTCTAAATGAATAATTTTCATATTTAAAACCCTTCCTCAAATATTAATCGATTTTGCACATTTAAGTTTTATTTTTCGTTTTTTTAATCAGAATAAATCCCTCCTGGGGGCTCTTTGATCCTGAAAGCCTTGGGTCCCAACCAAATAGACTTTTTTGTCTTTTAGTGGTGAAGTTTTTAGTCGAATTGCAAAATCTTGTGTGTTTTCTTACTATTTTTTCCATGCAGGAGCTCATTACATAGAAAGTTCTGGCTTGGGGGCGGGGCCGTTGGGTCTGAGCAGCCCCGCCCCTCCCTTTTGCTGAGAGCTCTGTTTGCGCGCGGGCTAATACCTTCAAGCTAGCATTAGCGGCGCAAAAATACCGTCGAACTGTATTGGATGAATCCAGGCGTGCAGTTCTGGGCTAGAGGCCGGATCAGATGAGCTTTGAAGCCTCATCGTTTCTCGCACACCTTACCGTGACACGCCCATTTCAGTAAGTGCGTCATCAGTCTGAGCTTTTACTAGCGTCGGTTTAAAGATCCAACACGATTTGAGTTAAGAAATTCGCAGAAAACGCATTTTTAGTTTAAAATGATTTCATACAGGTTCTCTGGTGTGATGTAAAACACTAAAAGAACACGTTAAAAACACAAACATTGTGATTTTCATTGGAGTGGAAGACATCTTTAATGAGAGAAGGCGGTACTTGGGGGGGCGTGTCTACGCGGCTCTGGATGAACAGAAGCTGTTCTTGCCTCACTGATGGAAAGCTTTATTCACTAAAGCTTTTCACTGCTGCAGATCAGAGATGTCCAGTTTTCAAAGGCTGTGTGAGAGCCAACAGTCAGCCTGACCTTCTTTGATCCATTTTAATTGCAATCATTTCAGTAGAATTACGTACCTGACATATCTTCACATAGAAAGCAAATATATGTTTTTACCCAGACTACTGTCATTTTTTTTTTGCACGTTCATTCCCAGTTGGCTTGTTGTTACTGTTGGACTGTCTTGTATTGTAGTTGATTTTGAATTTCTTTAAAAAAACAAAAAACAAGTATTTTTTCATTTAGGCAGAGTATTTCACAGAAAAAAAAGCGGCGCTCGTTTTTCACCTTTTTTTGTACAGTCAGCTGTCACATTAGAGAGGAAAGTAAACATAGTTAAGCACTAATAACACAAATGTATGCATTTATTTTCATTTTTTGTTTAGTTGACCGAAACATAATCAGTTTTAACGTTTCTTTCAGCTCAAGCTGCTCGTGATGTTGGAGTTTTCTTCAAGAAATGTGAAACTGTTCCTCTGTTGCAGTTGCTGATTCTCCAAATGTTCAACAAATAAATACATATATTTTCTTTACTAATAATATGATACATTTTTATGTTTTTGAAAGTTTTATTACAAAAATAATAGGAAAAAAGTGACATTTTTAATGTTGATTTGAAGAAAAAATTAGAATAAAATGTAAAAGATTAAAACTTTATTATAAAGTGTGGAATGTGGTCTGAGTCTTGTCACTCAGAACGCTGTTTTTCGGGTTCTGTGTTTGTGATTTGAGTGAGGATGGAGTCCACCTTACTCTTTTGTTTTTGAAGTCTCACTCCAACAAACTTTTGGTCTCTTTTCAGTGTTCCCAGTCGTCTTTTCATTATGATGATGCTGTTTTTAGACAAAATGTAAAAAATTGGACGTAGTTTCTGCAGAGCAGCAGGATCCATGTTCCAGCTCAGACGAGGAAAACAAAGACGTTCGTGGATATATTTGTCTGTAAGTAGATGATAAGAATGGAGCAGAGCAGGGAGACTGTGGCCTCACCCAGAGTATTTTCTATGTCACAACTATACACTTTTTACAACTGTACTTTTTTTATTTACTCCTGACTCAACTATTTAAGAAAACTATAATAGAAAGTAAATGAATGCACTTTTATGCTTATTTTTCTTCATATATGTCCTCTATCAACAGATAAATGCTTCAAGAACACGTCAACACTAACAGCTCCAGTGTTGATGTTTGTGTTGTGCGGCTCGCGCTGCTTTTCTCCTTCAGAATCTGCTGGAATTATCATGTTAACGGTTGAAAGGTTACGGTACGTTAAGGATTTTGTATTTAAATGTCTCCGACGACGCCTCAGGGGCTAAAGGGTTCAGGACCCAATCCAATGATAATGATGTTTTTGGTGTCTGTAACATGTTCTTGAAGCATTTTTCTGATGATGGAAGACATTTATAAATACAATAAGTTTAGATTGAAACTGTATTTCTGAGAATTTCTGTATTCAAATGTGAACCAGGAGCAGATTAAAAAAATATAGTCTGAAAAAGCCTGTTGCATTGACATAGACATCTGCTCCATTCTGATCATCCACCTACAGTCAAACAGATCCATGAACGTCTTTGTTTTCCTGGTCTGAGCTGGAATCCGGATCAAAACTGTACGGCTGGATAGTTCTGATATTGGTCGCTATTTTTGTTGCACTGCTAAGGTTAGGTTGGGAGTGTGAGGGCTGGAAGGCATGATGGGAAGTGGAGGAAAGCCAATAGCTTTTAGATTTTGTACTAAAACAGCATCATCATAGTTAAAAACACTGGGACACTTTGGAAACAGATCAAAAGATGATCGCAGTGGGACTTGAATATGTTTGGGCTCAAATCGATGCGTTTCATCATGTGTGTGCGTGATGCAGGAAGAATGTCGCCTTGAGTTGTCCGGCTGTAGTTCAAACATGGAATGTTGGGAAATGCGGTGTTCTTGAGCTGTGGTCGGCATGTGGTCAGCTCTGTGAACCCCCACCACGGAGAAGAGCAGATTCCACTCCATCCTGGTGTCTGAGCAGCTCAGTGCAGTCTGCTGCGGGGGTGTTTGGAAGGTCTTGCCGTCACCTTCATCCGAGCGCTCGTCTTCGTGTCGGCCCCCCCATGACTCCGCCGAGGAGTCAAAATGGAGGCCAAGCCTGCTGGTCACATGTCTGCTCACAGGCATGTGCTCTGAGTGTGTGCACGAGCAAACATGCATGAGGAGAAGCCCCCTCCCCCAGCAGGAAAGTGTGTCACTTCTCCCTCCCCCTCTGAAGGGGGTGTGCCGTATCACAGCCTGGCTGTGTGAGGGGGTCTGCAGCAGTGGTGACGCTGGTCAGGAGCCTTCAGGAAAACCCTGTGTGGGTGTTCCACTGTGGAGCTATTTTGGGGCGTATAAATATTTGAAACCCAAATAAAACACTTTGAAAAAAGTATTTGTGATTGGTCCAAAAAAATGTAAAATGTCCGAAACTTTTTGCTATTCTAAAATAAACGTCATTATTTTCAGCTTTAAATGTTCTGTTTTTTAGGTTTTGAATCTGAAAATTTCAGTTTCAAAATTTTTGGCCCTGTTGGGCGGGGCTAACATGAAGGACCAATTGAAATTGATGAGCTTCAGTCCCGGTGCGTTCACTGACTCTGATCATTACTTTCTGACCGAAATGACCACAGTTCTCAAAGTCGGTGAATTCACAAGGACTGAAGTTACCACCCTCTTCGGTTTTGATTGGTCCTTCGTGTTAGC
Organism: Oryzias melastigma; assembly: GCF_002922805.2. Lineage (NCBI taxonomy): Eukaryota > Metazoa > Chordata > Actinopteri > Beloniformes > Adrianichthyidae > Oryzias > Oryzias melastigma. The sequence continues at coordinate 23,065,543 of NC_050519.1, read as the reverse complement.
CCCGCCCCAATGCCCCACTACGGGCCAAAAGTTTGGAAACTGAAATTTTCAGATTAAAAAAATAAGTTGAAAGTGAAATAAATATTTAAAACTGAAAAAAAGGTTGGAAATTTATTTATTTATTTTTTTTTAGTTTTGTAACCTAAAACCGGAATATTTGAAGCTGAAAATAATACGTTTATTTTAGAATAACAAAAGGTTTTGGACATCTTCCTTTTTTTGGGTCAAACACCAATATTTTTTTCAAAATGTCTTATTTGGGTTTCAAATATTTATGGCCCCGATTTGGCTCCATATTCCACCTGGAGCGCACATCCCATCAGTGGGGGCTGACCAGTCCTCCCAAGTCTCCCCTCCTCTGAAATCATGCCTCCTTTCTACGCGTTGGTCTGCAGCTGATTGTAGACGGAACACTTTACAGGAGGAGAGGAGCTCCTGGTATTTGGTCAATCTGGGGATGCAGCTATTCACTTTCCCCACTGTTTCATGCAGACCTTTGGGACACCTCTCTGCTTCACTTGGATATGATTTGAGTTTTACAAAACCAAAAGCTGCAGAAAGGGTTTTTTTTTTTCTTTTTCTAATTTAGTAATTTAGCAATAAAGAAAAAGCTTTCACTTTCTCATACTAAGTCTGTTGTAATAAAACACATTCTTAAATTTAGCGTAACACCTGTGTTTGACAGTTTCATGGTAAATATACAATAAAAAATGCAACTTCTCCACACTTCAGTTCAGTCTGGTAACACACAGTTCATCGGAGCATTACACACTCAAATGTAATAGTGACACATTCTCTAAAATTATTTTAATCATTTCTATTAAATAGTCAATGTTTTGTTATGCTGTTTGATATATATATATATATATACATATATATATATATCAAACTTTGACCAAGGTGAAATAAACTTATTCAAGTTAAATTTAAAAGTATGTTTTGTTTCATAATTGTAAAAAATATTTCTCATTGCTTAAAAAGCACTTGATGATTTATTTTTAGGTATTTTTGAAAATTTGGAATTTAGTAAAGATTAAAACATTTTCATATGACTTTCATTTTCATGTTTTTCTATAATTGTTTTAAACATTTTTTAAATAAAAACAAAAAGTTATTTACCAAATGTAATTTTTTTTCTATGAAAAAAATGTTTTTTTTCTATTGTCCATGTCAAGTTTATTTTAGGAATCACAGCTAATGAATTATCTGGACATTTTACTTAAAAACACGAGCATACAGCGGCAGTGAACAATGATTTTCAGCTTTTTCTCGTCTTTTTAGAGGACTTTTCTCTTTCTCTCCTGCTTTCACGGAGTCTCAGCTGAACACGTGAGAACTGCAGGCGTGTGCAGCTTTGTCTTCATGTGTGGAAATTTCCACACGTCTCTAAGCCGTTTCAGTCAAAAGTCTAAATCATATTTTAAATGTTTTTGCACATATTTTCGCTTTACCTGATTATGTTCTGCATTCCTTTATTGAATAAATCAAGAAATTATTCATTAGATGTTTTTTATTATTATTAGGTCCCTGTATGATGTAAACGAATGCAGAAAAGTCTCTTTGTTTCAGTTTTAAAGTAAAGATGTTCAGAGAATCAGAGGGGCAGCTCCGTGGACCCCCGGAACCCTCCGCGGCGGTGGTTCGGTCCGCCGTGCTGGAGGAGCCGCGCGCTCGTCCAGCGCCGCGGCCCTCTGCTGTTCAAACAGCGCAGCCGCAGCGCTGCTCGCTGATTGGCTGCAGATGTGGGCAGAAGAGACGGGCCCCTCCGCTCGCCGCGCCTCCATTGGCTGCCGCTGCCCCCACCCCCTTCCACACCGACTGCTCTGGGAGCGAGGACATGACGTCACTCCTCCATTCAGTCAAACACACGCGCACGGTCTGGCGCGGCCCAGACAGGAAGTCCCTCCCCTCCGCGCTCAGGAGGAGCTTCCCCCGTGCTCGTCGTCCTCGTACGGAGCTGCAGAGCGCTGCCGTGGTGGGTCATCGCTCTGAAGGTGCAGCACAGTTCTGGAGCTGAACAGATCCACTCAGCCCTGAAGTTCACGAGGCTCCGAGGAGTTTAGTCCTGACCCAAATGAATCCAATGACTTCCATTTAGCGTCAAAAACGCAGAATTGATTTCACTCAGTGAAATGATTTGTTTGTGATGCAGGTACAGTTTGAACAGTATTGTTGAGTGCACAGAAAAAATAAAACCCTGTTTGGGCAGATTTAGATTAGCTGCTTTGTGGTGGAAGAAACAAAAACAAGCTTGTAGTCGTCTAAAATGTATTTTTATCATTAATTAAAATATTGCTCCTCCAACCAAAATGGTTTATAAACTCTATATCTCGGTAAACGAGACGTTCTGTGTGCTGATAAATCTGAACTTGTATTATGGGAGCAGCTGAGGAGATTAAATCAGTTATAGTATTGTGGATTTAGTCTTTCCTTGAGTTTACATTTTCAAACTAAATTTTCTGACGATGTGTTCTTTATTTCTAACACGAAACTGACGTCTCCAAAATAGAAATTCATCCAAACAAGTTTCTTCCCTTTAAAACACATTTACAGTAGTAAAGTAAGACGAAATAGTTTAGAAAGGAAGATGGATTCTTTTTCCTGGTGTTTTTGTTGCTAAATTTTGATCAGGTTTAATGTGTGCGTGTCATGCGTGAAGGACCTCTTGGGTCATCAACCCGTTTACTTCCTGGTCTTTGGCATTTCCCCCCAGTTGTTTTCCTCTGGGTTTTCAGACAGTGTTTCTGTCTTTAGTTCCCCCCGCGCGGCTGACTCGGTTCTCCCCAGCCTCTCTATTTTTGTCTCAATCGGCCATTGAAAAACTCGTGCGGTTTCTCTAAATCTCGGCGCGCAGACTCGGGTCTCCCGCACGCTTTCCTCTTCGACTGTCCAAACAGAAGCGCGCGCCCGAGGACTTGGGCTTTCCGCGTGCACAGTTGCTCGCGGAGTCATCGCCAATGGTTCGGCTTTAATCCGCTCGCTATGAGCGTGCGCACGTATTGGGATCTACACCTCTTCTCCTGTTTACGTGAAAACTCCTAACTTCACTATCTCTGACTACTTTACGTCTTATCTCTGGTTACACTGCTACAGCCTTTCATGCGCGGCCACGCGGCACAACCGACAAGACAGCAGCTGCAGAAGAGGGCAGGTGGCTATGATGACGTCCTCCTTCAATCAGCCAATGAGGTCTTCAAAAGCGCGCGTGCTGTGTCTCACGTGACTCCTTGTTCATTGTAGTAAATGGGCGTTGTCTGCTCTAACATGGCTGCTCACATGGACGCAGGCGGTTGAGCCTTAATGGCGTCAAGCGACACCAGTTTCAGCCTGAAAACACCGCTCGTTTTTGTTCACCCAATGTCCACTTACGCCGCAGGTTCTTAGAATGAACAACTTTGCCACAAATGACTCATTTTTGATCCAAAATGGCACTTTAACTAACTACCGCCTAGGGTTTTAGTGGCTCTTGGCGGCCTTAAGCCCCAGACCGGATCTAACCGCCTCGCGGGTGCTCTTGGTTTGTTTTAAATTATAATAACGTCATTAATGTTTGTATCTGCTGTGGCGTCGAGATTCTGTGTTTTTGTTTTCCTAATAAGACATTTGCAGCCTTCCCGCCGCGCGACCACAGTATACGGCGAGGCGGGCGGATCACTGCCGGGAGAAGAGCACGTTCGGACGGCAGACGCCTCAGATTTTCACGTTTTAATCGTTTTTACTGTCCCGAAACCGACAGCTGCACCAGACACACCGGCCGGGGTCATTCTGAGCAGAGCTCGGGCCCGGTTCCCACAGTCAGTGCGCGAGCGGGGCGTCGAAACCATCACTTCGACTTTTAGACATCTTTTTAACATGTTTTTCCGCACGGACGATGGTGAGGCGGGAAGCACGAGGCCTCACAGCACAGCGCCCGTGCGTTTTTGAGCTCCCGCTTCAGTCTGAAAGCCGCGAGGCCGACTTGGTCCTCCCCCGTTTCAAAATGGAGACCCTCGTTTCTCCAAAATGGAGGCTGGTCTCAGCGCCCGCCTGCACGGTGGAGGGGTCACGATGGAGAACGGAGCCCGCACTTTGACCCGCATCGGTGTTTGTGCCCCCCCGCCCTAACGAGCTCCAGACCGGCTGCCCCCCTCCAAACGATCCGGAGTCAGCAGTGGGTCGGAAAAACAGCGAGGATAGATATGTTTTTACAAAAGAATAGGATCTACCAGATAAAACAGTGTGAGGACATTGAAAACACATTTAACGTTTAAATTATGCTTTAGTGCCTAGTATGGAAAATTTATTTAGAAACTTAACACGTTTTTTTATTTCAGAAAAATACTGGTTTGATATTTTACATTTTTTGCAAGATCTTCTAAGGATATTTCTTGTATGTGTTTGTTCTATTTTGCCACAGATGTTGCCTAAGTGCTGATCATACATTTTGATTGATTTATTTTTTTGTGCTTTGTTTTCAACACTAAATTACATATAAATATGATTAGGAATCTGAATTTTTAGCAGAAGAGTTTAAAGTGAAAAATGTTAGTTTTAGAAAATTATTTCAAATTTTTAAGGGAATTTTGCTTTTCTTTTTAAATGTCCTGTGAATAACCCCCCAAAAATAATCATATGAACATTTGAAAAAAGATCTTGCCATTTTGACAAACATTAACACTTTAAATTTGAATTTATTTATTTTTGACTTAACTGTAGTTAAGTTAAATACTTTTATTTACCAAGGAAGCAGAATTATTTTCAGCAGATTTTCTCATTACATTTGAAAAACATGTAAAAATATGTAACAATTTAAAAAGTGATAATAACGTTTATTAAAATCAACTCTAAGAAAAATGTATTCTGTACATTTTCAATTCATCCTTTACACATTTAACCACGGTATATGGACCCAATAGAACAAAAACAGATCCAGAGTTCTATACTCCAGTCCCTTTGACTTCCAGAGAAGTTGATTCTTTTTTCACCTGATGCTTATGCGCAGACTAATAGTTCATCATGTATTTGTGCTTTGCATTGAGAGCCACTGGGGTTGGTTCTTTTGCATAAGCTGGTTCTGCTGCATGGTTCTTATTGGGTCAGGACATGATGGATGCTGAGATGAAGGGAAGCGATGGTCCTGCTCCTCCTCCTGGTCTTCATCTTGCTCTTCGTGTCCGTGTTTCTATTTAAAGATGTCCTGCAGCTGAGGGAAGAACAGGAAAACCCAGCTGAAGTGAAGGAAGGTGTTGGTGGCAGAAAAGTCAATAATTCCATGCTGGATGAAGTTTTCCAGGCTCCTCTGTAAACACGAGTAGATTTTCTTCTGGTTCACCTGTTGAAAACTGGGGATTGCTATAGTTTCAGAGTAGCTTCTGATATGTTGGCTCCTCCGTTTTTCTGCGTTTTTTTTTTTTTTT
>NC_050519.1:23057925-23059928 GCF_002922805.2 Oryzias melastigma | reverse complement strand
GCTCCTATGAAATATTAAGCTTGTGCACTTCTGTGCTTGTTTGCTCCTCCAGCAGATGTTGGAGGTGAAGTTGTGATGAAGTGGTTCTGCAGGTGGTCCTCACCTGAGTCAACACCTCTGTTCTTGTGTGGTAAAAACAGGTCAGGTGACCCGGTCCTGTGGCTCAAACAGTGCCGCTCAAACTTTTATTGGCTTCTGCTTAAATTCAGTGTAGTTATTGAGCACTTTGGAAGCATCAAACTGGTGTGACTTATTCAAAGCGCAGCAGAAACTCATCTGTGAAGACTACTTCATCCAGGATGTTTTGATCCATTTTCAAATCTTTCCTAGTGGTCTTTTAACTATGATTGTGTCGGGGGGGGGTTGTCATTTTCTACAATATAGTTTCTACGGAGTGGAACGAACTCCATTAGAAATTCACCTCTGAGTTGTAAACACTGCTCTTGGCATGGAACAACCCCACCCCCACTTCCCATTCTATCCATTTGTTTATACAATCTCATGCCGGCTTATAGCACCTCACAACTCCAGCATAACGTTATTGGTGCAAAAAAAGGGCAAATAATATTGGAACTATTCAGCCGTACAGTTTAGATCCAGATTCCAGCTCAGATGAGGAAAACAAAGACGTTCATGGATCTGTTTGTCTGTAAGTGGATGCATCAGGGCGACTGTGGCCCACTTCATGCATTTTTTAACATCACAAATATGATCTTTTTCAAATACCGGTAATTTTTTATTTTCCTTTTTACAACGACGTAAATAAAAAAAAATACTCAGAAATGAAATTTTGAGATTTTTTTATATATAACTATGAGCCTCTTACCCAAGGGACTTTCTCTATTCTACAGAAACAACTAAAAGTGAAATCCAGAAAAAAATATTTTAGAATCTAAAAGTTTTGATAAGAGAAACTAAGAATATTTGGGGGATAGAAAGTCAGCCTATAAACGCATTATAAGACATTCTTAGGTACTAATGTTCGGTTTCCCCTTCAGTTACTGCATGTACATGTGAAAAATGTCTTTAATCTGATCAAAGATTGAACTCCTGTTTTTTCTGGACTATAAGCTGTTATTTTTGTCTTAAGTTTTGAACCATGCAGCGGGATGCGGAATGTTATCTTTCTGGGTTTTAAGACAAATGGTTTCTTGGAGGGGAGGGGGAATCGACACTTTTATTAGTCAGTTACTTAGTGAGTGAATTCTTGTTCCAGGGTCTGGAAACAAAATTGTCTCATTTGGGGACCTTGACTGCTACAAGCTTAAACAAAGGTGTGGCTACTCTGTGGATTTTTCTTCCACCACTAGGGGCGCTCTAACCAGAACTAAAATAAAAAAATAAGATATACGACAAATCAGTGTAAAGAAGAATAGCAAACGCTACTTTTTCTTAAGCAGATAGAACACGTGTTACGGCTGGCTCTGAACCGTCACAAATAAAGGGGAGACGAAACCGGTTTTTAGCACCAAGTATTTTTAATGTGCATACGAAAATCTAACAGAGCAGGGAGAACCAGGAGCAGCAGAGCTGCAAACAATGAATCTGGCTGGCAGGCGCAGAAAGATCTCTCCAAGCACCTCTAAGGTGGATCTTTATCTCCATCCTTTGATCGGAAAACAGCTGCACCTGTGCAGGAGGAGGAGCCAAGGGACAGGCAGCAGAAACAGACCCAAACGGCCCAGGACCGTAACAACACGTACAACAAATTACTAACTGGTAATTATTTTTAAATCCTCGTCCCTTCATCACGGAAACCACTTGAAAAAGTTTGTATGATGCAAGTTTAAGTTGAAGGTCAGTGCGCTTGCTATCCAGGTGAAACTGAGCTGCTGCACACTAGCTTAGCCTTAATGAATCTATGGTGAGATGTTGCAGGCGGCAGGTACATAAATGTACATATTTATAGTACAAAATTGTTCTGTACATGCAGTAAATATCTAATTTTTCAACATAGTTATCTGCGGCTTTTAACCCGGTGTGGCTTGTATATCTTTTTTTTT
>NC_050519.1:23031564-23057902 GCF_002922805.2 Oryzias melastigma | reverse complement strand
CTTGTATACAGGTGCACTCTATAGCCCAGCTCCAAAGCCTCCTCCAAAGCGCACACAGTCTACGTGTGACATAAAAGCTAGTGAACACAGTAATGACCCACAATCAGAATAAATTGTTTACGTGCACCACAATCAGATCGACAATGGGCATAACCCACCCATCTCAATTGGAAGGAACTTTTGATCCAAATGAGTTTGATTGAGTCAGAGTATTTTGAATGGTGTGTTTAGATAAATCGTTTTATTCTGGTCAGGCTTTTAATCCGTTTACTTGTGTCCATGTAAATAAAAATAGTAATGGTGGTGTCTGGTTAGGCCACAGTAATTCCATTTGGAGCTGGTCTGTTGCCTTGTTTGTCGCCTTGCTCCTTCTTGTGATGGAGCGGTTCCAGAAGCAAGTAGTATTCCTGACCGGCCCCAGACCCGTCTCGTTTCATTAGCTCTGTACAGCTGTCACTCAGCTGATTCATGGTCTAAAAGGAAATCATGTGATATTGATGTCCTTGTTTTTGCTGCCCTATGTGAAAGCAGTTTCTTGATTTCCTTTGGGACTTTCAGTTCTGTGTTTTATGTCATGTAAAGGAAGACTCAGAAGTTACTCTTTTGTTGGGTTTTTGTACTAAAGGTCAGGAAACATAGTGGATGATCATAACAACTGGAATCAGTTTGATTTAGAGCCATAAAGACACAATTCACTCTTAATTTACAATATAACCCAACAAGCATCTGTTCTAAATGACCCTTTGCTGATGATTGAAACAACCATGTGATTTAAATGAACAAATAATAGTAAAATAACTAACACTGAGGGGATTTCACTGCAGAGTCATAAAGAATGGCATTAAAGCAGAATCAGTTCACCGAGTTAACCCTTTAACATCAGAGATATCGCTAGTGAGACCTAGATAAGACTTTGACACACCATAACTCTTCAACCGTTTACCCAATCAATGTGAATCAGATGATCCTGATGCGGAGAAAAACGGCTTTTCATAGACACATTCTTAATGTAAAGTGTTATGGGGCAACGCCGTTTTTCTCCACGAGTGAATCCGTTGATTTACACTGATTGTGTACGCCCTTCAGTACTGTGAGGTGTTACATATTGTGAGGCTGCTCTTCAGAATCCACTGGAATTGCAGTAAATGGGTAAACGGTTGAAAAGTTACGGAAGTCAAAACAATGTCAGCATTAGAACTAAAACTCTGGTGTGAAAGGGTTAATCCATTTGTGTTTCTGTGTGAAAGTGAATCATTGAATTGAATGAATTATAACTAAGATGAATTTTTCGTAACCATTCCCTCTAAACTAATGCGTGTTGTTGAAGTGAGTGTTGAGCAGGCCTGCTCAATAAATCAAACATGTTTCGTCATCGAAAATCAGTCTGTGTGATTATATATGTATCGCTCAAGACGGTGTAAACTGCAATAAACGGTTACCTTAAATGTTTACACAGGTGCTAAAACAATCTAATGACAGCTTGAAGTATTTAACATTTCAAACTGAGACTTTTTGTGTTAGAATCCCGCCTCCTATGCAGACGAGGGTCCCACTCGTCCTCTGTCACGTAGGAAGAAGGTCCTCACAACGCCATGTTTACCCAGCAGACATTTCCAGGCCTCTGGGTGATTCCTGCGTCTTCAGATTCTCTCTGTGGCTGTCTTATTCTGTCTTATGTATTAATCTCATAAAGTTCACTTACCAAAAAAAGTATTGGTGAAATAATGAGATTGTTAATATCATCCAGTGTTCCATGGATTCTCTAAAGGAGAAGTTCTAACTAAAATGTTCAGATCATTAACATTGGAAACATTGTTCTGCTTCTCCTGGAGGACGTTTCAGTTTGACCACTAGGTGGAGATCGCGTTCTAGCATTACACCTTATTCCAGAAGAAGAAGAAAGAATGAGGGAAAAAATGATGTTTTAGAACACAAATGGTTACTTTAAAAATATCTCCTTAAAAGAGTTTTTAAAATTCATGTCTGTGAGTTTATAAAGATGTTAATTTAGATCATTTAGTCAGAATGTATGTTTAGGTCGACTGAGTGTTAGCATTAGCCGTCCTATGGGAAATTCCATTAAACGTTAGCATCAAGCTAGTGGAATTTAGCTTTATGTGCTAAATTGATTTATATTTTTATGAATCAATTATTGATCGATTGAACTTTAACCGATTCAAATCGATTAATCAATTTTATTAACCCAGCCCTAGCATTCACATTGAAGTGAACTGCACCAGAGTTCATCTGCAGGAAAACAGAGATTCCTATTCAATCATGGAGACCAGAAACTGCGTTCAGGTGAGCTTTCTCACCTGCTGATTGATTGGAGAGTATCTCTAGTCAGCTGATGAATAATGGTCTCACGGTAAAACTGTTTGGGGGGTTCTTCTGTTGGGAACGCACATGGAGATACATTTGTGCCTCTGAACCGTTTGTATGAGTTTCTGTCAGTGAAGGGGCTGAAGATCTCCTGGATGTCCCCTCTGGTTTCTGAGATGGGATTAGGCTGTAAAGTTTCTGCTGAAGTAACTGATCATCGGTTGGCTCCATATCTGTGCTCCACTGTGGGAGTTCAGCTCAGAAGGAGGTTCTCCTCCCCCTGATGGAGCACCTGGTGAGATGTGGGAGACCCTAAGCATTGTATGCTAACAGGATTTCCACATCTTTCTCTCTGTGATGGATCATTGAAGTCTGGGGGGTGGGGGCCCTTCGTGGTGTGACCCTTGACCCCTGGCCTCTTCAAGAAGCAAAGGTCTTTTCTGTTCTCTCTTCTTTCAGAAGGCTTCCTTTTCAATTCCAGGCTCCCTCTGTCCTCTCCTCCTCCTCTGTGCTCCTTTGTCCTCCTGGTAGCTGCAGCAGCAAATGCCTCAGCAGATGAGGACATTCCTGTGTTTTTCACAAACATCTCATCTGTCTCTGTTTTATCCTACAGCAACAAAAACCAGTTAGAGCTCATGCTGGTTCTTTATGGCTGATGACCTGCAGCAGGGACTCCACCAGTTAACCTTATTCAATCTAAACTAACATTTGATTTGTCCCCAGATCTTCTGAAAGGTTATTTCTGAAGTACTTGGACTCTATAATCATCTTAAAAGATGACCACAATGTTTACATTATGATGTAAATAAAATGGTTTAGTTTCTGCAAAAAGAAAGTCACAGCTAGGGCTGCACGATACGGGGAAAACTTTGGATGTGTGATATTAATTAGTGATCAATATGGCATTGACCATATCATTTTCATTCCATTGCAAGAGTTTTATTTAATTTAAAGTCAACGTAACTTTAATTATATTTCAAATGACCCACGTCTTCTTAGGAGGCAGTCATGTACCATCATAACGCTCCATTTGATTGGTCAATGACATGAAGATGTCCATCTGGTTGGTCGAATACATAAACGGCTTTTATTTAATTCACCAAATACTTCATGCTGCCATGAGATTATTTTAGCTTATGTGTAATCATTTAAACACTCACTCAATTGTCAAATGTTTCTAAAATGTTATTTTTCTGATCAGAGGACATGTAAAAAGAAAAACAAGCTCATAAGTGCATTTCTGAGCTTTTCTTTCGTTAAATTGTTGAGAACAGCAGATGAAAAAATGATGCTGTTTGGAAAACCTTGCAGATGTGATGTAGGACCTACAATCATCAGACCACCAGCTCCCTGCTCCACTCCATTCATTCACTTACAGACAGATCCATGAACGTCTTTATTTTCCTCGTCTGAATCTGGATCAGAACTGTATGGCTGGATAACTCTGACATTGATCACCACTTTTTGTTCCGCCGTTAATATTAGGTTGGGGGTGTGTGGGGCTGTAAGGTAGTGGGAGAGAGTGGAAACAAGGGGATGATGGGAAGTGAGGGAAGGCTTACTCTGCACCAACTGTCCCGTCCACAACTCAGAGCTGAATTTCTATTGAACTCTTTGACAAAATTATACAAGTTAGAAATAAGCACAAGATAACATCGGGCCATTAATAATAAATTAAAATGATCTGGAGGGCCGGATCCGGCCCCTGAGCCTTGACTTTAACACGTGTGCCTTTAAAGCATGGAGATGGTCGTTATTTGAGACAAGAACCTCGGCTGTGTGAAAAACCCAATTCTGATGGGACAAAAGGCGCACATCTGCTTTTTTAACACGAGTCCACCACTATGGTCTCATCAGAGAGAGAAATCCTCCCAGAGAAAGTCAGGCAGAGAACTCTCATTCATCTGATCCAGAGTCCAACCTTAAAGAAGAGAAGTTCTGTTAGTTCAAAACTTTCCATTTTGGTTTACACCTTCATGTGTTCCTCAGGAGAAACATCTTCAAAAAGCTGTAGAAATGTTAAGAGCGTCCCGTCTTTACCTCCCGTTACTGTCTTCAGCAGCCACGTCCAATCATTGACAGCTTTGATTCCCTTCACGCCTCCTGCAGTATTGAACCCTCTCTGAACCCAGGAGGCTTCAGCACAGATGCTTCAGGAATACCTGCCAGCCCTCGTCTGAGATGCAAACAGGCTTTAACTGCTGCTCAGTGTCTGGTCTGCGTCCTCAGCCTCACCTGTCACCAGGTGGAGCACCAATAAACCCAGCATGCCCACCTTTGCAGGTACAACCCCCCACATGTCCTCTGACAAACCCAGAGCCCAGCAGCTCTCCTCCTCCTGTTGGAAACCCTCCATCCCACCCCCACACTGCTCACGTACCCAACCCCCATCGAGTCTCCACCAGAGAACTTATCTGACCCCGACCACCGCCACCTGCTGACTCCATTGGATGAAACCATGGCAACAGCTTAGGAATGGGCGGGAAAGGAAAAGATGGATGGATGGATGGGCAAGAGGAAAACAAAACAACATTCCTCACATTAGCATGAGTACTCTTTATCTGTGACATCCTGCAAAGCCCCGCCCCCTCGGATCAGAGCGCTTCACCTGTCTGAGGAAAACCCCCGAAAAGATGAAGAACTTTTGATTCACAGAGGTTACAGACGATTGTGGATGTGAAGCTGCAGACCATCATCCGTTCATCCAGGAGGAAGATCGGCCAACATCTGTCTTCATATGGATTCATCACAAACTCAAGCCTCTATTGTTGATGACAATAATGGCAGGAAATACACTCTGTGAAGCATGACAGAGCTTTATAAATAAAGCTTTATTTGATTTGAATGAACAAAACATTCTTGATTCTCTTCATTAATTATTAAACCATTGAACAAAATTTGATTAAATATCAATTAATTCATAAAAAATCTTAACTGGTTTTATTTGCTCGTCCGTTTTCACAGTAGAGAATTTAAATAACAGAGTCAACTTTATCATTATTGAAATTATAAACAGAGAAAAAACGTTTTTTTTTTTTGCCTGAAAAATAAAATACCTTCAAACAAATTCAGTTAGTGGGTTTAATGAATTGAAATTGCAGTAAGTTCTGCATCTTCAACCGTCAGGTGGATTCCTCCTGCCTTCAGAAAAATAAACCCCTGATTTGTATTGATGTTCTAAAAGAATCTCTTCACACTCAAAGTCTTTATACAAACGTTTTCACCACAAACCAAAGAAAACAGATTAAAGAGAAAAATATCCTTAAAGTAGCAAAACCTCCTCTTTCACCTCTGATCTGTGTGCAGACTGAGTGTCTGCAGAACTCTGGGGTTTCTGGTTCAGCTGTGGTAGAGTGTCTGTCACTGCAGTCTAGTGTTGTTTGAACTCCAGTGAGGTTCTTCTTAGTCAGACCTGGGCTCCATGTTGACGAGAGGCATTGAGTTGGGTGGTAATATGGTTCATGGAGGTTAAAAATGTGAGTCCAGAGTTTGAGCTGCTGGTGTTTCTGTGTGTTGGTCCATGGCTGATGCTGTCTCTTCTATGATCTGTCATTATGTTCCTCAGCTGTTTTGAGGAAAAGTTTCTCATGTTTCTGTTCTTTTTTTCCACAGGACCAGGAAGCTGCAGATCCGAAACATCCCGCCTCACCTGCAGTGGGAGGTGAGGAACCCTTCTTGCTGTGACGTTCTGACTCCAGACTCGGCCTGTAGTGGCCGTTACCTCCTGAGTTCACTTCTGTGCTGTTTGATAAAAACATGTGTCCCTTAACGTCTGGACAGCACACAGACGCTTTTCAGACTTTTAATTTCACTCTGCTCGCTTCTGATGAATTCATTGGTCATGAAGGAAAACATCGGAAACGAAGCCTCTCCAGAGTTTGTGGAAATGTAATTTTTTCAGCATCTTCTCCTTTGGACCTGAGAGATGTGAAGCTAAAGGGCTCCCTCTAGAGGCCAACAGCTGCTAGTCCACCATAAAGAGACGGACTGAGCTGAGTTCAGAAGTGGTGAGGTGTCTGCACAGGTTTGTTGCAGCTGCGCATGCTCCTACTAAACCTCTGCAGACACCTCAGAGGCCACTTTTATGTGTTTCTTCAGTCTATGAAGACTTCTCACAAGAACTCTGTTTTTCTGGTAAATCTTTAAGTCCAGTGTGCCTGATGGGCAGAAATCCTTTGTCCCCGCCCACGTTCATTCCTGTCTGCCTGCATCTAGTCTTTCATAGTTTAGTAACTCTGTCTGTGCGTCAGGTGCTGGACGGTCTGCTGGCTCAGTGTGGGACCGTTGAAAACTGTGAACAAGGTGAGTGTGTTCCTCCTCTTCTGCATCACAGCCTTACAATGGAGTATCAGGGCCACCATGAAAAGAGAAAAATATGAGGCAAAAAACTTACTACAACATTACAAATAGCATTATGAGGAAAAAGTCAACATTTGACAAGAATAATGTTGTAAAATTGTAAGAAAAAAGTCAAAATTTGATTGAGATGAATTAATAGCTAATAATGAAAAAAAAAGACAAAATTTGAATAGAATAAAGTTGTCAAATTATTTAGAAGAATTTAAATTATTAATAGAATCGAGTCAAAGTGCATTAGATTTAATAAAAAAGTGTGTTTTGGTTTAATTTTTTCCATGTTTGGTTTTACATTATTTTTCCAAACTACAAAAACAATGAAACGCAGACAAACGGGACACTCACCTCAAGACTATGAGAAAAAGTCCAATTATTATGAGAAGAGAGTAGAGAAAGTCTGAGGAAAAATTCAGCATTTTAAGAAAGCCCTTAAACTATAATAAAAACGTCAGCATTTTAGGAAAGGTTTAAAACAATAATAAAATGTCTTAATTTTGCACAAAAATAATTTTTTAAAATTAGGAGAAAAAAAACAGATTTATATAAGAAAAAAAGTTATAAAACGATAAGAAAATCAGAAAAAAATAACGAGTATTGTCATAAAGTTATAAGAAAAGAAGCCAATATTTTATCGAAAAAAGTTTTTAAAATATGAGAAAAGTATCAATTTTGTTCCAAAATAAACAAATTATACAAGAAAAGGTTGCATAAAATATAAGAAAAAAGGCAAAATGTTAATAGAATGAAATAAAAAAAATAGTGAAAATTGTAATATAGTTGTAAAACTGTAAAAAAAATAAAAGTAAAAAACAATATGAGCATTAAGTAATAAAATGGTTAAAAATCAAGTCAAAATTTTATTGGAATAGTTGTGAAATTCTTTTTTACAAAAAGGTCTTTGTAATAAAATTATATAATTATATATATAATTATATAAAATATATCAAAATGTTTTGAGGAAATATCGTGAAATTATGAGCATTGCCAAAATAAACTTGTAAAATCTATAGTGAAATTTTTACAAGAAAAAAGTTATAAAATTATTCAAAGTCAAATATTTAAATAGAATACAGTTGTAAAATTAACAGAAAGGGTAAAAATGTTACGAGAATGAAGTCATGAAATTATGAGAAAAGAAGCTGAAACTTTATTTGGAATAGCTGTGAAATTAAAAGAAATAAAGTCAACATTTTACAGAAATAACCGTATAATTAAATAGAGTCAAAATTGTTATATGAAAGAAATCAACAATTTAAGAGAATAAAGTCGTAAATGAATGTTAAAAAGAAATCACAATATTACAAGGAAACGTTTTTTGAAGATAAAATGCTACATTTAGCTTTAGAAAGGTTTCAACAGACATTATCGGTTTAATTTCAGAGAAATGGAAGTCATCAAAATGCTCAAAAATCTGCTCTTTTTTTAAAAGTCAATTTTTTCATGAAACTACATCTTTCATCTTCTAATTAAATTAATCTTCCTTTTAATATTTCAACTGTTTAAATGATACATTTAAGCTTTTGTGTTTATAAAATGTTCACTTTCTTCTAATAATTTGAACACTGACTCCAATGAAAATGTTATTTTTTGTGTGTTTTTAACGAGTGTTTCATGATAATGAAGGACATTCATAATGAAAATGATGCTTGAAGCTGTACTTCTGAGTATTTTTATTCAAATTGTTGTGAATCAAGAGCTGATAAAACAAAAATGTTGATTAAAAAAGTTGCAGTTCTGTAAATTTACAATCCAAAGTTTCCCTGTTCCGTTCCATCCACTGACAGACAAACGGTCCATGAACGTCTTTGTGTTCCTCGCCTGAGCTGGAATCTGGATCTGATCTGATCCGTACGACTGGATAAAACTGATGTTGCTGTTGCACCAGTGATGTTAGGTTGGGGTGTGAGGGGCTGTGAGAGCATGTAAACAGATGGATGATGGGAAGTGAACGTAGGGTTCTCCATGCTAACAGTTCCCGCCCACAACTCAGAGGGGGATTTCTAATGATCTGCTGCTCTGCAGAAACTATGTCCTAGAAAACAACACAGAGTTGAGATTTTGGCTGAACCCAGAGCGTTTCCTCACAGAACCCTCAACACCAGACATGGAAAAGATCATTCAGACTCAGTTCAAACCTTTAACATCTGGAACACACAGCTGTTAAAGTCTGGAAAACAAGAAGTTGTTCGTAAAGTTTTTAAATAACTCTTCCTTCATAAACGATTTGGGCTTTTGTCCTTCAGTCAACACAGACGGCGAGACGGCGGTGGTTAATGTGACATATGCAACCAGAGAGCACGCCAGGCAGTAAGTGGCTGTTTTCCTCCTCACCATTTCACTCTCCCTGCTCCTCTCTCTGCCTCTGTTAATCACATCTCCTGTGTGCTTTCATCCACTCCTATGCTGTGAGTGCGCCATCTGCTGGTGACTTTAGAGTCGCTCTCTGTCCTGTCGGTCTGCGTGAAGTTCCCTCTCAGAGTTTGGATGATGGACCAGCTGATGCTCCTGCGAGCTTCAGCTCCGACTGAAACAATTCTTATCAGGTTTAAGGGTTTGCTCCAGATCAGAGGTCCAGGCCTCGAGGGCCGCAATCCTAAAACTATGAAGAGAAAAAGGAAAAATGATCTGTTCATGCAGAAAACCCTTTAGATGTTAAAAATCTTCAATCAAGGAGTTCCACACAAGCATTCAAAAGGAGAAGAATAACTCTAAAAGATGTTGGATAGAAAACTTCACATAAAGTTTTACAGCCCAATAATATAAATAGTTTGGCTAGTTCTAAACAAATAGTTAATGTTTTTTGTTTTTTATGAGCTAAATAGTTTATTGTGATCACAGTGACAAAAACTAGTGTAATAAATAGAAATGACTCATTTTAGGACTAAGTGAGAATCTAGTATAAGTTGGTCCGTCTCAATAAAATAATGAAATCTAAAGCACTGATTCGTAGAACATAAATCTACATTTTTGTTTTCAAAATGAAGAAAATGAATGTCTTTCTAATTTTATTTAACTTTAAGATAGCATCTTTAATTTTTGTATGTTAAACATTATAAATAATGTTCTTGTTTCTAGATGCTAGCTTGGAAAAATGTAGAGCAAAGAGAAAATGTTAAAAAAGCTTCTGAGCTGGTGAAATATGAATGTCTGAAAACAGGGTTTGATTTTCTGTTGGCTGAAGCTGTCCTGCATGTGCTGGTTCCTCCCCAAAACAAAGGATCACTGAGTTGAAGTATTTTTGTTTCATTTCTAGCTCAGATTTATTCTTAAACTCGACAAATTTATCACATGTTTTTATGAAGATGTGATGATTCGTTTTAAGACGAAAAATCTCGAATATCTTGTTGAGTCATCTTAAAACATCTTATTGTTTGTAATATTGAAATTTGTTATTTGACTTATAATTTACATGTATTCTGAGAACTTTTTCTTAACCGTGTAATTCTCGCCTTATTTTCATTTGTCTAGCCCAGAGGTCTGCAACCTTTAACGCTAAAGAGGCATTTGGTCCAAGTTCTTATGGACTGAAACTCAGCGAGAGCTGCAAAGTTTCACCTCAAAGTTAGACAAATTCACTTGTTTTTGTGGCCATAAAGCTATTAATTTACAAAATATAGCTTGGAAATGTTCTCCACAAATGAGTTTTTCTATGTACAACATCTTTCACTTTGACAATAGCACGTTCAAAAGTACGTTGACAGTAGATTAAACCTTTTATCATTATTTAATCAGTTTGGCCTATCTGACATATCAAAAATCTAAACATAGATGGACTAATTAATACATTTGTTAAGTTTGAAGTTTTCCTTAAAGTCAAAGAGCCACAATAGTGGAAAAAATAGCTAAGTAGCCTAAAAAAACTGAAAAAAGCCTAAATTGCCCCAAACAGCTAGCATGTTACTCAAATATTCATAACCTAAATATCTCAGTAAAAGCTAAAATAGTCCAAAAAGCTACCAGAATGTCAATTTTTAAGACTTTAAAACTGTAACTTTTTAACATAATTATGAATAATAAAAAGGCAGGAATATTATTCCAGAATAAATCACCTTAAACCTTAAATAACTTTCAATATTTTACTCTCCATAAAAATATATTTTGTCAAAATTATACAAGTTATAAATGAGCACAAGACAACATCGGGTCATTAATAACAATGAAATGATCTGGAGGGCCGGATCGGGCCTTGACTTTTACACGTGTGTTGTAGAGCTAAAGATAAGATATTTTGGGGCTAAAAGTAGACATGTATATAAATTTACCTTATTTAAAGATGGAGAACACTTTTTTTTTAGCATTAAATGTTTATTTTTCTGACTAATAGACCCTCACATGAGTGTTATTCAAGATTGAATTGTATCTTAAAGGGGGGGACATCTCTACTTATTTGACCCAAACAGATACTACTAAATCTGTAGGCAGATTTTGTTCACTTATAACCAGTGAAACATGTTTGTATTTGACATTTTGAACTTGTTTAGAGAGAGACATATTTACTCTGGCGCCCCCTCGTGTGAGTTTTCAGTCCTCCTCTCCCTGACCTCCCAACATTTGTGGGTTTGTTTGTGGGGCGGGGCCTGACCTTGTGCCGTGTGCCCCCACAGAGCCATCCAGAAGCTGAACGGATACCAGTTTGAGAACAACGCCCTGCGGATCACCTACATCCCCGATGAAACCTCAGAGATGGACGGGGGCCAGCGGGGGCCCGACAACGGCCGGCGGCCCGGCTACGGCCCCCGCGGCAGCCTGCGCGGCAGCTCCCCCAGCTCAGGAATGCCCCCCAAAACGCAGCACGCCGACATCCCCCTCAGACTGCTGGTGCCCACACAGTACGTGGGGGCCATCATTGGCAAGGAGGGGGCCACCATTCGCAACATCACCAAGCAGACGCAGAGCAAGTGGGTGAACCGCCTCAGAGCCTCCATTCCTCTGCAGTGTCGGGATGAATCCTAGTTGTACCCCCACCCCTCCAGAAGCAGAGGAAGAACCACATGTTGGTCCAAATCTTACAGCAACATCTGTTCTAGAAAATCCTCTGACAGGAGGGACGGGGGGTGAACTGGGATTGTCCCTCAGCATCTTCACTCTGAAGTGTCTGCTGTTCTCAAAACATCACTGCTGTCCCTGCAGGATCGACGTTCACCGCAAAGAGAACGCCGGAGCCGCCGAGAAGCCCATCAGCATCCACTCCACCCCCGAGGGCTGCTCCGCCGCCTGCCGCATGATCCTGGACATCATGCACCAGGAGGCCAAAGACACCAAAACGTAGGCCTCCCTCCCGGACCTTCAGAACCGCCTGCATGAGGAGCAGATTCCTGCAGATGTTTTCAGATGTCCATCCCATTTCAATTATTCATTTGAACTTTTGAATGAGATTGTTCTGGCGGATGTGCTCCGTGGTTGTGAGCTCTGCTTAATGTTCTACAGCAGGGGGGTCCAACTCAATCACACAAGGGGCCAAAATCCAAAACACACCTTAGGTCGAACAGGATCAACATTTATTGAACACTCTAAAACTACATTTTTAAAACTTTAAAACTGTAACTTTTTAACATAATTATGAACTAGATATATAGGATTACCAGCAATAATGCTAGTGTGAATGCTGTAAAGCGGGACAAAAACCGCTTCAGGTTTTGGGGCGGATTCTGCCCTTTGAGTGGGAAATGTCTGTACAGAAACTCACAAACCAAAGGTTTGCTTCATCTGCAGCTACACTTCTGCAGCTTGGAGCCTGAAGATGCTGAAGTCTCGTTTGAGGAAAAGCGCGAGTGCAGGGACAAAAACTTAAATGGATCTCGTCGTGATTTTAAACAGAAAAAGGTCCAGCAGCTCACCTGTTAGAATGGGTATTCATTTAAAAACCGCTGAACAGGTTTCTCACCTGAGACTGTCAATAGACTCTGCGCGGCACGCGCTCTCCAGACAGAGCTGTGACGTCACCGCAATGCTCCTTTTTTAGTGAATCAAATAAAAAAACACTTGTTCTCATTCATCGTCGTGTTTTTAATGACTTATCGCGTGAGTTGGTTTGTGCTTTATAGCAAAATGATGATTTAATGGAAACAGTGTCATTTCCAATCATTGTTTTTTTCAAAATTCCTAGAATTTAGATAAAGTTTTGCGCAAATATGTCATGGAAACGCAGCTAGTACTGATCTGTATGCATTAATTGTCACAAAAAGTGATGTTTAAAAACGCAAATCCCCGGTTATTCATGTCCACACGCAGACGCAGAACCGGAGTTTTCCAAAATCTTCACTTTGGCCGGAGTTTTCCAAAACCACCGTTTTCAGTGACTGAAACCTCCGGTTTCATGTGGACGATAGGCCGAAACGTATAGAAATATATTCGTTTTAGCAGATACCCGCCTACGTGTGGACAAGTCCTAAGTCGACTTAAACCTTAAATAACTTATATTTTAACTCAATATTTTATTCTCCATAAAAACCTTTTGTCAAAATTATACAAGTTAGAAATGAGTACAAGATAACATCGGGCCATTAATAACGCTAAAATAAAATGATCTGGAGGGCCGGATAGAATTACCTGGAGGGCCGAATCCGGCCCCCGGGCCTTGACTTTGACACATGCTTTAGAGCTACAGAACATGAGAGTTTTGGCCGTCTCCTGACAGTGTCTGTTGCAAACGCAGCCTCCGGTTCTCCTGGAGAACCTAACCGGTTCTGATGTTCTCCCTCTGCTTCTGTCCTCAGAGCTGACGAGGTTCCTCTCAAGATTCTGGCTCACAACAACTTCGTTGGTCGCCTTATCGGGAAGGAAGGACGCAACCTGAAGAAAGTGGAGCAGGACACGGACACCAAGATCACCATCTCCCCGTAAGATTCCACTTTCAGGGTCCAAATGAGCACAGAGAAACCAGCAACTTTTACGCAGAGAATAAATAAAGTGAGATAACCTCTGCTGGGACCCTCAGAGTTTCTCTTGCGTTTGACTTGAAGTTAAATCTGGATTAATATTTTGTTGGCTCAGCAGTTTGAGGCAATACGCTTCAGTCTGAATAAGTATTTTGATGGGGATTTAAAGTCATTTAAAGACAGCTGAATGAGATGACTGAAAGTCTTCTCTTTCCGGGTGGCCCCTCCCTCCTCACCGCTATGGGGGTGTGGCTTCAGGCTCCAAGACCTGACGCTGTACAACCCCGAGAGAACCATCACGGTGAAGGGCTCCATCGAGGACTGCTGCAGGGCCGAGGTGGAGATCATGAAGAAGGTCAGAGAGGCCTACGATAACGACATTGCAGCCATGAACGTGAGTGAGCCCCCGCCTCTGCTCTAGCAACCCCCCGGACCGGGCCGGATCCTCTCAGCGGTTCTGAAGGAGTGAACAGAGACCCACGCTTGTTTCTGTCTCTGCAGCAGCAGACTCACCTGATCCCTGGACTCAACCTGGGGGCTCTGGGCCTCTTCCCCTCCTCCTCCAACATGCCCCCCCCACCACCGGGGAATGCTGTCAGTGGAGCCCCCTATGGATGCTTCGGGGTAAAATCAATGAGTCCTTTAAGCTGCCTGTCAAACGTTGGTGTGTTCCTGACGGTTCTGGACATCGATGATGAACTGGTGTGTGTGTGCGTGCACGCTCCCAGGCTCCGGAGCAGGAGACCGTCCACGTCTACATCCCAGCTCAGGCAGTGGGGGCCATCATCGGCAAGAAAGGACAGCACATCAAGCAGCTGAGCCGCTTCGCCGGAGCCTCCATCAAGGTAAGGACAGGAACGCAGACGTCACTCTGAGACTCGCCGAGCCAGAGAACCAACCGCTCTCTCTGGTTCCTCCAGATCGCACCGGCGGAGAGTCCGGACTCAAAGATGAGGATGGTGATAGTGACAGGACCCCCTGAGGCTCAGTTTAAGGTAATCAGGCCTCTGCCATTGACTGAACGAGAACTGGACTGAGTGAGTGTGACATCACGCATGAAAAATGACTCGCCTCCAGCTCCACACAAACTCAGTATTCACAGTACTGAATGAAGTGTGTTCATCCACAAGAACTCTACAACACTATTACTCAAGTGAGAGTAAATGATATGGAACTTTGTCCTGATAGAAGAACCAGTCTATCGCGATAGACTTTTATTTTGAAGGGTCCAACACCATTGGGGTCACTTCCGTTAATCATCTTTGTGTAATGTTTAGTTACCCAAAGATGATTAGCGGCGGAACATTTGGGGATTTTTAACAGTAGCCCGTCAGAACTGGAAGACAAACCCGCTGGACTCATAGCAGCAACAGGAAATTCAATAAAAGGGTTGATTTGGTGACCGCAATGTCTGATAGCAAGAGGCTAATGCTAACAAGCTTTCTGAGACCAGTTTAAAGTCAGACAATATTTTCACTGACCGGACTTTAAGATGTAGCGGATAAATGCAATAAGATTATTTTGTAAGACATCATAAAAACATTTTTTAATGTAACGACTCATTTGCACTGGGCGTTACACGAAAAACAGCAGCCTGTGTCAAATGTGGTGCCGCCACCTTCCCTCGTGAGAGCGCTCACGTCAGTGGTAGTGAACTATAGTCCGAATCTTTGTTTTCAAGCTGTTTTTAGTTATGATTTAATATCAAATTTACGTTTGAATTTGAGTTTTTAGTTAGATAAGGAAAGGAAATGTTCATACCATTTATAAGTGACTTCTATGCAATTTAATTTTTAAAAAAAGAGTTAAAGTAAAAAGCCTGGGGTATTTCTGTGTGAAATATTGTTAAAATGTCATGTTAGTTCTTTAAAACTTTAATTTATTTGTAGAATTAATGCTTTGTTTTTAAATGGAACTTTTCTACAGTTTAGTGGTCTATTTTCATGATATGAAAAATTCCACATCGCCCAGCCCTACTTGAGAGATGTAATGGGTCTGTACTTTGTGGGAGGAGTCTGAGCTGGAGCACTCAGAGGAAACCCAGGCGAGGGAACGGCTCATTTAAGAAGGATTTTTTTGCCAGGGTTCTAGAGTTCTGACCGCTAACCAGGGTTTTTTAACCTCCCAAATGTGCCTGGACCCCATTAGTGCTGTTCACCTGATTACTGCACGCTCCTTTTGTGCAGCCTGACTGTTACAAATGAAATTAGACAGAGTGCAGTTTGGGTGAAGATCCTACAGACGTCCTACAGGCACTTGTGTATCATGTAGGAGAGAAAACTCACACCTTACTAACATCTAGAGTGTGTAAACGACGGCGTTTGACAGCATCACCTGTTAGTCTTAAGTTTGAGTAACTTCCATTAGTCTTACAAATGCAGGACAATGGTATGTTCCATTTTCATGACATCCCTTAAAGGGGCTATACCAGGATTTTCTCGAGCCTCTCAAACTATGTCCATATATATGATCATTTATTACCTTTGGAACACTAAAAAACAACTTATTTATGAAATATTAGTTATTTTTCGTGAGTTTTTTTCCTACCCGGAAGTAAAACGACTCGATTCCTGAGGCTCCACCCTCTGCCTATTTCATGACGTCATCCTAGAGTCAACAGCGTGACTTCGTTTCGCCCACAAAAATAGACATTTTTTCAAAGATGGATGCACATAGCGTACACCTGCCCTTAGTAGGCCCGGACATCGCTACACTGCTTCACAACTCGGCATCTGCACGACTGTGGCCGACCGGGGTGGGGGTTGTCCTTACAGGAGCACTGCGTCTAAAGTAACAAACACCTATTTGAGCTAGAATTTATTTAAGACACGACACAACTGGAAGATATACGATAAACAGTGAAGCTAAGAAAACAGGATCTGTCTCTGATCTGATCTCATTCAGGCTCAGGGTAGGATCTATGGAAAACTCAAGGAGGAGAACTTCTTCGGGCCCAAGGAGGAAGTGAAGCTGGAGACCCACATCAAGATGGCCGCTGCTGCAGCTGGGAGGGTCATCGGAAAAGGAGGCAAGACGGTAAGAGACGCGCAGCAGCTTCTCCTCATCTCCTCAGCATCCTAACATTTTGGTTTTACAGCACAAAGAAAACGGAGTGGAGGTTCCAACATATTTTGATTTTAGTCTTTTTCAAAATCCTAATAAAAGTAAACACAAATCTGAATAAGAAGCAAGGATCCAGTTAGAAGAATAAAAGTTTACTCTGTAAAAAACAAGTATGTTGAAGTCAGAGCGTTAGCTGGATTCTCATTCAATACTTATTTTCAAGTGTTTTCAGAAACGGTTATTCAGGTTTTGGGGTAAGCGGATGTGGGCGGAGCTCTGCTACCTGTCAGTAACCTGCAGCCGCTCTCTTCAGGTGAACGAGCTGCAGAACCTGACGGCGGCGGAGGTGGTGGTGCCCCGAGAGCAGACGCCTGACGAGAACGACCAGGTCATCGTCAAGATCAACGGACATTTCTATGCAAGCCAGGTACTCGGGGAGGGGGGGTCTGTCTGCACACGCTCAGTCTAAGCCTCCACACCCCCCAACTCTGTGTTTTCTCTGCTTACCAGCTGGCCCAGAGGAAGATCCGGGACATCCTGACCCAGGTCAAACAGGCGCAGAAAGGTGGGATGGGGGGCATGAGCCCTGGCCCCCACTCCCACCCTCAGGGCTTCACAGAGATGGGCAGCCCCCAGGGCCTGGCTCAGGACCACCAGCCACGCAGGAAGTGAGGGCCCCAAGCTTCCTGACAGGCTGACGGGCCCCCCCTGCCTGACGGACTGACGGACACATGCACAGACGGATAGATGGACAGACACAGAAGAGCAACACACGGACCAGCGATGGATGGGGAGGGACGAGGAGGGAGGGGGGACGCCCCAGAGGGATGATTAAATCAAAACACAGAAAATGAGATGAAACTTGAATACAGAGAGACCCGATGCCAGGCCAGGGAGGGGCTGAGTGCAGACGAGGGGGGGCGATGAAAAGAAGGGGAAATGTAAGTTTGGGGGTGGGGGGAGCAGCCTCAGTTTGTATGCAGCTGCTCGTCAGACCCACCAGGGGGCGATGTAACAGCACAGCTGGCTTCACTCTGTGAGCGGGGAGCAGCTGGGCCTCCTGTAATCACACATGTACAGCACCCCCCTCTTCTTTACTGGCCCCCCCACAGAGCCTTCCATCTGTCTGGACTCGGCTCCTCCGTGTGAGGGGGTTTTTGAGAACAGAGATATATGTATAGAAATGTTTTATTCAGAGCTATTAATGGTAGAATGCAGTGACACAGAGCTGGGTGGGGCTGGGATGCTGCTGGGGGGCTCTGGAGGTCCGGACTCTGGCATTGAGTCTGGAAGGGGGGCCTGAGATGTTAACACT
This sequence comes from Oryzias melastigma, assembly GCF_002922805.2. NCBI lineage: Eukaryota > Metazoa > Chordata > Actinopteri > Beloniformes > Adrianichthyidae > Oryzias > Oryzias melastigma. The sequence goes on along the minus strand of NC_050519.1, from coordinate 23,039,968 downwards.
GCTCTGACATATAAGAGAAGACGACGTGAGGTTGTAAATATATAATCTTCGAGTAAACGCTGCGCCCGACCCCCCCGCCCTTCGTGTTTTTAACCTCGGTGAGAGGTCCCGCCCCCTTGACTCTGCAGTGTGTAGCATGTGTAGCCTACAACAGGGGGGCTGGAAGAGGACACCTCCCCGCCACGCCCTGCAGTGCGGGGGTGGGCGCAGCGTCAGACAGCAGGGATGCGGGGGCCGCAGGGGTCCTGCAGTTCTATTGCAGCGGCTCAGATAAACGCCAGCAGCCGTGCCAGCTGGCTCACGGCCCCCACCCTCAACGGCATATTTTATATATATTATATATATATGATATGTGAGTTAGCCTGGGCCCCTCGGGGGGAGCGTTTGGAGGGCAGTGCCTCAGGTGTAAGCTCCTCCCACACCTGGATGAGTATGCGACAGGTGCGTCTGAGAGGGCGGTGTCTCAGAACCAAAAGCTCCTCGTACTGTTGAAAACCAGAGCCCCTTGGCGAGGCTCCCAGCCTTTACATCCCAGTCTGCCAAAGGCCTGTGGGTGGAGCCTCCTGGCCCCGCCTGTGTGTGATAATGAGGGGCGGGGCCAAAGCTTGGACTCCTGCCAAGATTAGAAGAGAAGAAAGAAAAAAGCTACCTCAGGGTAAAGTTACCTCAGTATTCCGAACTTTTTCTTTCTTTTCGGCTTGCTGGAGTTTTATATAAGAGCTGATAGTCCTGAATATTTTTTATTTTTTTAAGGAAACTTTTTTTGGTATCATCTCGTTGCTTTGGCTTTGTTTTTTTTTTTTGTGTGTGTGCGAGACAGCGTGGCGTGAGTTCAGGAGGACGGAGACGCAGAAACCCGGCTTCGCCTTTTTAGTGAGGAAACTCGTCTTCCTGAAGTGTGATTGAGAAGGGCCAATGGGGAGGGGTGTTAACTCCTGGGGGGTCTGAGTGGACAAATGCTCTCCTTCCTAGGGGCCCCAATGGACCCCCCCTTCCCGACTGCCTTACTGTTGTGACACCATCACCAAAGCAGAGGGTTACTTTGTTCGGTTTAAGAGGCGCTCCATCACAGCCGTACATGGAGACGGTGGGGGCTGGCCTTCCCGCGCACCCCCAGCTCGCTCTCTGAATGTGAATCCTTACCTGCACTGACCACAGCGCCCTCGCACTCCCCGTTGGTCGTGTGCGTGTGTGTTTGAATGTCGCTGGTTTCCTTTTTTGTCAGAATGTGGTTTGATGAAACTTAAAAAAGTAGGAAAAGAGAGGTGTGCTCCTCCACCCGGGTTGAAGGGCAACGCTCCTCCACCCGGGTTGAAGGGCAACGCTCCTCCACCCGGGTTGTTGGGGCAACGCTCTTCCACCCGGGTTGAAGGGCAACGCTCCTCCACCCAGGTTGAAGGGCAACGCTCCTCCACCCAGGTTGTTGGGGCAACGCTCTTCCACCCGGGTTGAAGGGCAACGCTCCTCCACCCAGGTTGTTGGGGCAACGCTCCTCCTCCCGGGTTGAAGAGGCTCCTCCACCCGGGTTGTTGGGGCAACGCTCCTCCACCCGGGTTGTTGGGGCAACGCTCCTCCACCCGGGTTGTTGGGGCAACGCTCTTCCACCCGGGTTGTTGGGGCAACGCTCTTCCACCCGGGTTGAAGGGCAACGCTCCTCCACCCGGGTTGTTGGGGCAACGCTCCTCCACCCGGGTTGAAGGGCAACGCTCCTCCACCTGGGTTGAAGGGCAAACCCTCTTCCACCCGGGTGGAAGGGCAACGCTCCTCCACCCGTGCTGATGGCATCGTGCTCCTGCGCTCATGTTGGAGGAGAACGCTCTTCCGCATGGCAGACAGGAAGGATTTGAAAAGCGGGAGCAGAAACGGCAGCAATGCTGCAAAATAGAAACTCTAGACGCTGATACTTTTTGTATTTTTGGAGAAAAAAAGTAAAAACGAGAGCGCGGTTGAGAAAAGACCAGTCTATGAAGGACACTGCCAGCTAATGCCCATCTTTACGAGCTCCAACCAGCACTCCATCACCAACCTCCAACCGATGGAGACAAATCTATTCTGCTTCCATTGTTGTCTGGCGGGGGAGGGGCTGTGAGAAGCTCCTCCCCTGCCCACAGCTCTCCTCAGAGCCACCGCCGCCGCGCTTTGGACTCCTGCTTCAACCTGCAGGCTCATTTCTGTTTTAGTAAGAAAACGCAGCAAGCTTCATTTGGACGTGACATCCGGGTCGTGCCGTTGCACCGACGACATACACTGAGGGGGAGGGGGAGGCAGGGGCCACCAGGCTCCTCCTCCTCTCGTTTGTCCTCCTCACTACTCTTTTTGGGAAAAAGCGTGACCTGCTTTGATTTCCTCAATGAAACGAGGTCATTCTGGGTGGAGCCGCAGGGCCCCGCCCTCTCCCGCGCTGGACTCCATTGTGTTCTCACTTCTGTTTAAGACCTTTTGATTTTTCATTCATCTTTTTTTATGAAGTAGTGTTTTTGATCGTGTTATTTTCCCTCAGATCTGTTACCGCGTGGCGACCAACCTGCAGGCGTACTAACCAGTTACTGTGTCAGACCAGCAGGAGGCGTTTTCTGTTTCAGCTCACGGTGACTTCGGCGCCACCGGCGGTCAGTGTGCTGCCGCTGCGTGAAGCATCCGCCTCTGCGGCTCATCCACGAAATCTTCGCACTTCCGTTGTGTTTAGATATTTCCTGTACAACTGAAATAATAGCAGTTTATGTTGCATGTTTTCCTGTGAGGTCACTGCTGACCACTTCCTCCGACCCTGGTGACCCGGTTTGAAGGGAACCTGCTGGTGTACCTCGTGTACGTCAGAGGAACCGGGTCCACATCCATTTGTTCGAGCACCTCCGTCTTCAGCGCCTTTTGGTTTGGTTCTTCACTCGTGTCTGATGCATTGTTGTGTTTTGACGGCACGCGAGCACCGCAGCCCGCTGCAGTGTCGAGGATATATGCAGTAGATCGCCACAGAACGCCACTGCAGCTGGTCTCTGAAGGCTGGAAGTGTGGCAGGTCAGACGGGTCGGAGGTGGGCCGGCAGCAGAGTGGACGGCCAAACCCTAACAGACCGGGAAAAACATGCAAACCTCCTGACACATATCGCTACCTCAACGCAAAACCTCAGCTAGAAGATTGTTCAGAAGAGAACAGAAACGGGACTCACAGTTCACTTTAATTTATTCTGTTCCCTCCATCAGAGACGGAACAAACCGTTGGGGTTTTGGTCCCGGTGGGACCGCTGGAGCGTCTGACTGGGCCCGTCAGCGGGTCATCCTGGAGGGGTTTCGAACCGTGACCTCCTCAGAAATCCCCGCTGGTGCTCCAGCTCCGCTCCACAGCGCCCCCTGGTCCTCACCTCTGGAACAACACCAGAAAGCATCTCATCATTTTGTTGATCTACCTCTTAGGAAAAAATAGATAAAAGCAGTAATTTCTCCTTATAAAGCTCACAAAATGCAGAAAAAAAGAAGACTGAAATTGCTGAGAGATATTATAGTTTAAAGAATAACACGGTAGCGGCATCTCCATATACTGTAGTGGATAGTCTATTAAAGAAAACCTTTCCTTCCTCCAAAGATGATTTTACTTTCTTCCTCCACTCCTAGATGATTTCAGAAGACTATAAAGGGGGACAGAGCTCGCCGCCTGTAATTAATGTTCTTTAAACCCAACATACCAGAGATTTCTTTCCCCTCACTCTGCTGCAGACGTGCTTCGGTCGGCTCCTGATCTCCTTGGTTCTGACAGCAGATTGTATCTCTTATGTTCGGGTGCATTTAGCATTTCTTTCTGTGTGAAAGCCTTCATGAGGAGAGCGCCCCGCGAGGACCTTCCACTTTCACTGCTGATGAGTCGTCGTCAAAGAAAAGGACCTGTTATTGTGCGCTGACTGCGCCGCTGCAGGTGGGAGGAAGAGGGCGCCGCGCCTTCCGTACGGCCCGCCACACCTGGGCCCTCCTCCTCCTCACCTGACGGCGGCTTTGTTCTCTAATTATATGGACTTTCACCCTCTGCCTGCCTGATTTCTTTAGTCCTCATCAACACTCGTTTAATTCCTTGTAAACAAACAGAGCATAGATATGAATGTGTTATTAAAAGATGATCATGGACGCTCCGTGTGTTTGAACTTTTGTTCGGTCGACATCGATAAAGACGACTTTAAAAGATAAAAACCTCCAAGGCTCCACATGAGCAGGGCTGTTGCTGCCACATTTCTATTCAGACGTCTATTCCATTTGAACAGAAAAACACTTCACTGACTAATCATTTAATGAAACTGAGGTGGAACGTTCATCATTAGAATGTCATTTCTCCTCTAAAAATGTTGAATATTTTAACCTGAAAAATAGAAGCATTCACATTGAAAGCAAAACAATTAATGGATTTAATGTATGGATGTTATATTTTATAAAGTTATATCAATTTAATTTATATCTTGATGCTGAACACATTTAGTTTATTTCATTTTCATAGCACACAACAAGACTTTCACGATACTCTTGTCTATAGTGAAAATAAAGTGACAGAAGAAAACTTATGTCTGACCCATTTAACTAAATCAATCAAATCTCTTTTTATTTTAACAATATTGTGTCAACTGGCCGATAAAAAGCAATAAAAGCAGACAAGTAAAAAAACAAAAACAAGAAAGAAACAATAATGACACAAAAAATTAACCAAACAAACCAAGTACCTCAGAATATTTTTTTAATGCATTGACTGTATATGAGAACTGGACGGAATCCCCCTCCCCTCTGGTGTTCCAAACAGGAAGTACCTGCTGGTTCCTAAAAGCCAAAATCCCACAGACTTCTATAGATAAACGAACAGCTGTTTTTCAGTCATTCTATTGGTCAGAATAACCACTCTTGACACCTTAATAAAACAGATTCTTGAAATTCCTCATTTTTCTGTTTTTAAACTTGTTCAAGATGTAAACTGACCAATCAGATGCCTCAGAAGGACGTGGTGCCCACCGGCCCCCACAATCAAAACGTTTGATGTAGAACGCTTTCAAAAAGGGGTGTAGACTTCCAACAAACTCACTGCTAATTGGCCAGAGCGGTTGCCATAGAAACTCAGACTGACTAACCAATCACTGCTTACTGACGAGAGGACCTGGTTGCAGAAAACACCATGACCCCAAAATGACACCAGAGCAGTCTACACTCTTATCCTACCAAAGCACCCAGAACCAGATTAGGGATAGAGACATCAGCTTCCCGCCACACTGAAACATTTCCGCTCCTGGCTGATGATGATTTTAATGCGGTGTTTGGGCGGCATCTTGCCTGTAACCAGGTTCCTCCTCTGACTGACGACGTCTGATTCTAACCAGGTGCCGTCTGTATGAATGGACTCCATTTCCTTACAGCCAGAAGTCGGTCCTTTTCATGAATGACATCACACTCACTCGGTGCAGCTCTTTTATACAGTCGATGGTTCATTTTCTGCTTTCTTTTTTGTTTAAAAAGTCAAGCTGCTAAACACAGAACTCTAGATCAGGGATGTCCAAAGTCAGTCCTGGAGGGCCGGCCTCCTGCTGGTTTTCCAGAAATCCTGCCTTATCTGCTTTGATTACCTGGATCAGGTGAGTTTGGCCAATACGGAGCTTCAGCAGCAGGTTGGTTGGAAAACATGTAGGACGCCAGCCCTCGAGGCCGGGATTTGGACACCTCTGGTCTGGAGAGAAGGAGCAGAAACAGAGACTCAGACTCCTTGTTTTCATCAAAGCACACGGAGGAACCCAGAGGAAGTGGGTCCTGAGGGGGACCTGACCGCCACAGGGCGTGTTCCCATACCTGCACCCCCACCCCAAAGGACTGTCACTGCTGTTCTGTTGTCAAAGCTGAGTGTGGATAGACTGTAGATTGATCTGCTGTAACCAGATGGACTGTTCGGCTCTGTGACACTAAGAGAAGTGTAAGTGAAAGTTCACATTTTTATTGAAGCCCCTCAATCCTGAACTAATTCAAGGATTTAAGTGTGCCTTCTGGTTTGTAAATTTGGCAGAGGTCACTGAAACCGAACTGCTTTAATATTAGTTTGTTAGCTTTACAAGTTTCTGGTTGAGATACACCACAAACCATAAAGTTTTTTCTTAATCACTGCTGATGTTACTATTATATTTGCTGCATTGAGATGATTCCATGTGACACAGGGTGTGTTTTATTTTGAAAGGAAGCCATTCAAACCTCTGGCAAAAATCATAAGCTATAATTTTTTGAGAAAAAAAGTTGTTTTGTCTTTATATTTATGTTTTATGCCGACAGCCACCTGTAAATGTTATTGATTATAATAATTATATGAATGCAAGTCAGTGTCTAATGCAACTTTGAGGCTTCTGCTGGTGAGAAGTGAGTGCTGCCCTCTGCTGGTTTCTGCTGGTAACTACAACACAGAGCTTCGCAAAGTTCTGATCAAGTTCTGCTGAACTTTGCGGTTCCACAGGTGCTCAGCAGCTCTTCAGAAACTCCTAAAGGACTAACTTTATTGGATTTTACGATATTTTATTAGTTTTTTTAATTGTCATTTTAAAGTTTTCTAGTCAGAAAGTTTGCAGTTTATGTGACTTGTTCACCTAAAACTGTTCAAATATTAACAATTTTATTGAAAAACCCCCCAAGCAAATCATTTAACCAAAATGTCTTTCAAAGATGTTCATATGTGATTTGGTTTAACACAAACAGAATTTAAATTTTTTTTGTCACGCTGTTTTGTTGGGTCCAGATGACCCCACCTTTCATGTAAACATGCCTAGGATAGCACGAGGGTTACACGGGAATGATGTGTTGATCCAGATCGCTGCTGTGAGGACTAAACATCTGGACTGATCCGGTTCACAGGAGAACAGAACTTTCTTCATCATCAGCATGTCTGTTCTCAGACAACACTGCCCCCGTGTGGTCAACGGGGCGACCTGCATCTACTGAATATTAGGAGACAAAAAAACACATGCATTTAAATGAACTTCATGTGTTTTCCTGGACTAATACTATCATCCACAGCTGTGAGTGAGTTAACTCAGATTACAATAATTTTTTTAAATTTAATTGTTTTTACACTTTAATAAGTTGTTTTTACTTGTCTTGGTTTTAATAATGTGCCGTTTTTCCTCATCAAAATCCCTGTTAAATTGAATTCTGATCTTTAATTTACTTTGAAAATTTGTAATTTTCTCATGAATCTACGGAGCCCCTAAAGGGATCAAACTGGTAGCGTGTTCCAAATGATAACGGTTATTTCTTTTTTACTCCGATGTCCCTTCAGACCAGGGGTGTCCAAACTCAGGCCTCGAGGGCAGGTGTCCTACAGGTTTTTCAGCCAACCTGCCATTGAAGCTTCTCATTAACCAGACTCACCTGATCCAGGTAATCATAGCTGATAATGCAGGATTTCTGGAAAACCAGCAGGAGGCCGGCCCTCGAGGACTGGATTTGGACACCTTTGCTTTAGGGCAGGGGGTTGATGATCCAAAACACACCTTAGGTCACGGGATGAACAGGTGAAACATTTATTGAACACTCTAAAACTACATTTTTAAAACTCTAAAAGCGTAATTTTTACCAGAATTATGAGCTAGATATATAGCATTACCTGTGATAATGCTAGTGTGATGCTGTACGCTGAATTTGGCCACTGAAGACGCTGAAATTGATAGCTTAAATCACTGAAGCTGAAAGGTGAAAATGCTGAAGCTCGGGCCACAGAGAACAATAAAATAAAATGATCTGGAGGGCCGGATAGAGTTACCTGGAGGGCCAGATCCGGCCCCCGGGCCTTGACTTTGACAAGCTTGCTTTGGAGGCTCTGTTTGAGTCTTTTCCTTTATCTTTACATTTTTTGTTTGACATTGTAGAAAAAAGCTGCTGAACAAAGAGACAGAGTTAAATAATAAATATAAAAGCTTTATTTAGTCAGAAGACTCAGACGATGAACATGAGGGGAAATGCATCCTGTGATCAGCCTCACAAACTCATTTATCTTGACAGAAATCACTTACAGATCACTCTGATCTGTAAAACGTAGCGCCCTCTGGTGGTAACGTGGTCATTTATGACGGACACCACAGAGAGTGAAGAGGAGAACTGAAGAACACCGATGAAGAACTCCACACCTGATCTTCAGCCCTGAAAGGTTTCCTTTGTTGTAATAGCTCAGGTTCCTCAGCAGGAGCCCAGAACCGTTTATAGGTTAAGTTTGGTTTGTGACTCTCAAACATTTGTGTTTGTTTGTTGGAAATTGTTCTCAGATGAAGAGATTTGATGCAAAAGGCTCAAACATTAAAGTGTGACTTCATTCATTTAGGAGTTGGTGAGGATGAAGATCTGAGAGTCCTGAGACACACTGACCCAGCAGACGTCTGTCACTGAAGGAGCTTCACTTTGGTCTAACAGTCAGT
>NC_050519.1:23000650-23018905 GCF_002922805.2 Oryzias melastigma | reverse complement strand
AGACATTGTTTCTGTGTCGCTTCTATTTGCCACAGTGATGACATGCCTGCTGCAGGAATGCATGTTTGCAGACATCCTGAACCGCTTCAGGATTCTCTGTTTTGGCTTTCTTGTTGTGGTTTGAAATGGATGCAGAAGTTTTACTCATGAAGACGAGTATTTGTTGAAAGATAAAACGTCACTGAAGCATTCAGGATGAATGTTGGCAGCAACATGTGAGGGAAATCTTCTGAGATTGACTACAAAACTGCAGAGAAACACTAAAATCCAGTTCACTGAGGAAACAGATATCATTAACACACGTACAGATACATGCACACACAGATATCATTAACACACGTACAGATACACACGCACACACAGATATCATTAGCTGGCTCTTTAGTATTCATACCATCCTCTTTGCCTCTCTTGCACACTCGCATGGAGGCAGAAATTAGCCAGCAGCACCTGACACTCCATCATGATGTCACAGCAGGACGTAGGTGTGGAGATGCTCGTCTGTGTGTGTGTCTGCGTGTGGTAAAAGAAGCTAGCAGCCACTATCTGCCCTCACACCCTGTGCTTCCTGCAGTGTCAGACACAGAAAACAAAGAGATGGGGGCTTAGAAGCGACGAGGACTGCAGGACTGTGACCGTATTCTGGTGTCTCCATTCTGGAGGAGATCTGAACTCTGAGCATCACGATGCTCCACAACACTTCTGTTTTTGGCCAAATGTTCCTTCATGTGAAACACCTGAAGGAGAACTCCGGATCAATCATGAACACACATGTTCTTGTAACTGGTCTCTCCATCCATCGTCCATCAAATGGACAGAAAACTCCGGACTGAAACACTCCCTCTGTGGGCGGACTGGAAACTTGGCGCTGGTGTGCTATGACCTGTGGGGTAACTAAAATCAGCAACAACCTGCATCCTTCTTGACGGGCTGCAAAAGTGGGTGGAGCTCCCAGGAACTGTCCATCTTTACGCCCCTCTCTGGTCACTTCCTGTCTCCTGCTTTCTTTTTTCCTCAAAGACTTTCCAATGTCTACAGAAATGAGTTTGACCTCTGACCTTCTCATTGACATGTCCTCCTCTGTGTCTCTCAGAAGCGCCTGCTTGATCAGGGCAAACATCTGCTCCAGAGTCCGTCAGAATCTGCCACAACAAAGTCTAAGTGAAGCACGGATGACTGTTTCTGATCAATGATGATCTTCTCAGGCTCCCTCAGGGACCGAGAAGTCTTTTAGTAACGGCAGCAGGAATCAGCAGCTCACTGATGTGTCAATAAAGTTCTTTATCATTTAAAATCTCTTTTTTGGTTTCTCGTTCCTCTCCACAGCCGACCCATTTTAGGCTAACCAATCATATTTGATCATAGAAACGATAAATTCCTTCATATCTTGCTTGGACTGAATTGAGTTTTTCTTGCTTTCTTGGTGAAACGCTGAGAGGTGAACATGTTCTGTTAAGTCTTTCCTTCACTGAGACAAAACAAGCGTCTAACACAGCACAAGGCCACAATCCAGCATGTTGTCCAGCATACACTGCTCTGGTATATTCTAATTGGCTGGATGCACCTGAACCAGGTAATCAGTCATGAGTAGGGCTTGGATATCTGGAAATCATGCAGACACTGTGGTCCTCGAGACCTGGAGTTGCCGATCCCTGGAAGCGGAAAATTTATATAAATCTACTGAGAGGTAGTTTGTGAAAGTGAGAATGAAAGGATTCATTCATTCATTCATTTATTCACTCTGTTAAACTCCCTGATTCATGAGGGCTAAAGCAGGAAACCAACTGGAGAAAGTGGGCGGAGCCTCCTGCTGCAGGCTTTTGTTTTACACACATTTGCATAAACATAACAAATATATCATACATACATGCACCATATAAACACATATGTGAACATGAACGCAGACATGGATACACGCAGCGGGACGGCGGGTGGAGCTGGCTCTGTGTGGGGGTAGCTGCTGGTTGGGGGTTGTCTGTGTGCTGCCTCAGGGTAATGACTGTTGGTGTGTGTGGGGGTGTGGGGGTGTGTGGGGTGTGTGTGTGTGTGGGTGTGGGGGTGTATGGGAGTGTGTGTTCCTTCATATGCTCAACACTGTACTGTCTATGTGTCACTGTGTCTCAGGGTCTCGACCCCCATCAGTCTCACTCAGGACTCACTTAACTGAACCAGACGGGGCCTTTAGCAACACAAGCTCCCGGGTGTGTGTGCACGAGCTCAAAGATGTGCACGTCTGTCAAACGGGACTGGAGGGGACTTCCCCTTCAGCCGTCATGCACCGCTGGGATTCAGAAACTTTTTGTTGCTCGTGTGGTTCTGCTGATGTCTCCCTTTATCTCTGGGTCTTAATGACCCGCTTCATCCTCCACAGTGAAGGAGACGTCTGATTTAAAGACCCCCCCCGATGAAAATCTTGTTTTTAGAGTTTTTAACATGTCTGTGTTTAATTTTTCTTCTAAAAGAGAATGAACGTAATAAGAAATCATATTTCTCCTTTTAAATCAATCAAAGTGTCTTGGACAGACTCTGTTTGAATGAATGATCTTCTTTCCATCAACAGCTCTGCTGCACATGCACTAAACCCTCATCTGTTCCTAGTGTCTAGTTCAGGTTCTGGAGAAGAGAAGATGGTATCTTCACATTGACTGCAGTCAAATGAGCCGCCGTTCACATTTCTGTGGTCAAATCAGCATCACTGGATTTTTGGTGTGAGTTTCATCCAATACTTACGGTAGCAGGACTGAGAACGCTGGAAAATCTCCACCAGACTCCACGGAGCTTCTTGATGTGACCACGGAAATGTGAACGGCGGCTCATTTGACCGCAGTTGGAAAGGATTGTAAATCAATGAAAGAGCATTTTGATGTTAGCTTTGATTATTTTATCAAGAACTCTGAGAAACCAATGATTGAATGTATTGATCACAGTCAATAAACATTGGAGAATTAGCTAAAAGAGTCTTTGGTGAACTGGAAGGAGAAAGAATCAGGATTTTGGAGGAAGTTCTGTCCATGAAGATCTTCACTTCCTCGTCCAGCTGACATCCGGATCAGAACCATACGGCTGGACATTACCCAGATTGATGGATGTTTTTATGTAGCAGCAGTGAAGATTTATGCTAGAGAGACACAGAGCTATCATAATCAGACAGGGGGGATCAGGAGCGGGGCTACTCAGCTCCAAAAGCCACGCCCCCTCAGATGAGATTTTAGAAACCAAGGCTTCAGATCAACACGAAAAATGTCTTTTTAAGACATTTAGGTTGTGGGATTTTGGTTAAAAACTTTTTAATCATAATTAAAACACTACTGGGAATGTGTTTTTTCAATAAAAAACTGCCATTGGGGACTTTAAACACAAAATCTTTAAAATATTGTAACTTTTCAACTGTTAACATGATCATTCCAGTAGATCCTGCAGAATCTACTGGAATTACACACAGAACATAAACAATGGAGCTCAGGTGTTAAAGGGTTAATCAGTTTTTGCTTGCTACCAAATCTTGAGGTGATGGGGAATTAGTGTTGTTTGATGAAGGAAAAGAATACAGATCTGGGAAAAAATATAAAACTCTCATACAAAATCCTGCAGCCTCAAATTCTGCATGTATAGTCGACATCAGACTGGGCGTTTGTAAAAACTGGTTATATAACGACATCAAGTACCACCTGGTTCTTTATTCTCCACCTTCATACCGTCTCCAGATGAATTTCTGACTGACTGGTTATGATCTGCTTTTATTTTTAAAATATTGAAATTCTGGAAAAATGATGCCGTAATAGTGTTTGTATGCTTCAGAACTTTTGAAGTCTTATTGTAGCTCCACAGAATTTTGTGAACACTTAGTGTTCCTATCAGAGGGAACCGTAAAAGTTGTTTTTTTTGTCAGAACTTCTGTTAGTAAAACAAAAACCTAATCATTTTTACTAACAAGCCCATACCATCAGTTCTCCACCACCATGCTTTACAGTTTTAATGATGTCTTTGGGTTAAAACATGCTTAGTTTCAGTGAACCACCCTTTAAAAATCTAGTGCACCTGAAGAGGACTTTTTTCTCTTTGTTTTGGAGAATATGTGTTCACATGTTGACTAGTTTGTGCTGATTAAAAAAGGAAATTAGTCAAACCCTGATTTCTGCAGCTCTTTACACTATTATCTTCAATAAAGTCTGGTTTGATCTTCTCTGGTTTGACCTTCTCTGGTTTGATCTTCTCCTGTTTATGGTTCTGCAGTGTGTTTGTCGTGACGACATGAGGTTGAGGATAGAAAGTAACCCCTCGATTAAACAACTAATATTCAACGAATAAAAACAAAGCAAAGATCTGTTTAAAACTGTGGGTTTGATAGTGTGAAATCTGATTGGCTGCTGACAGGATAAAGGAGCTGATTGGTTGATCAGTTCTGGTGAAGTTTTCCTTTTAAAGGTCTGAGTTTGTAGATCTGTGTGTGTTTTTGTGTTGTTCTGAGGACCTGAGCATATTTCTGACAGCAGAAAACATTAAAAAAATGTACAGCCTCAAATCTTTGACAAATAAGGAGGAATTTATGTCAAAAAACATTGAATTATTCTGCATTTGCAATTTACTGTTTTTGGACAAACTTTGTTTGCAGGTTCAAACCTTATTTAGATTAGTGGACGTCAAAGTCCACAGCGGTCTGCATCCGTGTTCCTGTGTTTTAGGAAGTGTGCGTCTCACAGGCGGAGGGGGGGGGGGGGTTCAGGACGGCCAGTACAGCCCCCCCCCACAAAGATCCGTGAGGCCCCTCTGCTTGTCTGCCCGCTCTCTAACTCAATCAGCGCTGTGTGCACGTTTGTCTTCATGCTTTTGGCAAAAGACCATCTGAGCACCTGAGTCACGTTTGGAGATGTAGGACAAACATCTAAGATAAGAGGATTTCTTTCTTGTAATTACACTTTTAAAAAAATGAATTTACTGTTTTTCTATTGACTAAAGGTGACAGCTTTTCACTTTTAAAGCATTTTTATTGTAATTTAAAAAATATATTAGAGTTTGGTGGTGAAATTAAACAGAATTTCACAAAACAAACACAAATTTTAGTTTATTTCAATTAATTCAAATGTAATTAATTTAATTAACACCTTTCTTTAAAAATCCAGAGTCACAACTTCATGAACATTTTTGTTGATTTTTGTGTTTTTTAATGAAAAAACAAATTGATAGATAAAAAATTAAAATAAATTAGACGTACCATTTTAACCCATTTTCCTTAAAAATAAAATGATGTGGAATGCACCACAAACCAAGTGGATCACAGAACCCAGTTCTGATATTTTTATATCACCATGGCCTTTTATTTGATTTGCAGAATTTTCATGCAAGGAGTACATTTTATTTCATTGAAAAAAAACAAAAACAAAAAAAGGTTTCAATACAAAATACTGTATTTTCCAAGAAATTAATAATAAATCAATTTGGCATATTTTTGAAATAATTGCAAAAATATTTAATCTAATTTGTGCAGTTTTGTTTTGAATGTTTGGAATTTTTTGTCTTTACTGAAAATTTAGATTTTGATTAATTAAATAAACAAGAATTTGATTCCACAAAAAATATAAAACATTCTTCATCAAATAAACATTAATTATAGAAATATTTAAAAGAATATTAGTTTGTTTACAATAGTGACAAAAATACAAGTAATGTAACGAGCGGTTGATCTTCAGTCACTGCCTGGATAATCCTGTGTTGTTTAAGAAGCTTCTCGTTTCTGGTGACATTTGCAGTTGAGTGGGATGAACGTCTCTGTGCTCTGCAGACTCAGGAGCTGCTCCTGCAGCAGAGCCCAGGGAGGAACTTTCATCAGCCCAACCACTGAGGGGGGGTCACCTGAGAGGTGTCCGCTTCAGCCCGCCTCCCTTATCACAGCTGAGCTGGGAGGGCGTGCACGTTAGCGGAGCGGCTCGGTCCTGCAGAGGCCGCCATGCATGCGAACAGCCGCGCCATCAAAGCGGCCAGGAAGATTTACTGCTGCTGGACGTCAGGCTGAGAGGAAGTGACAGCAAGACAAAGCCCCCCCACCACCCCTCTCTTTCTCTCTCCCATCACTGGTCAATCAAGCTCCACCCTTCATCTCAGTTAGTCTGACTGTCTCTCCTCTTCATCATTGGTGGAGCTGCTCTGTTTCCAGCACCCCATTGGTCAGCTGCTTCCCCATCACTATCTCTCCCCTCCTCTCTCTATCCTCCCCTTTCCCACCCCCACACCTCCTGGCTATCAATCAGCTCTGACAGAGTGGGAGGTGCATGTAAGGGGGGGGGGGCTCCAAAGTTGTGGAACTCTCCTATTTTTTTTTCAGAGGAAGGCTGGAAACGGGATGGGATGGGCATTAATCAAAGGAGGGTGCACGAGGCTCGTGCACGGCTGCACACCCTTCACAGAGCGGCGGTCTCTGAGGACCGCCGCTCTGTGAGCTCAGCTGCCGGCGGTGATGTGTTCAATTCCCCGCGGAGAGGAGGACAGCTGGCAGACACACTGTGTGGTGCTGAAATGACATGCAGGGGGAGCTGGGGTGGGGTGAGTGGGGCGGAGTCTGAGGGCATCTGAAGAGAAAGACCGTCGGCAAACATGATTTAACCAACAAACCGCTGAAGACAAGCATCAGGTGACGAGGAGAACTTCTTGATCCTGCTTTTTCTTTGGTTCTTTCCTGACTAAATTCATTGATTTTTGTGAACTAAAGACATATTTTTCACAGGGATTCATATGAAATTTTAAACAAAGCAAAATGATAGAACATATGCAAAAGGTTAAGATTTTTTTAAAGTTATGGATTCTTAACCTTTTACCCCTGAAACTCCATTCTTTGATTTACTGTAACTTTTCAACCGTTAACAGGATGATTCCAGTAGATTGTGAATTATCGAGCCGCTTTTCTCCTTCACAGTCTACAATTTGAAGAAAGAAATACTCAGAAATTCAGTTTTCATAAAAGTCTTCCATCATCAGAAAAACAACACAAGAACATGTTAAAAACACAATTTTTACTGCCTCGTTTCCACTGAGCGGTCCAGACCGGTGTAGGTACCACATCTACTCGGGGTGTCAGAACGGCTCGGGGGCCTGCGACAACTGATGACGTCTCAATGTTTGATTGGCTCTACACCGATTTGAATGTAACTAATTTTTCAAGGTTTTTTTGTTTGTTTTAATAAGACTTGAAAAATTAAACAATGGACAAACCAAGAGAAGTGTGCTCTTTTTTTGTAAATCGATTTTATTTATTATTTTAAATATGTTTAGAAAGGAAATATAACTGCAATCATACCTTTTAAATCAGTGACAAGGTTCTGTAAATCAGTGTGAAGTTTAAATTAGAATGATATTAAAATTTGGTATAACAAATGACACCAGACATACCTTCAAATTCGAAATACCATAATTATGAGGGAAAAGAACTAGGTTACACAATGAAACGTATAATGAAAACAAATGAATAGAACCCGAGCACAAAGGACTCGTATAGTGCGGACATGTAGCAATGTCATTTTGGCTGGACATATTCCGTGTGGCCAAAATGCATTTCCATCACCTTTTCATCAGCAAAAATGAATACAATTTGTTGAACCCGAGCAACCCGTGAAAACGCGAACCCGAGCATGAAGCGCCCGAGCACATCTCAACTGCTAAGTAGTTTGTCTCAGTGGGGTTTCCGTAGTGTGACGTCATCACTAGTCGCAGGCCCCCGAGCCGTTCTGACACCCCGAATAGATGTGGTACCTACACCGGACTGGACTTTTGAGTGTTTCCATTACAAAATGAACCCATCTGTACCATCTCTGATCCCCCGTTGGACGAAGGTCCATGGAAAAATGTGATGAACCCGTTAGGGCGGAGCTTCTGTCGTCACAGGATGTAACCCATCGATTGGTGGAAGGGTTTTACGACAACAGGAAGTGTCTGACCAGAGCTTTTACCAACTCAAGATCCAAACTGAAAGTTCTGTCCTCTTTTTGGCTGGATTCTTCTTCACCTTCTACGACCTTCTAGCAAAGAATACTGAATTCTTCACATGCAGTATTTCACTTTATTTGCGAGGGTTGGGGACCAGATAGACGCCAAATCCACAAATACGGACTGTTTACGTCCGGGGCAGAGGAATGTCCGTTATCAATCCAAACTGGTCAAAAACACTTCTAATTCTGCTTTGTAAAACATTTATTGAAAAACATTGGAAAATATCTCCACATAAAGAGTTTCTTTCCTTTTTATTCCGAACAACAGACTGTTCTGCAGCATAGAGTCCAGCTTCATCCACAATAAACACCTGATCCGGATTCTAATGATCCTCTGTGGTTATCTTCTTCATTTTCCACTGTTTCTGAGTCAGCTGATGCAGCTTCTCTTCCGCATCATTCGCATCGTTTTGACGTACATCTACGTCATCAGTCTACACCCCACATGCACTTCGATGGTCCAACGCTCAATGGAGACGCTCACTTGAAATGCCCGGACCGTTCTAAACCGGCCAGGAGGGAACTGGTCTGTTCCGTACCGCTCAGTGGAAACGAAGCAGAAAAGGATCCAAACAACAAACTCAAAAACTCAACTGAAGCTTTTTGCATTCACATTCCAGAAGACACCCTTAAAAAACAAAAATATATGAGGATATCATCGAAAATATGTCTCAAGACATTCAGAAACATCTTTCAATACATGATCTAGTAAATATTATATATATGTAGCAGTCGTGAAAAGTGTTATGTGACTGCACAGTGAAACGCAGGTGTCCAGAATTAACTGGAGGAGGCAGTAGCAGAGTTAAAAGATGTATTCGACCGTCACAAGACACAAGACCGACAGCAGTTTAAGAGGAAAAACTCAAAGCTGTAAAACACACTTAAAATGCAACTGGTCCGGATAAAACTATCACAACAAATGAAAAGGGGCAGACTGCAGGTAAAACCACACGCTGAAGAACAGCTTGAGGAGTTACAAATAAAACTACTGCTTTGTAAAACTGAGTTAAATGGTTTAAAACTAATATATGAGTAGCACAATAAAATACAATAAGAATAAAACAAAAATGTAGCAGTGTAAAATAGTGTCAGATTAAAAACACAACCAACTCATAAGTATGTCACGTGACTTTCCTCCCATGACTGATCCAGACAGTTGGGGCTTAATCACACCCCAAGTTTTGTCTTTGGATGATGTCATACATGTCTGGATATACAACCTCCTGTACTGCAGAATACATTTCAGTATATTTACCAATATATCACATACCATATTTATGTAGTATCTGTAGTATATTTTCTTTTACTACAAAAAATTAACTTCTAGAATATGTGATTGTATAATATATCTCATGATAAATTACAATGAAATGTAACAATTCATGAATCCTCCTGTAATACACTGATGTATGATAGATTAAGAAACATAACATTGTTTCTCAAGGGTTGTCAGTATGAATAGTTGCTTTTATAGATGTCAACAACTAACTATCAGGGCAGAAGTTACGACCAGGACCTCATAAGGAGGTACAAGCCTTTGGTCAAATTCATTCTGTGAACACAAACCGACTTCAGCTGCTAAAGATGCAGCGATTCACCCACATATCTATTGGAGAGTCTGTGGTTCTGAGGAAAGTCATTTCTCTGAGGCTGGATTCCTCGCTGACGATGGTCGACAGAGCAGAGAGAGGAGCATGACCCACAGAGGGGGACAGGCAGGTTCTCTGGATGTGAAGGTCACTCTGAACCATCAGTCCTGATGGAGACATTTTAATGGATGAGCTTCCTGTGATCTGCCCGTGATGGCGGCGAGCCACTGATGAGCTGTGCGGCTGTTTCACTGCGTGATAAGAGACTCGCTCATGTGATTTAAAAAAAGAAGTCCCTGAAATGTCTGCATGTTTCACCTGAATGGATCCATCATACAGGGACTCCACTGACATGAGGTTCACGGCTGTGAGACGACAATAGTGGGAACGAACCACGGATCACTTTTTGACGTGACAGAATACTGAATATGTTCTATGTCTTAAGAAGACGGCTCCCTCTACTGCAAATGCGCATCTTCTAAAGATAAATACATATTTCAAGTGTTCTTAAACCTTCATATTCTGAAAAACATGTAAATGGTATAAAAAACATTACATTTTATTTTTATTGAAAACTTTAGGACCCACTCCGATCATCTTTTGATTTATTTCCAGTGTTCCCATTGGTATTTTAATTATAATTGTTGATTTTAGCCAACATTTAAAAAACGGTTGTTTTATAGTTCATATTTTTTGCAGAGCGCCAGGTTTTCAACAGAAATGTATTTCTAAATGAGGGCATTTGAATAGACCCGCCCCCATTTCCCATCACCCTTTTGTTTACATGTTCTCTTGCTAGCTTACAGCCCCTCACGCACCCAACCTAACGTTAGCAATGCAACAAAAATGGTGAGTAATATTGGATCTATCCAGCTACAGGTTAGATCCAGATTCAGCTCAGACGAGGAAAACAAAGACGTTCATGGATCTGTTTGTCTGAACGTGGAGCGGAGCAGGAAGTTAGTGGTATGTTCTACCAAACTAATAAACTCTTTTCCTACTCTATTTCTTTTATGCTCCTTATTTACAACTATTTTAATAAGGAATGACTTAAAAATGCTAATTTAATCTTATTTTCGTTATATATGTCCTCCATCATCAGACACATGCTACAAGAACATGTTGAAAACAAAAACAGTTTTTATCTGAGTGAGTCTTTATGGAGCTGAAACCGATTTTAACTAAAGTTGTTCTTTAAGAGGATGGAAAACAGATTAATTTACGTAAGATTAAAAATTTTCAACCCACTTTAATTTTACCACTTAGTGCAATTTATCTAAAAATAAAGCCAATTTTTGTTCTTATTTTCATTTGTATGAGAAAGTGATCCTCCCGTTTGTCTCTTTGGTTTACTCAGTTCAAATGTCTCTCAGAATTATGAAGAAAAAAACCAGAAGTGGTCCTGAATCTGTTCTGAACTTTCTGTCAGAATCATAGACTGTATTCAGAAACTCCTCCCCCTCCGTGTTCCTAACAGGAAGTACCTGCTGGCTCTACAGAGAAATAAATAGCTGTTACTCACCCATCCTGTTCTTGATCTGATACATTTTTTAACATCTTCTTGATCTTTTTTTCTGTAGGTCAAGTTATTCAAGTTATAAACGAACAGTTCGATGCCTCAGTAAAAGAAGGTGGTGCCCCCACCTTGAATGTTGGAATGTTTGATTTACAGATTTAGCTTGCTTTTAAGTGGTAGGGTGTGAACTCCCATCAGGGTCACTCCTGATTGGGACAGTAGTTAGTATAAAAACGTTGATTCAGACCAATCACCGCTTACTGGCGTCCTCTGGCTCCAAATGGCGGTGTCTGTATTGCGTAGAAAATGGCGAATTGACAATTTTGTTTTAGCTGGGGGTAAGGGGTTTTGTATGGGTTAATAATAATAATAATAATAATAATAATAATAATAATCTTTATTTATAAAGCACATTTCATGGCATGCGCCAGCTCAAGGCGCTGTACATAAGAAACATAAAGAAAGAAGACATTTAAACATTTAAAATAGACAATCAAATACCCATTCAATTCCGGCCCCTCCCCGCCCACAATGCCCACCCCTGAAACATTCAAAAAGAAACCTGTGGCTTGGCTCTGCTGTACAGAATGGTATTGTTGGGATCCACTTAATCCAGGGGGGACCGGTAACATACATGGGGCACCAGTGCGCCAGTGGGCCAACGCAACCAGGCCCCAAAGGATGGCCAGCAAAACCCCTGAACAAAGAGGATCCCATGAGGAAACACTGGAGCTAAAACAGCAACAACAACAAAAGAAAAAAATAAAAAAATAATAAAAAATAAATAAACACACGAGAGTAAGTGCAATTAAATAATTAAAAGAAACAACAATGATAAGAATAATGAATATAACAAACAGTTAAAAGTTTAAACAATAAATAATTAAGAAAATAAAGAGGTGTTTAAAAACTCAATTTTACTACATGAACATGAATAAAATCAACTAAATGCTAAATTAAAAAAGTATGTTTTAAGCATTTTTCTAAAAACCTCTACCGTTGTAGCCGCCCTGAGACTCTCCGGCAGGCTGTTCCACAAGCGAGGACCATAGTGGTGGAACGAGGCCTCACCATAGGTCACGGTCCTAACCCGTGGAACAACTAAAAGGCCAGTGCCGGAGGACCTCAGGGTCCGCGACGGCTCGTACTTTAAAAGAAAGTCCCTAATATACGAAGGCCCAGCACATTTAAGACTTTTGTAAATTATTAAAAGAATCTTAAAATTGATCCTGAAATGCACAGGGAGCCAATGCAGCGATTTTAAAACTGGTGTAATGTGCTCCTGCCTTCTGGTCCCTGTCAGAACTCGTGCCGCTGAGTTCTGGAGCAGTTGTAAATTATGAATTGATTTTTTAGGTAAACCAGAAAGCAGGGCGTTGCAATAATCTAACCGACTAAAAATAAAAGCATGCATCAGCACCTCTGCACTGGCAAGAGAGAGGAATGGGCGGACTCTGGCAATGTTTCTGAGGTGATAAAACATTGCACACTCACTCAGTCCAGTTCTTATATACAGTCAATGACACAAGTCAAAAAGAAAGCTAACTCTTGCTAACTGCTCATCTGTTTGTTAGTTTCATGAGCGCCCCCTCAAGCTTCACCCTTTAAATTAATGTATTTATAAATGTCACTTAGGACTTGGACTTGGACTTAGACTTGGCTTTATTGATCCCTTTGGGATGGCACCCTTGGGGAAATTAAGTTTTTCAGCAGCTTACATATGTATACATAATAAAAATCTCAATGTACAATAACAAAGTACAACAACATAAAGAAGAGCAAAGTCTGTATGTAAGTCTGTCACATTTACTAACTAAACATTTAGTTAGTATGCTAAATATTTAATTTTACGCTAAATATGTACTTTAAAAATATATTTAGCTTACAAACGAAATATTTAATTTTTTGAAATTAAATAATTAGTTTACACATTAAATATTTATATCTAATCTATATATTTATTTTCCAAACTGGATATTTAAATTTTCTAACTAAATATTTACCTTGGAGTTAAATATTTAGTTCTCTTTCTAAATCTTTAGATAAAAACTAAATATTTAGCTTAAATCTAAAATTTTGCTTTAAAATAAATATTGAATTTAAAACTAAATATTAAATAAAAAATTATTTGATCTAAATATTTAAAATTGATCTATATATACAATTAAAAACTAAATATTTAGTTTCTGACTATATATTTAGTTTTTTAAACTAAATATTTAGTTTCTGACTATATATTTAGTTTTTTAAACTAAATATTTAGTTTTTAACTCTGTATATATAGATCAGTTTTGAATATTCAGTTACTATCCCCCACCTGAAAGATGTTTTTAACAGATAACAGACGCTGATGACCATAAACATCTGGAAGGATTTTGAAACCGTTCTGAAACAATCTGATGTCCAGTGATGTGCAGGTGAAAACTCACCGCTGAAAAACCTTCAGCCATCACTGAACTGCATTCCCAGTTCCTTCAAGGTCAGACCTGACATGCTCAGAGAACCACAGACGGGTCCCGTCTCACGCCTGACAAGCCTCAGTCAGCATGAAGTTTGGGAGCAAACGTTTAGACAGTTTTGTTTGACAGAACAGAGACTCTTCAGTCTAAACAGAAACAACATCTGAAGAAACAACAAGATTTCTGCAACAACAGGCCTCATGCTCAAGTGTTCTGAGGGTTTTTAACAAAAGTTCTGCTGCTCTCGAGAGACATTTGTTCTTGATTGATGAATCTAGGTCTTTGATCGGAGTGTGTGCTTGTTGTTCCTAATTAGCATCAGATTCCAGTCTGAATCCCACTGAGTCAGGCAGAGCAATAAAGTTATTTCTTAATTTATTTAAGTGTGTCTAAAACAAGTAAAACAACGTGGTGAGTTCCAAACATTTAGGGTTTTAGTTCACAAAAAATGATTTAAAATTAGACAAATTTCCCTTAGATAAACTCTTGTGAAATCTCTCCAAATGTTCTTAAAGACTTTTTTTTTTTATTTTCCTCCATAAGGACGATGAATGAATGAGATCTTTTTTTCTAGATGATCTGGATCTGTTTTTGACTTCATGAGTTCCCAAAAAGTTCACATCAAGGTAAAGATGTAGTTTTGTTTTTAAATTGTAAAGACTAGGGATGTCCCGATCTGATCACGTGATCAGAAGTCCGGCCTGATCACATGGTTGATGACTCAATTGAAATCAGACTTTGTTGTCCGATCAGGATCGGATATTTCATTTATTCTTATTCTGATCACTAAATGTTATTCCTGGAAAACGCAGCAGAAAACGGCAGCAGCTCAAGCAGAAGGTTAACGTAAACAATTCAATCAAGCTAGCTAGATGATCACAGATTCAGACTTCAGGGATCAACAACTCTTTTTAAAACGCTTTAAACTGACAGCAGGTGTCTCTGTTGGTTTGTCATAACTCAAACAACAACCTCTAAAGGTATTTCAACAGAAAAACACAGTTTTTGTTTCTTTTTAATGTGAAGCTCTTCATGCTGCAGACAGATGGCTAAACAGCAGCTGCTAACTGCTACATGCTAGCACCGTGATTTAACTCCTTAGGACCCGAGCTGTCCTTTGATATGCCTGTTTGATTTATCTGACAGAGAAATAACAGTTAAGAAAATTAACTACTGTGGTAATAAAACTGAAAACGTGATGTCTTAAGAACTTAAAAAAGAACCAGATAATCTCCACTGAAGGCTCACGTTGTGCAGCGTATTGTTTCGGCGTCTGGTCTATTTTGTGTGTGAGCTGCGAGCAATTCTGCTAGATAGTTAGCCTACATCAAGATGCATGAGAAAATCTGGTTTATTTTCACAATAAAACTCCACGATTGACACATGCGATCATGTTTTTGATTCTAAACAGACTGTAGAGATGAAAATAAACATACAATCACAGAAACACTTCTCTCCGTGTGTCTCAACTACAGATAAATTAAGGAAGTGAAGACCTACTAACTTGCTTCTTAGTAGCAGAAAAATTGGGTCATATTTTTAGGTTATTAACTTACTCATGATGGCAAAAACTAAAAAAGGTTCTAGTAGAAGAACCTGTCGACCGTTGTGGAAAAATGTGCATCTGGTGTGAGTTACAGGAGAGAGCGGACCCCGTGCGCACTCCGCTCCTCGGTGCTTCGGCGTCCAGTGTGAACCTAGCGTTAGTCTACACTTAGCTGTCCCAGCCACAACTCAGAGGTGAATTTCTGATGAACTCCTGCTGCTCTGCAGAAACTATGTCATAGAAAGCAACACAGGGTTTTAGATTTTGTCTAAAAACGGCATAATGATAATTGAAAGACCACTGGGAACAATTCTAAAATAGATCAAAGATAATGCAGTGGGACTTTAACCCTCTAATACAAGAGGCGCCGCCGGAGACGCTAAAACACAAAATCTTTAACATACAGTAACGTTTCAACCATTAACGCAATATTTCCAGTAGATTTTGAAGGAGAAAAGCTTCTCGTCGCTGTTTTGGCTAGTATTTACATGCTAGTTTTGGCGAATTTAGACTTTTTGTCTCTATTTTAGGCTATTTTGAAGTCTGGCTATTTTATCAGCTACATGCTAGCTGTTTGGGTGAATTATTTTTAATTTTAGTTTTCAGCTTCAGCCTTTTTGAGTTATCAGTTTCAGTGTTTTCAGCTATCAATTTGAGCATCTTCAGTTCTCAGCATTAGCATCTTCAGCAGCCAAATTCATCTTACAGCATTCACACTAGAATTATCACAGGTAATGATATATATGTAGTTCATAATTATGTTAAAAAGTTACAGTTTTAAAGTTTTAAAAATGTAGTTTTAGAGTGTTCAATAAATGTTTATCCTGTTCGACCCGTGATCTAAGGTGTGTTTTGGATTTTGGCCCCTTGTGCGATTGAGTTTGACACTCCTGAGCTAAATGAATAAAGACAAATGCTTAAAAAAGAATCATTTTTGGTGTCAAATGTGCACACACACACACGTTGGTCTTTACGGTGCAGAACTGTAAAACAAACTCAGAGACAGACAGGATATCCTCTCAGACAGTCATTGTTCATGCGCTCATGGAGATGCACAGTAAGCACAGACAGAAGGTCGCCTCTTGAATTAGCCGTTAATTGTCAGAGCGCAGCCTGATGTGGAAGCAGCCTCCCAGGAAGCGGCTCGCCTCCCAGCGCCGTCGGCTCTCTGTTTGCTCCCGTTAATGAAATCCTCATCCCGCTAATTGCACAAGATAGATTCAAGAGGATACGATGATATGAAGGGGGGGCAGAAATTAAATTTCGCACACAAGTTTTTCAGCAGAGAATGCTCTCAGTCTGGACGAACCGCCGGACATCCAAACATCATCTTCTCGCTGGGCATACGTTCCAAATAAAAATCCCCCAGGAAGAAATTGCCATTAGATCAGTTGATTAATATGCAGTTGGGGGTCGTGACCCCAGAATTAACTGGGAGAACCAGGCGGTTCCTGGATAATTTGTTGACTTTCTGGCAGGTGATAGATGTTCCCTGGCTTTGGTTCGATTTCCCACAAGACTGCAATTAAAAGATCCATGAGAAGGTAACATGAGCTTTAAACTGCAGAGCGTATGCAAATCAGGCCTTTGTTGGAAGCTGCTGCTCACAGCGACCAGACGAGTGTAGGAACAAAGACAGAACCATCTTTGGATTCGGAAGCAGCTCTTTTGCAAAGTTATGTCTGCAGAGGAACACGTATTTCAAACACATGACACATGAGCATCAGCTCCTCAGAAGACGCCGCGTGTCCTGAAGGACAGGTAGGTCAGCAGGTGCCAGGTTCCCGCCTGCCTTTCCCACATCAACGCGCCTCGCCGTGAGGCACGAAAACACGAATATGCGAGTGTCACGGAGGCCGCGCTGGCAGTGATGGATGGCCGAGAAACCCACAGAATGACCTCCAAGCCAATGAGAAGCGAGCTGCGTGACCTTTGGACCAATCACAGCACTTCCAGGTCAAATGTGACTGGAGGGCGAACACCCAGACAATCTGTCCATCTGGGGATGAATGGGTGGAGGGAACAATGGAGACGCACAGAGGCACGAAGCTCCTCCCACTCCTTTTCTTAGTGCTGAAGCTCAGGAGGAGTGGGCGGGGCCACACACATTCCTCTTTAATGCATCGTTTGTGTTTACTTCAACATCTACACGCCGAAAAACCTTCACACCTCAGACTTCAGACATCAGACGTTAGGAGTAGCTCAGAAGCTGCTTTTTGGGATGCAGCCAGTAACGCCAGGAAGGTTTACGCACAGAAAAAAACGATGCTTTGACATTTCAGTCTCTGGAACCGAAACACCAACATTCTGGTTTTATCTGTTTTTACTTTATTGCCACTCTCTTTATTCTTCACATGAAGGCTCTGGCGCTGCAAACGGGGATCCTTACAACATTCAAGTTAAGGATTTTCACAACAGCCTGAAAATCCCCCATATTACCAGCTGCTAGTGTGTTTAACCATCAATCTTTACACATCATCATGTTGAATGAAACTTATTTAGCCAAACTCAGGATTTCATTTAGTCACATCAAACATCTTAAAAAACACTCGTTGTGTTTAACTTTTAACAACAGATACATCATTCATTAGGATTCTCTGAACTCACCGGTGAATTCAACAGTCTCATTGGTTGTTTACCATGACACAGGAATAAAACTGACCCCCCAAGGAGTCATGAGCCCAAATCCTTCTAACGTTGTGTATCCTGTAGTTTAGTGGAGTTTTTTTAGACATTTTTTACATTGTTTTTATGTCCTCAATGTGGATTTAAATATTTTTATTTTGTCTCTACATGCCTGATCTTTTGTTTTTAAAATATTAAAACTTTTCCCCAATTTGGGGGATTTTTACAGTTTAAAAAATAACTAAATTCACTCAGAATAGAGTTTTGAATATAAATTCATGTTTATTGTGGATTTTTTGAGTTACACAAACAAACATAAGTGATAAAACAGATGCTGGGGTTATTCTAAAAAGATAGAGCTTAAGCATTGCTGCAAAAGAGGTTCAAAAGAGAAAATATTCAAACAAATTTTAAAGTGAAAAAAAGCTCAAAAATGGCCTGAACTAAAATGTATTTGTAAAGACAAAGATGTAATTCGTAAATATATAGTCTTTAAATGTTCTGCTGCTTATGTCCGCTGGACTAAACTCCAGATATTTCC
>NC_050519.1:22946994-23000493 GCF_002922805.2 Oryzias melastigma | reverse complement strand
GTGTTGCCTCAGAACAATGTAACATTCACAGTACGTCAATACAATCAGACTTTTGAGTTCTGTAACTATAACTGATCAATATGCCACAAAACTGTTAAAATGATTTGGTTCCTAGTTAAATAACATATTTCTTCACTTTCACTGAAGTAGATCTATAATAGAAAGCTCATCAGATCAATATCTATCAGCCTTTCTCGTAGGCCACTCGTCTCTGAATTATTTTGGCTGAAATGCACAGATGGAAATGTGATGAGGAAGACGCAGTTGGAGTGACGCAGTTTCACTTTTATATTTGGAAATGTGAGATTTTCAGATCTTTTTCTCAGTCTGTCTGGCTAATTAAGTTGTAAAACAAAAACAAGTCAGTTTAGTGGAGTCATTTAGTATTCTAGACGTTTACTCAACAGTTGTGGGTTGGCTTTGTTTGAGTCAATATTTGGATGACTACTTTCTACTTCACATCGACTGACATTACTTCAAAGTACTAGGGTTTAGGAGTAGTAGAGTAGAGACTTCTGGATACTTTGTCTGCAGGTCATCCTAACGTGAGCGAGCTTTTCAGCTGCTTGACCAGGCAGCCAATGTCCCAGTCTAGGTCTGTGTCTGCAGGGGGGGCTTTATCACTCCGACCATGTGTTAAACATTACAGCCAATCAGAGAGCAGAGAGCCACACACACAGTAACACACATGCTCAGGCTGAGCAGGCCAATCACAGAGCTCGAACGGTGGAGCCGTCAAAGTGATGGATAGATGCCGGAGCAGCTTTCCTGCTTCCCGTTCGGAACCGGCCATATGGAAATCCCACACAAACACACACAAAGTTCTGCCTATTTACAGCTGGTGTCAAGCTTTCCAGATTGATTATAAATGAACACCAGCTTATGATTACGCTGAACATGATGCAGAGTGTGCATGTGAGCATGCACGTGTGATTCATGCTGCTCACAGAGTTGTAGGTAAATGACCTGCTGCACGTTTGTGCGGCAGAATGTTTGTGTGTGTGAATCTAGAGTGACCTCAGCCGCTAACAAGTGTTTGCAATTAGCAGCTCAGCACTCGTAGATTTTCCTGACAGACTCACAGGTCCGAGCAGAAACATGGCAGACGTGGATCTGGCTGACAGTCACACTTAGTGTAGTTTCACCACCATCATCATCATCAGGTCGTCGCCTGGACTGCTTCATGTTACTGCTCAGACTTCTCAAATCTGCTGGCACTACTGCAGCTTCTGAGTCCCTGATTGGTCAAAGTTTAACTTGCAACACCCATTCAATGTGTTTCGTATGTAGTACCTGAAAATGGTCATAAAAACCTGCAAAGCTACGTGTGAAAATTAATATATATAAACAAGAAAACGCTTACACACATTTTCACTCATTAACACAGATTTTTGATTGGAACTGGTTGGTTAAATGTCTGTTACTTTGGGTGACGTGAACATAACTTAAGACTCGTCAAAGAGAAGGACTTGGCGAGGATGAATCTTGTGTGTGATTCAGGTTGATCGATCCCTCTGGTCCGAGCTCCGACGAACACACCCAGAATCCCACTTCTGACACCAAGATTGTGGTGGAAGCTGTTTAGATCCAAGGGAATAAAGAGACGTTTGTCAAGCGTTTTAAAGGGTATTTATTCAACAGAGTAAAAGAAAAGTGTGCGGAGAGGAGTCTTGTAAGGAGGTTCCATCACCTTATATACATGAACACAAACAAACTCTAATCAGGAACTTAAGATAGTGATGTAAGGTTTCATATCTAAAAATGGACAAGATGTTCTAACGAAATGGAAATGTTCTAACATCATGATAGACGCTCTGGCAAGAAACAAACATTTCTTGTGACTTGTAACTGTATAAAAGTCACTTGGTAAATGTGATGGATGAAAACTACGGAGGAAATGTATGAATTTTTTTCCACAGGATCACAGATGATCCACTCTTGGGGCAAATCCGAATTCTTCCCCCCTCTCTAATTGTAGAGGCATTTGAAGGTGCAGTTGTGTCCAAACTTGATTTTGTTAAGGGGAAACCATTGTGACTTAGGGCTGTGTATCCCTCTGACGGTAGGTTATTCTGTGCCGCGGGGTAATACTTTTCATCATGTGGGTGTTAAACAGAAGTTTATAATGAAATGTAAAAAATGATTTCTTGTTTTAGCATCCATCCATCTTCTTCCGCTCATACGGACCGGGTCGAGGGGGCAGCAGTCTAAGCAGAGACCCCCAGACTTCCCTCTCCCCGGTCACTTCCCCCAGCTCCGCTGGGGGGACCCCAAGGCGTTCCCAGGCCAGCAGAGAGACGTAGTCTCTCCAGCGTGTCCTGGGTCTTCCACAGGGCCTCCATCCAGTGGGACATGAACAAAACACCTCTCCAGGGAGGAGACCAGGAGGCATCTGAACCAGATGTCCGGGCCACCTCAACTGTCTCCTCTGGATGTGGAGGAGAAGTGTCTCTACTCCGAGCTCTCTCCGGGTTTACTGAGCTCCTCACCCTCTCTCTAAGGGAGCATCCAGCCATCCTCCAGAGGAAACTCATTTCAGCCGCTTGTAGTCGAGATCTCGTTGTTTCAGCCATGATCCAGAGCTCATGACCACAGGTGATTATTGGAACAAACATCCACTGGTGAATTGAGAGTTTTGCTCTCTGGCTCAGCTCTCTTTTCACCACAATGGATCTGACATCACCAAACAGCGATGTGGGTACAGTACACCTGAGCCGCTCCCTCAGCCTGAAGGGTCTGAGCTGCTGCAGCTTCACCTTCTCGTTCCTGCTCCTCTCTAACACAGAACACGTGTGATGCTGCAGCTGCTGTGAGTTACTGAAAATTAAACGGTTCATCAGAAAACATCCGTGCACCATCCTGCATGCTGGACGAGGTTTGGATTCAGAGTCCAAGACACACAGCACACACCATCAACTAAACAACCAAATCTAAAAGAGACGGAAAATATGCAGCTTAGGGTGGATGATCCTCATTTAGTCCAGGGGGGTCTCACAGACCGCAGAGTTAACCCCCTCCTCTGTGATGTGCTCGTTGAGCACTGGTATTCTCAGCCCTGTGTGGCCTCAAATAAACGAGGGGAGAGGATTTGTATAATCAAATTGGGGATAAAAACAAGCAGACATGAGATGTCAATTCACCACTGTCTGTCATGAAGATTTCTACACACGCATGCATTAACCTTCTGTGGAGTCCTGAGCAGCTGCTGGAGTTTAAAGACCTACTCCCATGAGCTCTTTTTTGCTGTTTCAACATGTGTTTGTGGATGATGATGGAGGACATATATAAGGAAAACTAAGATTAAAATTCTGTTTCTGAATATTTCTTCATTCACTTTGTTGTTTATCAAGAGAAGACAAGAAAATGTTGTTTGAAAAGATCATATTTGGGATGGAGAAAAAATAAGCTGAGCGGGCCACAAGCTCCCTGTTCCACTCCATTCTGATGTATCCATATACAGACAAATGGATCCATGAACGTCTTTGTTTTCCTCGTCTGAGCTGGAATCTGGATCTAAACTGTACGGCTGGAAAGCTCTGATATTGATCACCATTTTTGCTTAACTGCTAGTGTTAAGTTGGTGGTGTGAGGGGTTGTAAGCTAATGTGTGTTGGGGGGTATGTGCCAACAGTCACAGCCACAACCAACGCATTGTGGCGTGGAACAGAGGCTGAATCCATTTGGAGCCCTTGTTAACCTATGATACAGACCAGACGGGAAGCACGGCGGTCCTCCACGGCCGGCTCGCACAGTGCGGCGATCGTTTAGGCATGTGTCTACGAGTGATCCTGGGAGAAAGTTATGCCAAGACACACAAGAAAATCCAGTTGATTTTCAAAATATAATAAATTTTTCTCAATAAAATACTGTTACTGACAAATTAGATCATATTTTTGAATGTAAACAGAGATGAAAATACAGTAAAGGACCGAAGACCTCAGTGAAAACTGCAAATTCGCAAATACGGATAACCAACCCCCGTCTCCAGGGTTGGGTTAATGTAATCGATTCATTGGTTTGATTTAGAATAAATTTAAATTGAATTGAATTCGATTTAATCTTAATAGATCAATAATCGATCAATAAAAAATATCAATCGATTTAACACATTAAGCTAATGTCCACTAGCTTGATGCTAACATTTAATGTAACACTCGGTCAACCTAAACATACATTCTGACTAAATGAACATCTTTATAAACTCGCAGACATGAATTTTACAAACTCTTTTAAGGAGATATTTTTAAAGTTGCTATTTTTGGTCTAAAACATCGTTTTTTTCCCTCATTCTTTCTTCTTCTTCTGGAATAAGGTGTAATGCTATAGCGTGATCTCCACCTAGTGGTCAAACTGAAGCGTCCTCCAGGAGAAGCAGAACAATG
This sequence comes from Oryzias melastigma, assembly GCF_002922805.2. Classification (NCBI taxonomy): domain Eukaryota; kingdom Metazoa; phylum Chordata; class Actinopteri; order Beloniformes; family Adrianichthyidae; genus Oryzias; species Oryzias melastigma. The sequence goes on along the minus strand of NC_050519.1, from coordinate 22,996,111 downwards.
TTTCCAATGTTTATGATCTGAACATTTTAGTTAGAACTTCTCCTTTAGAGAATCCATGTAACACTGGATGATATTAACAATCTCATTATTTCACTGATACATTTACAGTATGTGAACTGGATCAGATTAGTATGAATATATTCAAATTATACAGTAGATTATTAATGTATTTCTAAACAAATGTGTATAAATGTGTAAACTCAACATTTAATTGAACTGAAGAATTGAAAGAATCAGAAAAAAAATCTGAATCTAATCAATTCAGGCTCTGGTGGATCAAATAAAATCGTTTATGGAAATTCTAGTTTATACCCAGCCCTACCCGTTTGGGTCCCACTCTCCACCCCCGCGGCTGAAGAATGTCCATTACGGATGCATGGTTCTCATAACACTTCTGATCATGGTTTATAGACAATTATCTGGATATTTTCCAGCTGCTTCTGAGTACGCTGATGCCATTTCTCCATGCAGGCTGGCTGTGAGTGTGTGCGCTGTGGATGGACTGGAGTGCTCTTTAACTTCACTCCCCTCCTGGGAAATTCACGCAAGTGTTTCATACAAGCATTTTGAGTTGTCTGAATTTTTAAATCAAATCAAATCTTTATTTATAAAGTGTTTTTCTTGGCCTGCACCAGCTCAAGGCGATGTACAAAGGAAACATAAAGAAAAAAACATTTAAAAGCAAACAGGTGCCCATTGTAGTCCATTACACCCCAGCCCCACTCCACCCACAAACCCGACCCTAAAAAAAAAAATATTCCAATTATTCAATGAGAGAGAGGCAGACAGCAGTTAGTGCCAAGTCAAGATGGACGGTGTCAAATTAATTGTAGAAGCTTTAAATAACCACAGCTGAGCAGAAGTGTTTATCGCAAAAAAATACACGTGTGAACAGGAGGTGGAGCAGAACTCTGCTTCAAGGCGCTTCCATGTCCAGTGTAAACCCACTGTTAAAAGTGAATTTCTAATGAACTCCTGCAGCTCTGTAGAAACTATGATCTAGAAAACAACAGTTTTTTCTTTCTGCCTAAAATCATCATGATCATAATTAAAGAAAAACTTTTTAAAAACAGATCATAAGATGATTGTAGTGGGACTTTAAATAAGCACATATGGTAAAGCAGTCTGAGTGGAGACAAACATTACCACGCCCCTAAAGCTTGTCCAGCCAATCAGAACATACGGATTTAAGACACATCTTTTCAACTTAGCTTTTACATAAATCATTTAATCAACTTTTCTGTTTATATGTTGGGATTTTAATTACTTTATGGCTTTTACGTTTCATCATTTATTTGTTTTTATTTGTCTATCTTTTAATCTATGAACTCATCAAATTTTAGCCACATTGTTGCATATATTTTGTATAGTTATGTGAGTTTTATTGTTGTTGCTTTTATCTAATGCAGGAGTGTCAAACTCAATCACACAGGGGGCCAAAATCCAAAACACGTCTTAGGTCTCGGGCTGAACAGGATAAACATTTATTGAACACTCTAAAACTACATTTTAAAACTTTAAAACTGTAACTTTTTAACATAATTATGAACTAGATATATAGCATTACCTGTGATAATGCTAGTGTGAATGCTGTAAGATGAATTTGGCTGCTGAAGATGTTAGTGCTAATAGCTCAAAATGATGAAGCTGATAGCAGCTAAACTATTTTCTAAATGCCACATTAGCCTAAAAAAAGAAAACAAAAGCTTAGGTTAACCAAAACAGCTAGCATGTAGCTGAAAAAATAGCTAAACTTCAAAATAGCCTAAAAATCTTCGTAAATGCTAAAATAATCCAAAAAACTAGTAGAATGACAATTTTTAAAACTTTAAAACAGTAACTTTTTAACATAATTATGAATAATAAAAAGACAGGAATATTATTCCAGAATAAATCAACTTAAACCTTAAATAACTTTAAATATTTTACTCTCTATAAACATATATTTTGTCAAAATTATACAAGTTAGAAATAAGTCCAAGATAACATCGGGTCAATAATAATAATAAAATAAAATGATCTGGAGGGCCGGATAGAATGTTTCTTATTGCTTCTTTTATCTTGTCTTACTATTTCTTATATTTTAACTAATGTTTATATATGTCTTTTTGGTTCAGTGCCTTGTGTTGAACAGCAAAGTTGATGAAAAGTGCAATAGAAATAAAGTGATTGATTGATTGATTGATTGATTGATTGATTGATTGATTGATTGATTGATTGATTGATTGATTGATTGATTGATTGATTGGTTGGTTGGTTGGTTGATTGATTGATTGATTGATCGATCAGAGGTACAGTTTGAAAAGGTGGAAGAACTTGACAGAAATGTGTAAAAAAGAAATTCTGCAAAGTCAAATGCGGAGAACCTGACCTTAAACAGAATTAAGTCAATTTAGATCATTAAAGCAAACACTCGACTTTGACGTTTCACTCCTTTAGAGAATGATCTAAATGCGACCCTAACAAGAGAACTGAACCTAAAAGTGAAGAAACAAAAACACGACATAACCTGAACCACCGGAGAACAGAGCAGAACAGAACCTAAACACGACTTCTTCTCATGGTCAAACTGAGCAGAACCCCAAGTGTCAACCCGCCTGTTCCTCATCAGGTCTGAATGACCTCATGCCTGACCTGGTTTTTCAGTAAAAGCTGAACTGCAGAGTCTCTGGTTCTGTGCTGAGGTGGATCTGGAGTACCCCCCCACTCTGGGTTTATCCCTCCCCATGCTTCGGCTCTCTCATCCATTCATCACCGGCCTGTCTGCACATGTTTACCTTCACACTGGGATGAATCGTTTTTCTGCTGCTAATTGCTGCTGGCTGTTTTTCTGGCGGCTGGTTTTGTGTTTCTCCAATCAGAGCTTTGGGATTCTTCGTGGAGCCGTTTGTTTTTTCAGGTACGGGAGCATCATTTATATTGTGTGTGAGAGCCTGCACAGTCCACTTCTGACTGTTTGCTGGATTTCTCCTGTGCATTTGCTGGATTCCCGCTGAAGGATCCGCGTCTTTTGTTGTCGTGTCGAGCTGAGAGGATGTGTTTGTTCTTGATGAGGATTTGTAAAATATTCATCACTGGCTCTCATGAAATGAGATGAACTTGAGCCAGATGTTGGCACGAGAAGCCCGTGGGTCGGCTCCAGCCCGCTGGGTTTATTTGGTTTGTGTTTGTTTGGGAAGGAGGCGTGCTCCGTGCGTGATGAAGGCCATGTGTTGTGTTTCTCCTGCCTTGCTGACGGATGGAGGAATGACGACAGGTTGGACAGTTTTGGCCCATGTGGGCTCCCTGACCCGACTGAATTGCTGGAGTCCTGTTTTGGCTCCACGGGGTCCAGATCTAACTGGACAAGACGAACTTTGCATTTACATGTTCTGAGGTGGATTTGTTTGGTCCCTGAGATGTGGATGGAAGCCTCTGAGAGTTCTGCTGCAAGACGGTTCAGAACTTGAGCTCAGGATGAAATCTCAGTGTTCCTGATTCCTCTTTCTCAGAACAGAAAGCTGTTGTTTGAGATAAGTGATGGTCATGAAAGAGGTTTCTGTCAGCATCCCGAATGAGGAGCTGGAGTCCCAGAAGCAGAACAGCTGCAGCAGAAAACAGATGTTTAGTGTCAGAACGTTCAGAAATGTTCTTGTTCAGACCTTCTGCAGGGATCCAAGCCACAGCTGAGGTCATGTATTCATCTCCTCTGTGCTGAGAGTTACAACTGAACGTTTTGATGAAGTCCAATGCAGGAAAGGAAGTAGGATCTCCTCTTGTCTTTTGATCACAAGATGAAAACCTTCATGGCAGAAAACCCACCAGAGGAACAACAGCGAAACTGACTCATTACTTCTGAACAAAGAAATTTCCATCCATCCATCCATCCATCCATCCTTCCATCCATCCATCCATCCATCCATCCATCCATCCATCCATCCATCTATTCCTCCATCCATCCATCCATCCATCCTTCCATCCATCCATCTATTCCTCCATCCATCCATCTTCATCGTCTTCCGCCCATCCAGGACCAGGTCGCGGGGGCAGCAGTCTGACCAAAGATACTCAGATTTCCCTCTCCCCGGTCACTTCCTCCAGCTCCTCTGGGGGGACCATGAGCGATTCTACTCCGAGATGTCTCCGGGTGACCGAGCTTCTCACCTTATCTCTAAGAGAGCGTCCAGCCACCCTCCAGAGCAGGGGTGTCAAACTCAATCACACAAGGGGCCAAAATCCAAAACACACCTTAGGTCGAACAGGATAAACATTTATTGAACACTCTATAACTACATTTTTAAAACTTTAAAACTTACTAATTACTTTTTAAACATATTTATGAACTTAAACTTAGGATAGCCAAAACAACTAGCATGTAGCTGAAATATTTGCTAAACTCCTAAATAGCCTAAAAAATCTTAGTAAATGCCAATATAGTCCAAAGAGCTAGCAGAATGTCAGTTTTTAAAACTGTAACTTTTTTACATAAATATGAATAATAAAAAGGTAGGAATATTATTCCAGAAAAAATAAAATTAAACCTTAAATAGCTTTCAATACTTTACTCTGCATAAAAATGTCAAATTTGTCAAAATTATGCAAGTTAGAAATAAACGTGAGATAACATCGGGTCATTAATAATAATATTAACAATAAAATAAAATAAAATCTGGAGGGCCGGAGACAATTACCCGGAGGGCCGGATCCGGCCCCCGGGCCTTGACTTTGACACATGTGTTCCTGAGGAAACTCATTTCAACCGCTTGTAGTCGGGATCTCGCTCTTTCGGTCACGACCCAGAGCTCATGACCACAGGTGAGTACAAAGATCGACAGGTAAATCGAGAGCTTTGTTTTCTGTTTTTTAAGGGGCGGCTGTGGGGCAGTGGTAGGGTGGTCGACTCCTGATCAGAAGTGAGCGGGTTCGACTCCGCCTTGCCCGCCCATGTGTCGAAGTGTCCTTGGGCAAGACACTGAACCCCGAATTGCCTCTGGTGGGAGGTTGGCGCCAGTGTTTGGCAGCGGAGCCACCACCAGTGTGTGAATGTGTGTGTGAATGGGTGAATGGGTCTGTGACTGTGAAGCGCTTTGGGTAGAAAGCACTATACAAGTATACGCCATTTTTTCTGGCTCAGCTCTTTCTTCACGACAATGGACCGGTGGAGTAAACACATAACGGCGAATGGCGCTCCAATCTGCCTGTCGATCTCACACTCCGATCTTCCCTCACTCGTGTACAATACCCTAAGATACAAACCTCCTCCACCTGAGACAGGAACACTCCACCCACCCAGAGAGAACAAACTACCTTTCTCTGCTCCAGAACCATGGTCTCAGACTTAGTGGTGCTGACCCTCATCCCAGCCGCTTCACACTCGGCTACAAACCGGGTGACGAGCGAGACAAAGAATGGTTCAGAACCCCTTCATGAGTAGCAATACCACAGATCCAGTTACGTCTCCTGGATTGCTGTCACTGTGGCCCCACCCTGGAGCCAGGCCAGGGATTGGGGCTCGTAGGGGAGTGCCTGATGGCTGGGGCTCCTCCCACTGGCCCCGATCGGGTCCAGCTCAAAGGAGCAACGTGGATCACTCTCCAGTGGGCCCACCACCTGCAGGAGAGCTAAGAAGGGGCTGGTGGATTGGCCCAAACCCTGGTCATGGAATTAGGCAAAGAAACTTCCATTCATCCATGTTCTTAATGGGTTATTTCCCTTCCAGGGTCATGTGGTTGCTGGAGCCTGTCCCTTTTACTGCTAACCGAGACAGCCTGTCACAGGCCACATAAGCACTCCCACATGCACACCTAGGGACTGTAAGGTAACCAATTAACCAATGAAAAATGTTTGGACTGTGGGAAGAAACCGCCTGGAGATAACTCATGCATGTACAAGGAGAACATGAAGACTCCACACAGCACGGACGTGAGGCGAGAGCGTTAACCACTGTGTCCAAAAAATGTATTTAGATTAAACTAACATCATCACCCCTGTACCTATCAAGTGTGAGATTGGGATCAAACATCTCATGGTTTGTTCAGATGCTGCTGTGTGATCATCCGTCCACAGTATCCCAAGACATTTCCTCCTGAAAACCTTCAGAACCAAACAGCTGCTGCAGGTCCCTCATCTCCACTCAGGCCTTTGGTCTTTGGAGGAACCTGCAGGAACGTTTGCGCCTGGGATGATTGACAACCACAGACAACCACTTCATCTTACAATGAAAGCTCCATAAGGAGTAACTTCTTTATTGTCAGTGACTCAGGTGGTTGAGTGGGTCGGTGGTTCAATCCCCCAGTCAACTGGTGTGACACTTCGCCCTCCCTGGCTCCAGTGTGGCTCCACTAGTGTGTGTGAATGTCCCAGTGATTGCTGAAGGCGTGTACTGGCAGCCACCCCTCTGTCATCTGCTCCAGGGCAGCTGTGGCTACACCAGGGGTCCCCAAACTACGGCCCACGGGCCGGATCAGGCCCGCGTCCATATTTGGCCCACACACTATCGGAAACGTCGACCGAGAACCACACAGAACGTGACATTTTATTCAACCGCTCTGCAGTCTGAACTATGACGGGAGAGGAGAGAACATTTATTGGTTTAATAGTGATTCACCTTTTCTTTATTATTGTTATGTTTCTTCTGTGTGTTTTTTTGGACATCTTTAGCTCTTCAGCTCTTTCAGCAATTAAAATATTCAGCCATTTTTATGCTGGTTTTTTTCTTTTTTTTTTTTTACAGTTTTGACAGTTGCTAAGGATTTTGAGGCTATTTTGGAGTTTAGCAAATATTTTAGCCAGAGGCTAGCTGTTTTGGCTAATTTAGGCTTTTTTTCAGTTTTTAAGGCTAATTTAGAGTTTAATTAATATTTTAGCTTAATGCTAGCTGTTTTGATAGAATTAGACAGTTAACCAGTTTTTTAGGCTAATTATCATTTAGCTGATATCTCAGCTACGTACTAGCTGTTTTGGGTAATTTAGACTTTCAGTCTAATGCTAGCTGTTTTGGTTAATTTGGGCATTTTCTCAATTTTTTAAGCTATTTCAGAGTTTAGCTAAAATTTCACCCACATGCTAGCTGTTCTGGCTAATTTAGAATTGTTTATTACATTTTTTAGGCTATTGGGCATTTTGCTAATATTTTAGCTAGCTATCAGCTTCAGCATTTTTAGCTATCAGCTTCAGTCATTTCAGCTATCAGCTTCAGCATTTTCAATTTTTAGCTTTGACGTTTTTAGTTATTAATTTCAGCATCTTCAGCGGCCAAATTCCTCTTACAGCATTCACACTAGGATTACTGAAGGTAATGCTATACATCTAGTTTTTAAAATGTTTTATTATTATTTTCTATGAATATTATAGAAATTAATTCTTTAAAATTTGGCTATGTTTGCCTTTCAGGAAAAGCGTAATTATTTAAATTTAGGCTGTGTTTGTTACACTTTTTCTGTTAGCCTACAAACCGACCCCCGCCCCAAATCTGAGAAGAAAATAGTTTTGTGTTTCTCACAAGAAAAAGTTTGGCGACCCCTGGGCTACATCAGTAGCTTATGAATGAGGAGTGAAAGAATAATGGATGCACAATGTAAGCGCTGTGAGCGTTTTGAAAAGTGCAGAGAAATCTAATTATTATTATATTTTAATTTTGGCTTCACTAAAAAATAGCAGGTGGAGAAATACTTGAAAGTAAGTGTTCACAAACATCAGATTATTTACAGAATGTCGGCATTAATATTTCCACAACTGTGAGGTAGTAAGTAGACAAATCTTTCTGCTAATAGTTGAACTTTTCTCTGCAGAAAGCTGTTCCTGCGTCCGCAGAAATGTGTCAGCGCGTTGTGAGGTTTCTCTGGAGGGCCTCCTGGTCTCTGGAGGCCGGGGAAGGCCACAGCTGCTGCTGCCGTTGGCTCCAGCTCTCCTGCTGTCACTCCACTCCTTATGTTGCTGAAGCTTTGGCCTTTTTGAAGGTGCTAATTAATTTTTGCAGTCTGGATTCCAGCTGGAGCCCGCTGCAGAAAATGATATGATTACATTTCCACATGATGGGAAAGGTAAAGGTTTGCAGGCAGAGCGTTTGGCTGAGCAGAGATGGGCTTAATGGAAAGCTGAAATGTCTCGCTGAGGTTAGCTCACTGCAGCAGACACAACAATCACTCACTCCCAGAAGCATTTCATCAGCCCCGTTTGTGCAGTAAAATGATCCCTTAGCAGAGAGTAGTCTGTTTCAGAGTACTACAACTATACTTTATGCTAAAAGTGAGGCAGAAGTTTACTATTTATCAATTAATTGTAATTTTAAAATGTTCTAATTTAGTCCGAACAAGTTTTCAGTTAGTACACTTCCCACAATCACATTTTCTTTTAATGACCCACTACAGTGAAAGTTGTATTTTTAACAAGTTCTAGTAGCATTTTCCTCATGATGGAGGACATATATAAAGGAAATTAAATTGTGGAGTAAGGAAGCTGGAGAGTCAGGAGAAAACCCACTCATCCCGGGGGAGTACTCCACACAGACAGGGTCCAGCTGGGATTCAAACCAGCGCCTTCTTGCTGTGAGATGAGAGTGCTAACCACTGCACCCCTCTGCAACCTGACCCCAAAAGCCTTTTATGGTAAAAACTCCTTCAGTTGATCAACATTTTCCAGCTGGAAGACTGACACTGTTGTGTTTTAAACATTTAGATGATCACATGAATGTTTCTGCAACTCATTTTTAACTGTGTTTCAGTGATAAAATGTTCTTGGCATTTTTCTATGAAAGTGCTGCAGTGTTCGCTGGTCCAGCCCACTCCTGCTGACCCACAGTCGCCCCCATCTGGACTGAGCAGGAGATGCTCACAGCATCCAGCAGATGGGAGGATGCAGGTCCTATTGGCGGCATAAAAAGGGGAGGTGATGATCACCCCCTTCAGCGCACCTCCTTTTCTCCAAACCCCTCCTCTTAATTCCTCTCTTCCTTTCTAGGTCTCTTTATCGTTCTCTCTCTCCAGCTTTTTTCTCTCCGTGTGCGCATGCGCACGTTTCAAGCATGCTCCTTTGTTGGCAGAGACCTGACTGTTTGGAAAAATGTTTGATTTAATAAAAATAGTTCAGTGATTCAAAGCCTTTGATCTAACTTAAAGAGCAGCAAAAAGAAAACCGATTCCTGAAAAAGCGTGTTTTTGAAGGATAATATCTGAATCACATCTCCTACAGTCAGAGCTGCAGACTGCCCCCTCGTGGCGACAGCGCGCAACAGCTGCAGATCCGCTCAGACCAAAGTCCTCAAAGAAGCTCCAGAAACATCCGACAGCATGATGGACCCTCACCCCAAAACCAACATCAAAAACCCCACCAACGAGCTCCAGGCCTGTTTTTCCTCTAGATGTCCTCTTTAAAATACACGGATTTGTTCCAACACAACCTGAGAGGTCAAACTGTGAAGTTTCTCCATCAGTTTCTTCTCCAACAAAATGAAAGAGATTAGAGTCAAATCATGTAAAACTATCAAACCTGCTCTGAACTGTAACTGAACAACTGAGGTCAAAGTAAGTTTGTAAAGTAAAATGACATTTTATAAGAAACGTTTTCCAATGAGAGTGACTGTGGAAAGAATAAAGGTTTGATTATTAAAGTTACCGGTGAGATGATTAGATCAGGTTTTTAAGACTAAAGTGTTCATGCATTTATTTTAATGTTGATACTTTTGTAATGTATTGTTTTCTATCAATTAATTTATATATGAATGTTTAAATACAGATTACAAATGAATAAAAATCCTTAAGGCTGGATTTGAGTAAATCAAAACATTTCCTGAAGGGGGCAGCACTGGGTCAATTATCCCACCCACTCCCTTTCTCTCTCCCTCTCTCTTGCCCACCGCGTAATGAGTGACATCAGAGCTGGGTCAACCAATCACCATGAGCCCCATCTGTCACTGTCAGCTAACAGACCAACCAGCTTTGGTATGTAGATTCATTTCAGCCAATAAGGTGAAAGCTGTCCCCGCGCATGCGTGTTATACGCGGCCAGAGAAACAAAAGGAAAAAAAGGACAGAATGATGTAAATCATTCATCAGTCTGTCTAAATGAAGACACGTTCACGTTAAAGTCAGCAGACATCCAGGGTTTAGGGTTCTGACACTTCTCAGAAAAGAAAATAAAGTTTTGAAGGTTCATTTGGAAAAACATCAGTGAGAAATTAAAGTTTGTCCCTCTACATCCCATGTGTCAAAGTTGAGGCCCAGGGGCCAGATCCGGCCCTTCAGGTAATTCTATCTGGCCCTCCAGATCATTTTATTTTATTATTATTAATGACCCGATGTTATCTTGAGCTCATTTCTAACTTGTATAATTTTGACAAAATATATTTTTATGGAGAGTAAAATATTTAAAGTTATTTAAGGTTTAAAATGATTTATTCTGGAATAATATTCCTGCATTTTTATTATTCATAATTATATTTAAAAAATTACAGTTTTAAAGTTTTAAAAATTGCCATTCTGCTAGATTTTTGTCTATTTTGGCATTTAATAAGATTTTTTAGTTTTGGAGTTCAGCTAATATTTTAGCTACATGCTAGCATTTACGGCTAACCTAAGCTTTTGAAATTTGATTATTATTATTATTATTATTATTTTGTTTCTGTTTTTTTAGGCTAATTTGGCATTTTGGTAATATTTTAGTGTTCAATAAATGTTTATCCTGTTTGACCTAAAGTGTGTTTTGGATTCTGGCCCCTTGTGTGATTGAGTTTGTCATCCTGTTCTACATTATCATATTTAAGGCGAAATGAGCACCATACTAGCTCAGATGGTAGGTACCAACTGTCCAGTATGGTGGTGGAGGGTTAATGATGTGGGGATGAGGAACATGCTGTGATACTGATGTGAGAAGACTCAACTGAGCGCTCATCAAAGAGCACACCTCATAGGAAGTACTTCCTTTCTGTGGGAGGAAAACAGGAAGTAAACCTGACACCTGACAGTTAAAGCTTTCAAAGCAGGAACGCCGCATTTGGTTTAAAGAGCATTTTCCTGTGGAGCTCAGGAAACAGATCAGAGGCAGTGATCACATCTGTGTCTGAAAGACTTTGGGACTATTTAACAAAATCAAAAGAACAACAGTAGTAATAAACTTGTATAAATGAGGCTGAACGCGTAGAGAACGTTAGCAATGCTGCTTCCTGTTCATCTTCAATTGATGTTGATGCTGCCACAAACGAATACTTTAATAGTCCACTAATCACCAATTATTTTTTTCCGATTGGTCAACTAATCAGGACATTCACAAAGTGGACGTAAAGGACACATCTTAATCATCATTAAACTAGATTAAACTAAAAACTAGATATACAGCATTACCTGTGATAATGAGGGTGTGAATGCTGTAAACTGAATTTGACCGCTGAAGATGATAGTGATGATAGCTGAAGATGCTGAAACTGATAGCTAAAATATTAGTTAAATGCCAAATTAGCCTAAACAGCTAGAATGTGCCTAAAATATTAGCTAAACTCCATGATGGGCTAAAAACAAAGCCTAAAACAACCAAAACATTAGTTTAACTCCAAATTAGCCAAAAAAACTAAAAAATCCTATTTTAGCCAAAACAGCTAGCATTTAGCTGAAATATTAATCCAAAATAGTCCATAAAGCTAGCATAATGCCATTATAACTTTTAACTTTACTACACTCTGACTCCATGAAATGTAAAGTAACGACTAATCGACTAATAAATAGTTGTCAAATATTTTAATAGTTGGTTAGTCGGCTAATCGTGTCAGCCCTAGTTCAGTGTTGCTGAACTTTACTGCGAAGCATCCAACATCTCCTTCATGCATTTCATACTTGACATCTTTGTACTGCAGACGCAGATGTTTTGTGTGGAAACCATAAAGGGGATGATTGTTGAAGCTGGAGGTTGAAGACAGTGATGGAGCCGTCATGCTGACATCATTCCTGTTTCTTCTAAATTCTGTGTTTGTGTCTTTTCCCTGTTGGAGTGAAACGTTAAGGCTGTGAAACATTGACTGATGCAGGTATAGAACTGTACTCAGTCCAGCAAACCAGGTGAGCAGCAGAGTCCAGGTTTATAGTTTGGGGCTCCAACACACAAACGTCTGATATACTGGAAATACTGGAACAGTTTCTTAACTTCATCATTTCTGATCAATATTTGTTCTTCTGATTTGTGTTTAGATTAGCTGTAGGGGGCGGGGCCTGTACAGATCCACAGGAATGCAAGAATTACTGACGTTCACGTGCTACAACCAATCACAATCCAGACCACACCCATCCGGTTAGACTCCATCGGGTTTTTGCTACGAATCAAGATGTGGGAGAAAACTTCTCCACAGAAAACAAACAACAGTCAGCAAACTGTTTTATTAGCAGCCTCACAAAACGTAACATCTGTTTGAGCAAAATCTAGAAATGAGTCTTTGGTATTTTTCCACTCAACAACAAAAGCGTTTGACACAAAGTAGCTTGAGCGTGTTGAGCACAGAGCCGTGCACGGAGCCGTGCGCCGTCCTTCATGGCTCGGCTCCCCCCGCTCATCCCCGTGACAACAAAATAACAAACATCCACGTGTGACATCCCTTACAAACCAAATAAGTTAAACAAATGATGCAAAACAAAAGTCCTCGCTTGACCCACACCTCTCCCCGCTCCTTCACGCGGGGTCACTTCAGTATGGACCACTTGATCTGGTCTTTAGCCGACTGGAGAACCTGGAAGAGAGGAGCGGTCAGAGCTGGGGAACAGAAATTTAAAGAACCCCTTAACACCTGAATGTATTCACAGCTATGAAAAAAGTTTTTGCTTTTAAGTAACTAACTACATTTAGGTAATTGTATGGCTAATTCGGTTTGTCGCATATTTGAAACAACAGGTAGTAAGGGGTTAGCATGTTCTTGTAGCATTTTTCTGATAACGGGGGACAGAAATGTAAGAACAATTAGCTAAAAAATGCATGCTTTACTCCATGCCAACAGTCCTGCTCACAATTCAGAGGTGAATTTCTAATGAATTTTTGCCGCTCTGCAGAAACTATGTCCTAGACAAGGACAGTTTCATGGATTTTGGCTAAAAACAGAACATCATAAATAAAACACTTTGAAAATAGATCTAAAGATGATCAGAGTGGGACGTTAGAGATCTTCCCTTTTCATGGAGAGAACTGAGATTTAGTGGTTCAATTCCTTAAAAACTAATTTTTAAAGGGTTGTTGTATCCAGAGCAGATGGAATCACTGTGAGAATCGCACAGATAACCCGGATTCCTCGAGCGCATTTATCCAAATCCCACCAGGAAAGATGGGAATGTTTTTCACATTTGAGATGTGACGATTTTTAAAGGTGGATTTAGCGTCCTCTGCAGCTGCAGATGGAGGACTGACCCTTTAACCTCTGCTGTGTTATTTACCCTCAGGCTCAGGACAAGAAGTTTCTGTCATTTGAAGTTCAGCTCCACAATCTTTTCTATATGCAAACATCTGGACCCAGTGGATGATTCCCTCAGCTGTAGATCTCAAAGGTTTAGATAAATCGTAGATTTTCTTTCATCGTCATTATCCACATTAGCTCTGTGGGTTAACATTCTCTATTCTGATTTACTTCACCTCTCCTCTTATTTATTATATTTAGTTCTCTGCCCTTCCCTTTTTGCCCTACCTCTGTACAGTTTCATATTATTATTACTGTTAAATACGTTATATTTTACTTTTATTCTACTTATTTATTTTGTTCTTATTTTTAATTTCTTTTCTATATTTTTATTGTGCTGTGCATCGCTGCTGGTGGACCCCCCACAATTTAACTGTTCCTGACAGTTACAATAAAAGTCTTTGAATCTTTGAATCTTCTGTTTGGTGCAGTGCGGTTCACATGTTGTTCCTCTTCCCCACTCCCCTCTGAGGAAGTGGGAGGGATTCAGATTCCTGGTGGATCCTCTGTGATCCTGTTCTTAACAGTGGACCTCGCCTCCGGCTCGTCCGTGAACCTCTGGCTCGTTTTGGCCGTGGACCCCACCCCCACCCATCCCCCTGTCCTATCTGGTTGAACTCTATTCATATACGTAGTTGTAGAGTTAGATAAACTAATTCTTCTTTAACAGTTCTGGTAAATCTCCTGTCCATCCTGGGAGAGGATCTCTCCCTCATGTGAACATCCCTGAGATTTCTTCTTTTTTTCTGAATCAGGTTTTTTTTTAGGAGTTTTTCTTCACTTGGAGGTAGCGTCTAAGGGCAGGGAGAACCAGTTTATTTAGTCTGTTTAGTTTTAGCTATTGTTCATGTTTTACTGCAGACCTCCTGCTTCTGTGAAATTACCGGCATGAATCCCAATGAGGGAATTTTTTTGTGATATTGGGCTATATAAATAATCATTTTTATCACGTTACAGTTGACTTTTTTGTCCCTTTGATGTGTGTGCATGTCTGATATTTTAAAGTTTCACCTTCCTATTTTATGTAGCACTTAATAATCAAAGATTCACAAAAATCCACTTTAAAACCATCCAATCAGAGGTCTGTCCTCACAACCTGTTCTACATGACTGTAGGGCGATGTGGGCGTGGCTTAACCCCCCCTGCATGTGATGTGGCGATGCTGTGATGTGAGCAGACTTACGTTAGAGGTCAGAGCCAGCTTCTCTGTTAGGTGCTGTCAGGGTTAAAAGCAACAAACACAAACTTTAGGGTGTGAGTACACACACACACACACAAAGCAGGTTAAGAGGAAAGCTTCATTCATCAACGTGCACGAGTCTGTCAGTGTAAACAGTAGCATCAGTGTGAGACGTGCACACATTCATCTGCACCAGAGCCTCTTTATTTATTGAAACTCTGACCTGATCCCATAACATTTCCTGCTCCTCCTTCAGTCGCTGTTCATCATTAAAGCATCAAATAAACACAAATCTGAGCTGCAGTCGATTAACCCCAACACCCCCCCACCATAAATACCACTCACACCTTCCCCCCGGAGCAGAAACACCTGAGCGCTCGTCCTCAAGGAGCAGTAAACCCGGCTGTGATGATGGATGCTCACATTTACATTATCCTCAAAAAAGTTAAAAATGAAAAAAAAAAACTTTATACCAAATCAAATGAAAACTGTTGTATTGTTACCAGAGAGCCTCAATTCTTAAGACTGTGCAGAAGAATCAATGTGCATGCAATAGTCTGAGCAGCGTCAGAAAATATTCAGGTTAGTGAAGCTGTAGGCCCCTCCCCTTCCTGTAACCCCGCCCACAAGGATCCATGTCCAACAGCAGAGAGCAGGGAGGTCTATGGAGGAGGAGGAGCAGGGAGGTCTATGGAGGAGGAGCAGGGAGGTCTATGGAGGAGGAGGAGCTAGGAGGTCTCATTTAAACCTCCGTGTTGCTTTACTTTACTGTGAAGAAAACTTTGGATTCACAGAACGATCAACAGAGTCTGTGTGAAACTTTGTTTTAAAGTGACTCATCACTTTCTGAGTATGAAGCGACATCTGTGAGCGCACGCCTCTGCAGTCTGAAGGAACATCCTGGTTACTGGGATTCCTCACATTACTAGCATACATAACGAGTGTGTGTTTTAGTGTGTGTTTGTTACCTGGGTGACACTCTGCTCGGTCAAAGGGTTGTCGTCCGCCTGTGAAAGACAAAATCTCAATGACATGACAGAAAACCCAAAGGCGAGCGCTCTGCAGGCGTGGGCGGTCCGTGCACGGCCTCATGCTGCGTCTCAGTGATGCTCATCAGGAACACATCGGTCAGAGCTGCTGCTCACACAAACTGTTAGTGTGCGTGCGCTCTCACCATGCACTTACATCACCTGTGCCCCCCCTCTCACCCTCAGCTTGCCAGTCTAAAGCTGCTGGGTTTTGTCTGTCCCTCCCTCTAGGTTACCAGTGATGTAATCGAACAGGACGAAGCCAAAGGCTGGCTCTGACAGGAGCTGAGCAGAAAAAGAGAGGGGGGGGGGTAAAAGCAGGAAAGAACAAACAGGAGGAAACCGAAGATGACTGGAAACCAAAACGAGAGTCCGGCTGAGAGGATGAGCAGCACAGATCGGCCCATGCAGACACCAGAGAACCGGCCTCAACCCCCCATGAGAAGGGGGGGGGGGTTCATGAGCATTGAGCACACCTCTGGGTCCAGCCTCAGAATGTAACCCTAAGATAGTGGTTCCCCGGGAGCTTCAAAGCTCAAGGCTGCAGTGTGAAGCCAGCAGAGCGCTGCAGTTCAAGAACACACCAGAACCAGAGCAGCTACAGATCCCGGGACGGTCCCAGCACCAGGATCTGTGTCACCAACTGCTTCACTCTTGGTAGCTCGCTTTTTTCTTCAAACACCACTGACCTATATAGAACTCTATTCTATTCTTTGTGTCTGTGGAGCTAAATTGGGGCCAATATTATTTCAAACCCAAATAAAACAAATAAAAAAATATATTGTGTTTGGCCAAAATAAAATTAAAATGTCCAAAATTCTTTGCTATTCCAAAATAAACGTAATACGTTCAGTTTTTAGGTTTCAAAACTCAAAATTTCTATTTCAGTTTCAAATCTTTTTTTTCATCTTCAGCTGTTTTTTGTTGTTTTCGAGTCTGAAAATGTCAGAAGCATAAAGATATTTTTGATTCCTGTATGTAACAAAATAAGAACAGGCTAAACAGAGTTTTGGACGTGCGTTTTGAATGTGATAAAACTGCTTTTTACACCCGTCTATGAACAACTTCAGACTATGATAGTTCAGACTAAACAGACATTTTCTGACAGTAATCATCACAGTTCTCAGAGTCAGTGAATGCACCGGGACTGAAGTTACCACCCTCATCCCTTTTAATTGGTCCTTTACATTTTTTTGGTCAAACACCAATATTTTTTGCAATTTGTTTTATTTGGGTTTAAAAGAATATTGGCCCCAATTTAACTCCATATATATCCATCTAATCTGAGTTTAAAACACATTATGTGCAGTTCTTGATTTACATCAGCAGAGGGCGCAGTTGTTTGATTAAGAAAAGATGATTCTGAATCCCAAGTCTTTCAGGAGCAGCGAGGATTGAAAACGGATTAATAAATCAGGTACAAGTTCCACTGGGACATGTTTCAATGTGAAATCATGTGTGAGGGGGGGTCTTTGAGTGCATGTGCTTCTTCAGTCTACTCTCTGTTTTTCAATCGAGTTCACAGGATGATGGTGGGCGGATGTCGTACCCTGTAGTTGACCTTCTGCAGGACCTGCTGGTGGTCACTCTCCAGAATCACCCTGGAAACAAGAACATGATTGAGTGAAGGTCATTCCCGCTAAAGTTTCCCTTGGAGAAAACACTAACAGGCCAATCGCTGGACGAGGGACGGAAACGAAGGAACAAGAATCTTTATCCTACCCCCCATCGATGATCTCGTCCACCACCAGGAAGGCCCCCTCCATGTTTTCCAGTAAACACTTCCGCTCCACATTTTTCCTGCAGGATTACAGGGAAAAAAGTAATGGATTCACAGACAGAAAGGGTTTAGACCAGGATGTCAAAGTCAATCACACACCGGCGCCAAACTCCAGAACACACCGAACAGGATAAACATTTACGGAACACTCTAAAACTACATTTTTAACATAATTATGAACTAGATATATAGCATTACCTGTGATAATGATAGTGTGAATGCTGGAAGATGAATTTGTCTGCTGAAGATGCTGAAATAGATAGCTAAAAACACTGAAGCTGATAGACAGCTAAAATATTAGCTAAATGCAAAATCCGCCTAAAAAACTAAAACTTTAAATAACTTTCAATATTTTACTCTCCATAAAAATGTATTTTGCTTATTTACATTATTTGTGATGTTTATTGATACATATGTTTGACTGATGCTATTGAAAAAAATTGATTCTAGAGTTTTAAAGCAGATTCAGGTTGATAGTACGCAAAACTTGTCATTTGGTTGATCTTCATCACTAAATATTATTAAAGTAAACTCATAGATATGTGGATCTTTATGAATTGATGTTAGATTTATTGTAGTTTAACCCTTCAACAAATCCTCCAGTATTGTCCTTCAGAATCTACTGGAATCATCATGGTAACGGTTGAAAAGTAGATCGAAGAACAGAAACACTGGAGCTCAGGTGTTAAAGTGTTAAAGGGGTTTCTTGCAGTTCCCTGAACTGACCTGCAGGGTGTGCTGCAGACCATCAAACACTTCCTTCAAAAAGCACTTTGAGTTTCTATGGAAATCACATCCGAACCTCCAATTTATCAACTTTTTCTGTTTCCCAAGTGCATTTTTAGCAGATAAAAAGACTAAATGAGTCACAAACTGGCATCAATGAAATCAGACAGAAGACGAAAGATAAGCAAATTAGGTCATTTCAAAATAAAGTGTCTTTTCTGATGGTAGAAAGACTGAAACAATACAGCGTCAGTGAGTGTGTGAGATGCTGGGGAGGCGGAGCTACAGCTGCCCCACCCAGCGCTGTTTGGCGTATTTGAACAGGAAACTCATAAATTTGCTTCTTTTTTACCAAAGAAACATTGAAAACCCCCACAGAAAAAGACAATTATGGAAAAGACATGTCCAAAAAATTTGATTTTATATATTTATTTTAAAGTCTATTAATTTTATGTAATTTATCTTTTTAAACTATGTTTTCCTCCCCTGACTGCACAATACATGCCAACATAATGCGTCTTATATTTAGTGGACTTCATGACCCTGCAGTGTGGAACGTGATATTCATGACAGTGTGGAGAAAGCCTCCTGTAGTGGTGGAAGAGCCGTCTGTACGGAGCGTACCTGAGGATGTGGCTGAGGGAGTCGAACAGACAGCTGAGCACCGACATCAGCATCAACTAGCAGGAATGACAGAAGAATTCAGTGAACGCAGAGGAACATCACAATAGGAGGTTATGCTCTGTGCATCTGAGAGGGGGCGCTGCAGCTGACATGCTGGCCAAGAAAATGACACAAACAAGTTCTTAAATCTGTTCTTTCTATATGTACAAAGAAGACAACAATAACATGAACTTTTTTTCAAAACTAATAGATATGAATAAGTAAAAATCCATTAACTTGAACACATATTTATGTTTCCTTTTCTTCTGCTGAACTCCTTGTGCTTCATTCCACTTTTGAATAAATAAAAAATAAGTTTCTGCAATGTGATCAGACTTTAAGGTAACGCGACTGATTCCTCTAAAAACTGGCCTATTTATCCAGGATGTCAAAATAAAAGCACACATTTGATCTTTGGACACAGCGACCAGGAGGGGAATCGGGAGTGTTACAGAACAAAGTGAGAGCTCACGTCACCTCGTTCTCCTGAGCGCTGCCCACCACGTAGAAGAAGAGGTCTATGCTGCTCTTGTACACGATGGTCAGCCCCTCCAGGAAGGCGATCTCATCTGCAGAGATCCACATGATGATGTCACACCCACAGCTTCCTCACAGCCACACACACGGTGAATGTTTCCTGCATGTGGACGGGCTGGACTGCAGAAGCTCGCATCAGAACATGGCTTCATGTCTGACGACCATTTGGGTTCAGAAGCATTCCAGGACCTTCAGTTCATAATTATGTTAAAAAGTTACAGTTTTAAAAATGTAGTTTTAGAGTGTTCATTAAATGTTTATCCTGTTCGACCTAATGTGGGTTTTTATTTTGGCCCCTTGTGTGATTGAGTTTGACACCTCTGATCTAGAACCTTTATGAAAGGTTCAAACACTTGTTCTTTTTTTAAGTTTATTTGGGAATAATCTATTGCGTGTGAGGTGGGGGGTGGGGGGGGTGTAGCAGAAAGGAGGGCAGAACGGAGAACAAAAGTGAGGGATTCTGGGTGGAAGACGAGAACCGGGCTCAGATCGGGTTTCTCCTGCAGGGGAACTTTCACATCCCAACAAAAAGCTGGGTGGGGGGGCTGACCTGGTTTCTGCTGAGCCCAACAGTCGCTGCTGCATTCAAGGGCCGCCGTAAAACAGCGGCACCCTGCAGGAAGGGCTGCAGGCCCGGTTCCACACAGGACACCGGCTCCTTTTACTGACTGTTCTGCACAGGTGAAATCAGCCGGTAAGAAAAGCAAACTTACTGTCTGCTTTGTGGGTTTTGTTGAAGACGTTGCTCTCGAAGTTCCTCTGCTCCTTTATGGACGGGTACAGCTCCGGGTCGTAGTACTAAAGACAGCGACAGAGTGGTCAGGTTTGTGGGAGTCCAAACATCCGGTTCTGATCATGGCGCTACCTTTGACAGCAGCCTGTTCCCGTCGTTATCCAGGATGAAAACGGCTTTCACCGTGTACAGAGAGGGTTCCTGCAACCGAGACGACGTTATAGCGTTCACCACCAAAACATGCAGTTTCATAAATGTCTGAGTCAGTCAGACTTGATCTTTTATGAAACATAGTTCCTCGCTTCAGATGAACACCTCATTTAATTGTGTGATTGCTTAGTCAGCATTCACACTATAGTGATTCTCCTTTCCGTATGTTTTTCAGAACGTAAAAACTCAATCAGACTTTCAGAGATTTCATCAATCTTTGTATCAAAATGTTCATCTCGTTCAGAACTTTACTGCTTGTATTTTGGTATTTATAAACTTTATAGTTTTTGAAATATTGAGCAAAATATGCTTCTTTAGAAATGAATGAGAAAGTCATCAAATTTGATATTTTTAAGTGGATTAGCAACAAGTCTTTAAATATACTCATAGGATATGTTCTCATCTTTACAGTAATTTTCAAAACATTTGGAGTTTAGCTAATATTTTAGCAACATGCTAATGTTCTTGTCTAATTTGTTATCTACTGGATTTTTAGGCTAATTTAGAGTTTAGCTTCTATTTTAGCAACAGGCTAACATTTTTGGCTAATTTAGTTTACTGACGAATTTTAGACTTTTTTGGAGTTTACCTAGTATTTAAGCAACGAGCTAGCTTTTTTGGGCTAATTTGAAATTTACTGAGGTTTTTTTGGACTAATTTGGAGATTAGTTCATATTTAAGCAACGCACTAAATATTCTTGCAAAATTGGCATGTATTTGGGATTTTTGAGGAATTTTACTACAAAATGTTAAGAAATTTAGGTAAACTTCAGCGTTCTTTCATAGTTCTTTGATGAAATTTCTAATCTTTGAACAAATTCAACATTTTGCAAATAGTTTTTTCATTTTCAGTAAATCCCTGCAGCAACTACAGTAAATTGCATCACCATTTTCATCTGAAAGCTTCAGCATCTTCAGCGACTACTTTCAGCAAAAAACATTCACACTAGCATTATTGCAGGTAATGCAGCTTTTCTAGTTTAATCTTGTTTTAATACCAGAATCTAATGAAAGACAGAGGCTGGATGACTCATTAAACGTTTAATAAACTATCATCTTAATTGTCTTTATCTTTATTTAGTTTAATGCTAATAATTGTTAATATGTGTGCTTTACATCCAGTTTGCTCATGACCCAATTAGTCGATTAATCGGAAAAAATTATTGGTGATTAGTTGACTAATAAAATAATCATTCGTGGCAGAACTACTTCATATGCTCCTGCCGTCACAACGTCCGTCTGTGGCAGAGAAGAAGCGTCCGAGCCGGGACAAAGTTCTGTTATGCACTGACCAGCAAACATTCACAGTCCGAGTGTATCACAGAACTTTGACCAGAACATCCAGAGTCCACAGGGCCAAAGTGGTTCCCTCTGCTCCTCAGCGCCGTCCGGCCCTCAGACTCTGAAGGAGATTCCCTGCAGTCAGACGGGAGTTCTGCTGGGAGACACGAGCTCAGAGGCGCCAGGAGAGTGAAATCTATCCTCCTGAGAACCAAGGACAGAGCAACTTCACGCAGCCTCCATTCTGTCTCAGCGTGAAAAAAGTTCCCCTCATCCCACCCAAACACAGCCGATATCTCAGGCAGGACCAGGTGTCCTCCCCTGAACCGGCTCAGATGGAGACCCGAGGCCTCGGCGTGGGTTTCAGCGTGCAACACGGAGAACGCAAACACTTCCAACTGTGCAGAGACAAGCAGATGCTCATGAAGGTCTGCAGCTTTCACTCAAGCATCTCTTCATCAACATCAACCTGCAGTCAGCTCTAACGTAAATGCATGTGATGATCTCCACCCCATCCTCCGTTCACCAGAGGAGCTCCATGTTACTGAATATGCAAACATTCATAAGCAGCTTTGATCAGCCACTCAGGATGTCGTAGGAGAGAAAAAATTAGATGTTAGCGTTGGACGGAGTTGAAGCTGAAACCCGGAACAGTTCTTTTTAGGCAAATATTAGCAAAAAACTTTAAAATATGATTTTCCTTTTGGCATCCTTCAGCGTTAGATTTATCTGAGCATCTTCGGTCATTGAATGCACCATAAAGTTAAAGTATGATGGAAAAATCTCCAGTTATTTCCATCTATAAACGGACACACTAATGCATTTTGATTGACTGATTGATTTCAAGCATAGATTTTGAAAAATACAGGACAAAACACACGTTTTTCAAGCTCATTACAGAAATAAGGAAATGCATTGGTTAGAAAATAGAAAACAAACAAAAACACAATTCATTTGTTGGGTTTTTTTCATTTTCATATTAGTGTTTTTTGTTCTTAAGTGTCTTCAAACCCTGCATTGACCTCAAGCTACGTTCACACCACCCTCTGCAGCATGTGTTCACGTGATCACTTTGAATGACAAGTCTATGTAAACGCACATAAACAAGTGTTTTTGGCGTCCAAAACTCTTGCGTTCACGCGTCGCTACTAAAAGGGTAACTAAACACTCAATTAACTTCTTTTATCTAATGACCAGCATAAATTGGACTTTAAAAGTGCTATCTGTTGGTTATTGCCATTTTTTTTACAATTTAAAAATAAAACTGTTTAATTCATGAAATGATAGTCAAAAACCGCCTGTGCGCTGCTCCCTACAGGTTAAAATGAGGTATTACAGTTACATTTTGTGGTTGGTCAACTGGTGTAAGTCCCACAAGGGTCACGTCATCATGGTCTGAGCTCCAGTACAAAAGCCCCGCCCATCTTTGAACGCTCAACATGCTCGAGACAGCGGCGGAGGTCGCCCTGAGACAAGGAGAGTGGTGCAGGTCGTCCCAAGACTCCGAGAGCAGCACAGAGAGCGGTGGAGGTCGCCCCATGTCGCCGAGAATGGCAAAGGACCCCGGTGGCACCAAGAGTGGCAGAGGATCTCTCGCGATGTCAAAAACGGTAGAGGTCGCCCCACGACCCCGAGAGCGGCGGAGGTTGCTAGCTAAACCGGCCCTTGGAAAGCTGGTTGACCGGCAGACAAAGAGCCGCTGTGGGATGGGGAGGCAGCCTGCTCGGGCCTCCTGAACTTAATGATTTTTTTATTTTTATCGAGACAATAATAAAAAGATCCTTTAGCTACCTCAAGCTAAATTTACTGTCAGTGTCAATCACATCCAGACCACACCTCCTCCACTCAGCCTGCCTCCCCTAGCTCCGCCCACAATATAGCATTTTTTTTTCAAATCTGGGCGGAGACTGGAGTCAGCCTCCAACTGTCCTGTTTGGTAAACCTTCAGGTTTTACAAGCACTTTTGGGATCTAGGTACAAAACACTCGTTAAAAGTTAAACCAGTTGAACTTTAAACAATCAGAACTTCTGGGACTAAAATAATATGAGCAATTTGGGCCTGACCAGAATTAAATGACACCAAGTCTGTCAAATATAGAGCTTTAAAAGTAAAAAACCTGGAGCAAGATTTGCACCGCTTTGACATTTCACACCAAACCTCCAACTGTGAGCACATGCGCTAGTAAAAAGATGAAAAGGAAGAAGAAGAAGCCCCTCCCTGCTTGTCCAGTGTAAACACTATGTGTAACATCCTCTTCAGATGAGGATGCACCAAGATATTGGAACATCTGTTCTAGTCATCACATGGGTCTAACACTTCCTTCACCTGGAGGTTCTGGTTCTCCTTCCAGTCCCCTCACACTCAGCTCAAACCACTCCAGACGGAGGTGGAGGTCCAGCTTTGAAGAAGCCACAAGAACACATCCAACCCTGAGGCAGTCTGAAGAAGTATGAGCGTGTGACTTTGATCGTGCAGCGCATCAGCTTCAGTTAACAAATACGAGTCAGCTGCATGGTTTGGCCACTGGAGGCGCTGTGGAGTGAAGTGTGTCTCTACTCCAGCATGGAAGGACAGATGCACAACATGATCAACATCAAACGCCTAATAACTATTCATGTTTCCACACAGACAGAGAGGAGGAGAGTATGTTACCTAGCAACAGGTTGCTGTGGAGACCAGTTGACTGAGTCTGAGACCACAGATGAGGAAGAGAGAAGTCACAGATTTGGGGGAATCTCTTATTTCTTCACTTTTTTTTTTTTAAACTCCAACATGTTTGCAGGAATAACTAACAAGCCACGCCCCCATCTCTCTACCACCATGACTCTGGCTTTAGCTGAACCAAACCGATGACGTGCTGTGACAAAGTGTGGTCCTCAGACTTCACAGCTCAACAGCAACTCTGAGAGCAGGAAGAAGCTCCTGATGCAACCCTGACACATTCTAACCGATCCTTTGGGATAGCAGCAAAATGCCTGTAAGTAACCCAGAGTTTGTCATTAATCCTATCAAAATGAAAGTTAACAAGTGATGCAGCTGTTACGCTCTGTCTCAGTGCGACACAGCGAATGCTCAAACAACACTTTAAATGAAAAGAACTGCTGCAAATATTTAAAAATGCATCATGAGAAAAAGAGCGCTAATGATCAAGAGAGTAATCCTGCGAGTATTGACCCGAACCGCCAGCATCAGACGCCGGTGCCAGAGGCCTCCAACACTGAGCCATATCTGGCCCACAATGCACTAGTGCAGGAACTGAACCACTGCTGTAAATAGGGGTTCTGCTCTCTAGAATACTGTAATCAGCTCAGGAAACTGCACTTCATATGGACCAATCACATTTTAGTTTCTGAGCCCCGCCCCATTCACTCTGCCCCTGTAGTCGTAGTGATTGACATGAGTCCTCCTCCCAGGATAGAAACACCCTTTCAAAATAAAGACGTTTGGCCTGGAAACCAACACAAGAACCCTTCATCATTCACTGTCAACAGGAAAACACAGAAATGTTTAAAACTTTGGTGTCAGAATTCCAATGATGTCAGCTGATCTACGCCAAGTTCTCTGCAACACATTTACAACAAGCAAAGACTAAACCCTCAGTTTACACATTCTATGGATGAAACCTAAAACCACAGCTAGTTAAACTTTAGCTGTAAACCGGGAGCAACATAACTCAACGAATGCTCGAGTCTGTAACTCAACGAATGCTCGAGTCTTTAACTCAATAAATGCTCGAGTCTGTAACTCAACAAATGCTCGAGTCTGTAACTCAACGAATGCTCGAGTCTGTAACTCAACGAATGCTCGAGTCTGTAACTCAACAAATGCTCGAGTCTGCAACTCAACGAATGCTCGAGTCTGTAACTCAACGAATGCTCGAGTCTGTAACTCAACGAATGCTCGAGTCTGCAACTCAATAAATGCTCGAGTCTGCAACTCAATAAATGCTCGAGTCTGTAACTCAACAAATGCTTGAGTCTGTAACTCAACGAATGCTCGAGTCTGCAACTCAATAAATGCTCTAGTCTGTAACTTGATAAACACTCGAGTCTTTAACTCAACAAATGCTCGAGTCTGTAACTCAATAAATGCTCGAGTGTGTAACTTGATAAATGCTCGAGTCTGCAAAAAACTCGACAAACGATCGAGTCTGCAAAAGAATCGATAAACCCTTGAGTCTGCAACAAACTCGATAAACGCTCGAGTCTGCAGCATAATTCGATAAACGCTCGAGTCTGCAGCATAATTCGATAAACGCTCGAGTCTGCAACAAACTTGACCTGAAAACCTGAAACTGACGTTTAAAAAGCTCCTGATCTGCTGACTTGAAAACACTTGTTCCATCTTCTGCATGAGAGTTTTCATGCTAACAAACGCTTCAGGTTCCACTCAGAGAGAAATGTGAACCTAAAATGCATTTCATTAAAGAGTAATAAAGTTTTTCTTCTTAACCTGTTAACATGTCGGAGGATCTCACGCACGGCAGACGCGCACGTTCACACTGAGGATTCTGGGAAGACAAAACCAGAAAAAGGGGAGACGCTGAATACATGGAGCGCGAGGCACGCGAGAAGCGCGAGGCAGAAGAGTGGACGTGGCACTGCTGTACACGTCACTACACTCGGCGCGCGTGCGCGCACCAGCCTGTAAATACACGCACGCAGACAGACACGCGCAAGGTTCCTTTAAGTTTTCCTCATAGTGGAACCGCAGACTGGACAGTCCGGTCTGACCCGGTCCGGTCCGGTTGGTCCTGCGCGGTCGGACATCAGCTGCGGCCGCTCAAGTTAACACTCGAACCCACAGCGACCGCCTGGGAGCCGCGAGCTGCTCAACAAGTCCCGAGTTCCGTACGGAGCGGTCCGGCCTGCGGGTCCCAACTGGTACCGAGCCCACCGCAGCCAGAACCGGTCCGCTCCGAAGCAGAAATAGTCCCGGTTCGTGTCAGACTGCTTTCATGTAACGTAAAGTCCAAGCGCGCGTCCGGGTCCAGTCCCGCTAAACTCACGAGCGTTCGGACACGCGCGGGCCCGGGTCAGGGGTCCGGTGAACCGGCGGGGGGGCTCACCGGGGACGCTGCGTCCATCGCCGCTGCTGCCTCTGTCTCTGCCGCCGTGTTGACGTGGACTGATCCGAGCTGTCACACCGGGATCACTGCTGCGCGCTCCCGCACGGAGAGCCGGCTGAGACACGCCCCTTCCGCCGAGCACTGATTTTCACAGTAAAAGTCTCCCAAAAATATTTAATATTTCTCCTGACCAGAAGTCTGCAACCGTCGATACTTACCCTCAAAGAGACAGTCTTCCGTCACCCTTTAGAAAAATAACTGATTTATATTCATGTTTCTGCTACTAATATGATACATTTAAATAAACTATTGTTTTTTTCATAAAGAAAGCATAAACATGAAGAGAAAATAGCTTTTAAAAATGAAATGGTTTATAACTTCTGACAGAGCTTTGCATGACTTCCTTTCAAAATAAAAGACATCCTACACCAGAGGATCATGTCAGCAAATGCAGGAGTATCAAACTCAATCACACACCGGCGCCAAAATCCAAAACACACCTGAGGTCGCGGCCTGACCAAGATGAACATTTATTGAACACACTCAAACTAAAATTTTAAAACTTAAAAAAAGTAACTTTTTAACGTGGACTGAGCCTCGGGGCCCTAGCCTGGTCCAGGTAAGATACAGTGTCTGGTACACCAGTACTGATCCGCGTCTGGTACCAACTGTCCCGTACCAACTGTCCCGTACCATGTTATGGTTAGGATACTGGTGCGGTCCACGTCCCAGTACCGGGCCTGATGTTATCACTCTTTTTTTCATTTGTTTTCTGGTGGTGATGGAAAAAAAGTTTTTGCAAAAGATTTAGATGTTACCTGCACAAAAAACATAGAAGAATGAGACCCTAGTCCCAACCCTAGTCTTGCATGTTTTACAAGTCGCTTTACAAGTCATTTGACTCAGCTCATCATCAGTACAGCCACCAAAGCCAAGTGTGTTTGAGCAGAGCAGTGTTGGAAGATACGCAGGGTAGTGTTTCCTGAAGACCAGAGTTAAGAGTCACTGCTTTAAATTCCTGTGGTCTTTTCCATCTCAGGTGTTTTGAGGTGCCAGACTTTCACTGCAGCTCCACTGTTTTAGCAAATGGACGCTTCTTCACACATTCGTTTCAGTTAAAATGTCCTGAACAGCGTTTTACTGGGAACTTTAGTCCAAGGTGAAGTCTATGTGCACACAGTGCATGCTCAAGAACTCACTAAATGTGCGTTCTTGACTTAGCCCATGGTGTTCACACTGGATAAGCAGGGAGGGGCTTCTTCTTCTTTCACTACTGTTTACTAGCACATGTCCACAGCTACAGTTGGAAGAGGCTTGGTGCAAGTCTCACAAATAAGTCATATGCCACCACCAAATCTGAGTCCCTGATTGGTCAAAATTCAACCTGGCTTCACTTTCAACGTGTATTCTGTGGTCGCACGTTTTGTTCATAGAGAAACAGTCATAGAAACTTGCACCTGAATAAAGACGCCTGATTTTAAGTTGTAAGTGGTCACTTAAACACGCATTGCCAAAGGCGGTGTGATTGTAGTAAATCGGTTAAAAGGGAGAGGAAGGAAGCAAACTTATATAAACCCACCCTGGCTCAACCATATCATTCTCTCTACATGAATTATCAATATCCGGTTCAGGACTTAATATCAAATATTCATACTCTACAATAATAGATTCAGGTTATATATAATTAATATAATCAAATTTCAAAACATCCACAGACAAATCATTTATATTAATCAGTGACAATAATCTGATGGGTTGATGACAGCGGTGATCAGCAGGTGAAGGCCAAAACCAACGTTCTACTCCTGAACTTTATATTTTTCCTTTTTCCATTGAGATTTTTTAATTTCTATTTTTATTTTTTCCTCCTCAGACTAATGAGGGACAACAAGTCAACAAACTGGGTCACAGAGAGATGGAAGTACCGCTGAAAGCAGCCATCATTCAGACGCAACTCCTCCCACCCATGGGGGACTCACTCATGACTTTACAAGCTTTTGTAGAGATCTTATAATAAATAAACCTGATCTTCCAGCATCAAATGATGCTGAAAACTTCAGCTCTCGTGTCAGAGTCGAGGCCCGGGGGCCGGATCCGGCCCTCCAGATCATTTTATTTTACTGTTATTAATGACCCGATGTTATCTTGAACTAATTTCTAACTTGTATAATTTTGACAAAATATATTTCTATGGACAGTAAAATATTGAAGGTTATTTAAAGTTTAAGTTGATTTATTCTGGAATAATATTCCTGTCTTTTTATTATTCATAATTATGTTAAAAAGTTACAGTTTTACATTTTTACAAAAATGGCATTCTTCTAGCTTTTTGGACTATTTTAGCATTTACTAAGATTTTTTAGGCTATTTTGAAGTTTAGCTAATATTTCAGTTACACGCTAGCTGTTATGGCTAATTTTTTTCTTTTTTTTCAGTTTTTTTGGATATTTTGAAGTTTACTGATTTTTTAGCTACATGCTAGCTTTTTTGGATAACCTCAGTTTTTTTTAGGCTAATTTGGCATTTAGCTCATATTTTAGGTTGCTATCAGCTTTAGTGTTTTCAGCAATTACCTTCAGCGTTTTCAGCTATCAGCACTAGCATCCCCTCTCACGTGTGTCTGAAGTGTCAAGTGTCAGGACTCACTCAGCCATGTCCTCCTCCTACCACCAGAGGGACCTCTCTCCTGAGTACTAACCATCTTCAGCACCTTCCTCACTACAACTCCCATCAGGCACCACTTCAGTCTTTTCCATGCTCAGCTAATCATCATCATCCTCATCAGAACCACTGGCATTTGTGCCCACTCCAGCCTAAACTTCAGTGTGAAGTCTTGATTATGTTTATGTTCAGTCTGAGCAGTTTTTCCTTGTTTGATTCTCTGTGTTTTTTGACCCATGCCTGTTTACTCGCTTCTCTGCCTCGCCTCTGTGTTTTGGACCTTTGCCTAGCTTTTGACGCCGTTTTTGTCTTGCCCCTGCTCTGTCCTATTAAACCGTTTGCACACGGATCCCAAAGTCTCAGCCTTTTCATCACATCAAATTTATGAACATATATTTGGACGAGTGTTAAGCAGTTAATTGGACATGTGTTGAAAAAGAGGTATCCAACGGGAATTTGACGCACAAATCGTCCTCGGTCTGAACACAGCTTTGGGACTCCACCACTGACTCCTGTCATCCACACCAGAAACTTCTTAGTTTTATCTAAAGCACAAGTTCATCATTTCATCAACCTAGTTCAGGAGTCTGCAACCTCCAGATCCACATGTGTCTCTTTTATCTCTCCATTGAGGCTCTTTGGACAAACATAAAATAAGTCATGGAGACTGCTGATCCAGACATGTCGACCGTCAGAGTCAGCAGCTCCTGATAATGTCTGTCTAACCAAAACTAACTTAAGAAAACAAATAAACAAACCCTGTAAACTAAGACTACCAAGATCCAAACTAAAATAACAAAACCCAGCAGAGTTACACTGATGAGGACAAAGAGGAGAAAGAACAAAATAAATAAATACAAGAAAAATAAAATGACAAATTTTTAATTCAAATTTAATACAACAGCTTTTTACATTGAGCCAAATCAAGTTCAAGTCACGATAGACTGACTTGTCTGTGTTTCAGAGCAAAAACTGAAACTCATCTTTTATTCATCTCTGTAACAGAAAGTGAGTTCTGTATTTCCCAAACAGAGATCTCTTTCCTGGTCTACAAGTTGTTCCTGAAATTTGAGGAACAGATTTAACACTTGGTGATTTATTTATTGATGGATGATTGATATCCTTTTATTTTCAAGCATAAAATTAAATTGTTATAAGAAAACATGCTAAATAGAAAGTGACAAGGTGATCAAGTGCTCAAAACAGAAGTGAGTAGAAGAAAGAATGAATAAACTTCCACCCCCAAACTTACTATAATTATGAATACATATTTACACATTAAACATATAATAACCAAAAAAATATTTAGAGAAAGAAAAAAATAAGCATCAAGGTCTCAAATCAACATCACAAGTCATGATTTTCCGTACATATTCCCAGGTCTAGAATTTTCAGTTTGTGTGTGTGTTTATTTTCCACTGTGTAACATTTTTTCTTGTTTTGGCACTTTCCTCCATGTTATTCCACGACCTCACCCCACAGACAGTTTTTGTCAAGGAAAAACTGGACACTTTCCTTACTGTTCCTCTTTCTACTTCATATTCATTTGTGTAGATGCTGTAGTTGTGGTTTATCTTTTGTCGTACACAGATGCTCTTGTGTTGGTTTTGTTTGCTTCTTTGAGAGTGTGATGTCAGACAGTCGTTCTCACTGAGTTTTCTGATGGTTCCTTTTAGTGGAACTTCTCTGTTGTGCAATGTCAAGCTTAGAAGGGCTTTAACCTGTCAAATTCTTCTTGTAATCTGTAATTCATTTATATAGTACTACTAAAATAAAATTAAGATAAATTGATCCTAATGGAATGTTTTGGGCTCAAATTGATCATCTTCTGATCTCTTTTCAAAGTGTTTCCAGTGGTCTTTTGAATGAATGAATGAATGAATGAAATGGTTTATTTCAAGCAATCAGGTCATAATACATAAAATAACATAACACTTAGTGAATCACATGTAGATCGCTTGAAAGGTAGTGGAAGGAAGTAGCTTATATAATCCAACCCCGATTCGACCATTTTCTCTACATAAATGATCAATATCCGGTTCAGGACTTAATATCAAATATGAACTAGGGCTGTCAGATTTGTCGCGTTAATTACATGTTAACTTGACATGTGCATGAGCTCACAATTTTTTTGACGCATTAATCGCGGATTTTCTCATACGTGCCTTTCCATACCGCGCCCACGGGCGTCCCCCTCTAATTCACTGGCTGCTCTCCAACCACCGAGCTGCGAGCTAAACCCGGCCGGCGCTAGGACCTGGAGAGCTCCTGCACCCTAACCCGGCTCCTGTTCGCGTCCAGTACCACGTCTGGTGGTACCGGCTCACGTCCGGGGCCGCGCCCCGAGAGCTGCGGACCCCCGACGTTCCGAACAGCAAGCTCACCGGGGGACGTTTTAAATGTTCTGGAGGTTTAAGCGTGATCCAACCCCAGCATAGCTCTCTGTCTGCCGACATATTCATGGCGTGAACTCCGCTGGACACGTCGCTGCATCGAGCTGCAGCCAGAGAACGCGGCGGCAGTAACAGACTGTCAAACTATCCACAGTGTATCCCGCTTTT
The DNA here is from genome assembly GCF_002922805.2 of Oryzias melastigma. Taxonomy (NCBI): domain Eukaryota; kingdom Metazoa; phylum Chordata; class Actinopteri; order Beloniformes; family Adrianichthyidae; genus Oryzias; species Oryzias melastigma. The sequence goes on along the minus strand of NC_050519.1, from coordinate 22,964,283 downwards.
CTCAGTCTTTAATGTTTTAAAAAACAAAAGTTAATTGGAAATGATAAATCTCTATTTCATTTATTACTGTAGTTCAGCAGAGGAGGAAAAGATTTGGTCCTGACAAAAAATGAACATGAAAGTCTTATGGAAATGTTATTTTTGATGTTTTTTATTTTATTTTACTGAAAGTTGATTGAAGTTTTGAATTTAAAATGCCCTTCACTTGCACTTGGGCTTTTGTTAGGCATTTTATGTTACAGCCTTTTATTGTTAAGAAAGTTTATCTCAATACAATGTTACAAAATAAAGTATTTCTGATGAAAACTATTAATTTTGCCATTCTTGTTTTCATAATTAATGTAGAACTGCTAAATTCCATGAAGCATACATTTTTTTCCTAAAAAAAGGCCACATATTAATTTGCGATTAATCGTGAGTTAACTATGGTCAATGCGATTAATTGCGATTAAAAAATGTATTCGCCTGACAGCTCTACTATTAATAGATTCAGGATTATTCTTTGGTACCATGTTCAACTCTCCTCGTTGCGGTAGCTGCAGCTCGGTGATTAAAGTCACTTGCGGGCAACTTTAAAAGAGAAAGACTCGAGGAGAGCTGGAGACACCGTCTGCTTGTCGTGACCCTGAACCGGAAATTATGATGATGCTGTTTTTAGTCTAAATCAAAAATCCTGTGTTGTTTTATTGGACTTAGTTTCTGCAGAGGGGCAGGAGCTCATTTCAAATTCACCTCTGAGTTGTAGATGGGACTGTTGGCATGGAGTAAGCCATCCTTATTTCCCATCATCCCTTTGTTAACACACTCTCTCACTTGCTTACAGCCCCTCACTTCCCCATCCTAACATTAGTGGTGCAATCATCCTCTCGTTAGTGGACTGTGTCTGCGTTAGCCGAAGCTAACAACAAACCGGCATCCTCTAATTTACCTTCAAACCTGGAGCTACGTGGTCTAACCAAATAACATATTTAAATGGTGACATTGGTCGCAAACATCTTCACTTACTTTGTTGATCATTTTTCAATTTGTATTGCTCTTCTTTTCCCAATTTCCCTAGCAGCAGTTCATATAGCAAAAACCAGACCACCTCTGGTGTGTCCGTCAACAAAAACAATCCCTAATAATCGACTTCCATTGTAGCTTTCTCGTATACATAACGTTTTTTTGTTTGCAATTAATTTTTAACGTTTGCTTCAATCACCTTTTTGTAGATGTTTATTTATTTTTGCAGTTTCCTCTTTTGCCTTTACTTTTCTTTAGTTGCAATGGCGGCTCTCGGCCTCCGTACCTGCTGGCTCCAAGAAGACAAAATACCATAGATTTCTTTAGATAAATAACAGCTGTTACTCATTCTATTTTTCAGAATAATTTTGTAAACATATTATTTATAATCCTCACTTTTTCCTCTATTTTTTTCTGAAGTTATAAACATGCACTTCCTGTTTGGAACGGCAGGGGGAGGGGTCACTCAGTGGATGCCACGTTCTTCCTCGCCGCGCTGCATCCTGGGAAAGTGGGTTTCCACAGTCAGGGAAGATGGCCGGCGTGCAGCCCCCTCCCCTACGCAGCCTGGATGATTTCCTGCTGTGCTCGGCCCGGTTCGCGGTGCCGGACCTGCGCGACCTGGACCGCTGGAACAACCGCATGATCAACAACCTGCTGTACTACCAGACCAACTACCTGCTGAGCGCGCTCGGACTGCTGCTCATCGTGGGGTGAGTGAGTCTGAGCGCCCGCGCGGCGCGTGAAGCCTGCGCGGTCACGCGCATGCTGCTGTGATCACCGCGGTCAGTGCAGTGAGGTAGTGGTGTGGTGACCCCCAACCAGCCCAATCAGACATGTTAATGTGCTCCGGAACAGGGGCGGTTCACAGCTGTACGGGGGCCACGCCCCTCACCCCACATCTAAAGGATCCGATGGTTCCAGTGAAGTATAACCACATGAAACAATGAATTTTGAGTATTTTTTTATTGAGTGATTGCTTAGTAATCATTCACACTACAGTGATTCTCCTGATCCTTTCTGTACGTAAAAACTCGATCAAACTTTCAGTGATTTCATCAATCTTGGTATCAAAACGTTCATCTCGTTCAGGACATTACTGCTTGTATTTTTGGTGTTTATGAACTTTATAGTATTGAGCAAAATATGCCTTGTATGAAATGAATGAGAAGGTTCTCAAATGTCAACATTTAAGTAGATTAAATATATTCATGGATTATGTTTTCACCTTTTGTTGTAATTTTTTTAAAAAAAATGTAATTTTGCTAAAATTTTAGCAACATGCTAATGATTTTGGCTAATTTTCTATCTAATGGGTTTTTTGGGGGGGGGGGATAATTTAGAGTTTAGCTTCTATTTTAGCATCAGGCTAATGTTTTTGACTAATTTAGTTTACTGATGAATTTTAGGCTATTTTGGAGTTTAGCTAGTATTTAAGCAATGAGCCAGATTTTTGGCTAATTTGACATCTACTGAGGTTTTTTTTTTAGCTAATTTGGAGTTTAGCTCATATTTAAGCAACTCTAAATATTTTTAAAACTGCCATGTATTAGGGATTTTTAAGCAATTTTACCACAATTTTTCAGAAATTTAGGTAAACTTCAGTGCTCTTTCATAGTTCTTTAACAACATTTCTAGCCTTTTAGCAAATTTAACATTTTGAGAACAGCTTTTGTATTTTCAGCAAATCCCTTCAGCAAACAAAGTAAACTGTGTTACCATTTCCAGCAAAAGCTTCAGTATCTTCAGCGACTACTTTCAGTAAAAAACATTCATACTAGCATTATCACAGGTAATGCAACGTTTTGTAGTTCAAATTGTCAGGAATCAGGAGTAGAAAATAATAAATGCGGGTAGTAAAAACTTGTGGATGTGTCTCAGATCCTACCACACAGGCCATTAGCTCCTTGCTCCACTCCATTCTGATCATCCACTAACAGACCAATAGATCCGTGACCGTCGTTGCTTTCCTCGTCTGAGCTGGAGTCTGGATCTAAACTGTACGACTGGATAGTTCCAGTACTGGTCACTGTCTTTGTTGCTAATGGGGGTGTGAGGTGCTGTAGTGGGTGAGCCTGTAAAAAGGCATGATGTGGAAATGGGGGTGGGGTTATTCTGTGCCAACAGTCCTGCCCACTATTCCTTAGGTGAATTTCTAACAAACTCCAGCCGTTCTGCAGAAAATACGTCTGAGAAAATGACTTTTTTTTTTGCTAAAAACAGAATAATCATGTTTAAAAAGACTACTGGGAACACTGGGATGATCATTCTGGAAAGCTTCTGATGAAAATGTCTAAAAGTGCATGAAGTAAAGGCAGCCTGAAAGGAGGTTCTGTTTAGCAGAGGTTCAAACCCGAAGATCATTTTTGTCCCTCGTTCTGTTAGACGCTGGATTTTGCCGTCAGTCACACGACTTACATGCAGCACTCTGTTTGTGCTTTCAGGTATTTTCAGCCCCTCCAGATGTTTGTTGGGATGACCGTGGTCTCCATAGCGTTTGTGGGCTTTGTGTTTGCTGCAGAGAACCAAGCGACGGTCCGCCGTTTCCGTAGGAACCACCCATACGTGTGCGTGATGGCCGTTCTTCTTGCCAGCTACCTGTTCATGTCAGTGCTTGGAGGGGTGGCGGTGTTCCTGTTTGGGATCGCATTCCCCGTACTGAGTAAGTCAGAGACGTGGAGTCTGTACTCACCGGACCAGAGCTCTAAACAAGCTCCGCCCACAGGACTCCTCCACCCGCGAGATGGAGCCGTGCTGGTGCTTCTAGATCCAACTGAGACGGATGTGTTTGATCCTCACAGAAGTTACAATTTAAACAAAATAAATGCATACATGGTTAATGTATCGATCTAGAAATTTGATGTGTGAACATTATTTTATCAGAAACTAATTTACAGAGGAAAAAAAGTTCAAAGCCTGAAACAAAGATTTTGACCCCCCAGTGCTGAAAAGGTTTAATTATGTGGGGAAAAAAAGTCCCTCATTTCATTTTCCACAAGACAGAAATGATTTTTACAAAGCAGTAACTGTTGATTTTTTCTGCTCTGTAGAAAAATCTGAGGGTGACTTAAACAGAATTACTGTTGTTTTGAATTCAATAGACACTTTTCACAGTGACGTCAGATAAAATGGAGACAGAGCAGAAAATGTGAATAGTGACTTCTGGTGTGTTTAGAACAGCAAAGCTGACAGCTGAAGCTGTTTAACACAATTTCTGCTACAATTGGTTAGATTACATTTCACTATTTATGTAAAATAGCTTTAACAGTGTTCAGCTGTCAGCTTTGCTGTTCTAAACTATAGACATAATGTATAACCGAAGTCACTCTTCATGCTTTAGTGTGACGTCACGTGAAAAGGATTTATTGATTTAATGAGATTTCTCCTAAATTTCTCCTGAACTGCAGACTGATGTGAATCAGAAGCTGACTAAGATCCACTCCGATGAAAATGGTGTTTTTAACATGTTCTTGTGGCGTTTTCCTCATGATGGAGGACGTATAGAAAGAAAATTAAGATTAAAATAGTATTTCTGAGTGCTGTATTTTCCACACTATAAGTTCCACTTAATTATTTTCAAAATCAACAGTAGTCCGGAGCAGCTTTATATATGGATTCATTCTGGTTGTGCTTTACTGTTGTGATTGTTGAGCATTTTATAATATTCATTCCTCACTAGAAAGAATGCAAAAGTGGTATTTTGAATCCATTCGTGTAAGTTTCAAACGAGGTCTGGTGTTATTATAAATATACTAGTGCGGCTAACGTGTAGCGGTGTTAGCGTAGTGCAGTAACGTTTCTTTTAGCAATATCAGTCTGTTTTTTAGGTGTTACAAATAAAGCTGGTACTTACAAGTATTTCAAATATAATGCGGCTCACGTTTAGCATTTACAAATAAATTCTAGAATCGCTGAATGCAGTTAATGAAGTCTGATTGACCTATCTCTGATTCTGTCTCGCTTAATGCGCCTTCTGTGTGACATAAGTTTGGAAATAGACATTTGCTGACGGTGTGCCTTATAATCCAGTGTGGAGAATAAAGTATTTCTGTATTCAAACAGTGGTGAATCAGGAGCAGATGACTAAATGCTGGTGGAAAGAGAAGTTATTTGTGACAGAAGTAATGCACGAGTTCCTCTTTCTGAGCGGGTGTGCTCCACGCCATTGGTCCCGCCCACAAATCAAAAGGGAATTTCATTTGAACTATTGCAGCTCTATTGCAGTCCTAGAAAACTACAGGCTCTTTATTTTGAAGGGGTTCAGTCCGTTCACGTGAAGAAAGTCTTTATTATTTCTCCCTGATATCCTCAGACCTGGAAGGAGTGTTAGTTTTAAAAAAATCCTCGTTTTTGTCTGCTAATATTCATGTCCAAACATAAACCAGCATGTCTGCTGAAAAACTTCCTGTTTCTCTGATGGTGATGGAGGTCAGGTAGAGCAGAGGGTTGTGTCTTCACCGTTTCTGTAAAGTTGATAACATTTAGAAAAATGATGTTTCTGAATATCCAGTGTATATACAGATAAAGTCATTCTAATGGTAAAAGCTCATCGTTGTTTAGCGACTGTCTTCATGTTCACAGCTATCTTCATCCACGCGTCGGTGAGGCTGCGCAACCTGAAGAACAAGCTGGAGAACAAGCTGGAGAGCATCGGTCTGAAGAGGACTCCCATGGGCCTCCTGCTGGAGGCGCTGGGGCAGGAGCAGGAGGCGGGGTCCTAGGAGGAGCGGAGGTCTTACAGAAGGAAATCGGTGGAAGTATTGATCAGAAATCGGTTGAAGTATTGATCAGAAATCGGTTGAAGTATTGATCAGAAGTCTTCAAACAGGAAGCAGATGTGAGGCAGGACTTTCTCCTGCTAGAAAGTCAGAAGCAAACTTCTGTGTGGAAATGCTCCAATTGATGTCGCTGTTACATTCTTTCTGCTTTCTCATGATTTCTAGATAAAGTCCTGTAGAGTTGAAAGTGAAGGAAGGTTCTGCGTTGAGTTCAGAGGATCTGTGGAAGTGTTGCTGTGAAGGAGAAGTGCTCTGCCCCCCCCTCGTGAGCGGCCGGTAGATTCCTACAATGACAGCAGACCACAGCAAAGCTTCACTCAGGAATCTAAGTGCCCAAAACCTAAACATGCCTTACACAAGCCTTATGTCCACGTCTCTTAGACGTCGACTACCATGAGTTTTATGATGCACAATCGGATATTTGTGTCTCTGCTTCATTCCAGAGAAACCTGATCTCTCCTACATCTGAATTCACGTATTAAGCCTTATGTGTTTTTTTTTTTTTTTTTCGGCACAAAAACTTCTTTGAGTTTGTTTTTAATGTAAGAAATCCTCATTTATAAAGGAAAGCTTCACCTTTGTTTGACTTTTATAACGAGTTGTGTTTTTGAATGAAGTGTTTTTCATGAAGAAATAAAGAAAGCTTTGAACTGAACATTTATAGATAAATTGATGTTAAATTAAATTGTGTATCAAAATCAAATTGTTCAGTATTTTGGCAGCAATATGCAGCCCTAATGCTTGTGGCTTATCTGCTTTGTGTTGACATTGAATGTAAGTGGCGATGTGACGTTAAATTTCCGCCAAAACTCTCCAACAAACGTACATCAAAACGTTCCACGGGTGCAGGACGGTCTCCATGCTCCTCTACTCCTGTGCACTCCTGAAACCTCTCCTCCACGATCGTGGGAGTATTCTTACGCTCCTGTGACCGCTCCTGCTCGCCTGTGAAAGTATTCTTACGCTCCTGTGACCGCTCCTGCTCGCCTGTGAAAGTATTCTTACGCTCCTAAAACTAGCTCCGCCCCCTCATGGAGGACTCTGCGCTCGTGGAGCTTCTGCTCCGCGCCTGTGAAACTCAAGATTGAAGGAAATTTTTAAAAACCTGGAAATACCAGTGTATCATTAATTTTCCAAATTAAAACTAAAAATGAAATGAGGGGAAAAGGACTCCTTTTTTGATTTTTATCAATTTCTAAACTACTGTAGTAAAACAATTCATTTTTGATGTTCCTCTTTTTTAAAAGCAATGAATGTTTAAATTCGTTTTCTAAGAACAGTGTTGGATCACGGGGTGGGAAAAACACAAAAAGAGAAACTGAAAATGAATTTAAATGTTCATTATGTGTGGAGCTGAAGTTTGATGTCAAAAATCTTAAAATGTTGAACTTAAAAGTTCTTTGTTCTGTTTTCAATTTAATGTTTTAATGGGAACACAAAGAATGTATCTGTTTCTCAACATTACTTTAGAAAATGATAATTATATGAAATAGTCATTTTTAATTTAATTTTATTATTTGTTTTACTTTGAAAAGCAAATAATACTCAGATCCAGATGTGGCGTCAGTATTGCCCTGGTAACGTGACGGGGCCAATTGAAAAGTGGCCGATCTCACGCAGGTTTCTGTTTGTTTTTTTATTTTACACAAACTCGGCAGGAGTTGTTACACGTGCAGGAATGCCTCCACGAGTGAGCAGGAGTGTTTCCACGAGTGTGTAGGACTGCAGGAGCGATCATGGAGGCAGAATGGCGCCTGTGGAACGTTCATTGCGCTCATGGAGTTTGGTAAACCATCGTGGGAGATTTCTAGCAGAAATTTAACGCCAGAGTTCTCTGATTATACTGGGGGTGGGGGGGTGGTTCAGTCAAAGAGCTCCACATCTTATTACTAAACACTAAAGTCATTGATATTTGTCTTAAAGTTTATGTTCTAAACACATTTTTTCCCCAAAGTATTCTCATTTCCAGTCTGCTTCATGGCATTCTTTCCTGTGAAGTCTTTCTGTAAATGTCTGGAATTTGCTTTCATGACACCTTTAAGTGTCTGATCAGATTGTAGTAGATCCATTTCCCATCTCCAGTCCACCAGAGGAGCATCTGAAGGATCCACAGCCACACAACAGAACATTTCCTCCAGTCGCATGTTGGTCAGAAGTTGTTTTGGTCCTCAGCGCTGTTTGAACCGGATCATGAGCTGACGCTCTCACAGAGGAGCCGCTGATGAAGACCTGACAAACTGCTATCATCATAGATCCATTTCTGAGGGTTTTTTGGACAAAAACCGTCAAAACCCCATAAAGATGTTGTGATTAATGCCTTTACAGTCAAACTGACTGAACTCTTGAATGTTTGCTCTGTTGTTGGTCAAACCTGGTTCAGGTCTGAACTGTTGCCTAGCAGCTTTTATATTTAACTATATTTTTTACTCTTCATATCAGTATATTTTCTTTTGTTTCAAAGACTACATTCTGCAATGACCTCTTCCTTTTTTTCTGATGTTTATGACATATTAAGATTTATTGTAATACATTTTTCTCATGTTTACGATAACGTTTGTGCAAAAATACTTTGTTTTATTCTTTAAATTACAAACAGTATTTTATCTTGTTTTTCTGAAAGAAGTGAATAAATTGAATTCTGAATTAAGTGAACTTTGCAGGTTTTTTTCTAACTGTACATCCCAACACCCCACAGGCATGTCCAAAGTGTGGCCTGGCCTGGTGCTCAAACATGGCTGCCACAGACATATAAATAAATAGTTAAATCAAAGTAATGGATTAAAGTTGCAGAGGAAATTCAGTCAATATAAGAACACTTTTCCCTAAAAACTGCCAAAGAGCAAGAGGTTGACCCAAACCCAGTCATGTCATATTTGATACCGGTTTTGGCTAACTGTATACATCGACCTAGCAAATCTCCATGTACCATTCCTAATCATTCCTAATTGTTGTTATTTCTTATATTGTATGCTAGTTTGTCATTGAATATACACAATAAAATCCTTCCTGAAACACCAAACACCCAGAACTCACTAAACGCTACCATGTACAGTACTGTACTGTGTGATCATATGACTTCTTCAGATGAAACTTAGCAACATTTAAAACTTCTCTAACAGAAATTTGAACATTTAATCAAACTTTGAAGTGACTTTTGGACTACTGATCCTACTCTCGGTTGATGATGAGGAGCCTCTGCCTTCGTCGTGTAGCGGTAGCAGCGTGTGCTAACGGTCACCTCGCCTGTGTTGAGACGTTTCAGGAAAGGGAATCACGCCTCGACTGATTCTACCTGACACTAAAAATTGCATTGACAAAAATTTTAGAAACATTCTACTGTGAAGTAATAGAAACTAGAACGGTCAGGCGATTAAAATTTTAATCGCAATTAATCGCATTGACCATGGTTAACTCACGATTAATTGCAAATTTACATGTGGCCTTTTTTTAAGGAAAAAAATGTGTGCTTCGTGGAATTTAGCAGTTCTACATTAATTATGAAAACAAGAATGACAAAATTAATAGTTTTCATCAGAAATACTTTATTTTGTAACATTGTATTGAGATAAACTTTCTTAACAATAAAAGGCTGTAACATAAAATGCCTAACAAAAGCCCAAGTGCAAGTGAAGGGCATTTTAAATTCAAAACTTCAATCAACGTTCAGTAAAATAAAATAAAAAAAATCAAAAATAACATTTCCATAACACTTTCATGTTCATTTTTTGTCAGGACCAAATCTTTTCCTCCTCTGCTGAACTACAGTAATAAATGAAATAGAGATTTATCATTTCCAATTAACTTTTGTTTTTTAAAACATTAAAGACTGAGAAAAGCGGGATACACTGTGGATAGTTTGACAGTCTGTTACTGCCGCCGCGTTCTCTGGCTGCAGCTCGATGCAGCGACGTGTCCAGCGGAGCTCACGCCATGAATATGCCGGCAGACAGACCGCTATGCTGGGGTTGGATCACGCTTAAACCTCCAGAACATTTAAAACGTCCCCCGGTGAGCTTGCTGTTCGGAACATGACTTTGACATTAAATATGAACAACCTCTAACAACATAGCTTTGGATGCACTTAAAATACATGAAATAATGCAGCAATCTGCATCCTGGCTGCATCTATTACGTGTCGCCAGCATGAATTTCCATCAGCTTTTGATCTGGTCGCACATACATAAAGTTATGTGAATAACTTCAGTATTAGCAAGTTACTTTCAAAGTTTGCTATGTAGGACAACATATACAAGTTAAATACTTTTTGCATTTTTATTTTGAAGTATTTTACTAGAAAGACAAACAATGTGCCTAACATTATTTATAGTGACTCTTGTTAGCTCCAAAAGACATCCTATTATATCCAATAACCCAGCAGGAAATGACTGAGCATTTATGTACCGAGTGCAGAAGTAGGTCGTGCACACAGCCCATTGAATATAATTTGGTCCATGTTTCTTGTCCTGTAGTTCATCATCATTCCACTAGGGGCAGTAGAAGCGCTTTTCCTACTCATTTCAAAATGGCTGCTTCATGAAAAAACACTTGGCGGGAACATTTTTACCAATTTTCAAAACTATAGGGTGAGCTATACCATGGGGTATTGCAGCCAGCATAAAATAAAAAAACAATTATGAGAATAAAGTTATAAAATCTTGAGAAAAATGTTGTAAAATTATGAGAAATATGTCAAAATACTACAAGAATAAAGTTGTTAATAAAATCATTGACAGCTTTAGAACGTATTTTGATTTATTTTAAATATTAATAATTTTACAAGGAGGTAGTCATGCTTTTTTGAAAATAAAGTTGTTATTCCATTAAAAAAAAGTTGTAGATTTAGAAGAAAGTGAAGCAGATTGAGCAGATTGAGCAGATTCTTGAGCAGATTCTTGAGCAGATTGTTGAGCAGTGTGATGAACAGCCCATTTCTCTGAAATTAAACAGAAATTAAACAAATATGTTCGATCATCTTTGTCAACCATTTAAAAGCTGACTGTAACAATTTAGTTTACAAAAGCACAACTATTTTCTTGTAAAATTTTGACTTCTTTGTCATAAATGTATGTCTTTATACTGGTAAATTGTAGATTTGTAGTAATTGTACGACTTCCTAATTTTAATCTTCCTTCTGTTGTATTTGTTTGGAGTGGATGCGTGTAGGACCGGCAGGAAACCTGAATTTGTCATGGTGTGCAGTGACGGAGCTTTAAAAGACCCTTCACACTGCTGCCTAACTATCCATGTACCATGAAAATACAGAGAAGGATCAGGAAGAGCATTACATTCTTCTAGCTTTTTTTTTTTAGTCTTTTGGCATTTACTAAGATTTTTTTTAGGTTATTTTGGAGTTTAGGTAATATTCCAGCTACATGCTAGCTCTTTAGGCTAATTTAGGCTTTTTTCAGTTTTTTAGGCTATTTCATTTTCATGTCATTTATTCATTTCCACAGGCAAAAACATAGACATAATACATTAGAACAACACAAGGCATCGTTTGCTGAGGAAATGAAAGGGAGCAGTATGAAGAAAACTATTTTAAAGTTTAGCTATTTTTTCAGCTACATGCTAGCTGTGGCTAACCTTAGTTTAAATAATAAATATGTTCAAAAAGTTACGGTTTTAAAGTTTTAAAAATGTAGTCAGAGTAGACGACTGTAGAAACATCACAGCTGACACTATTTACAGTTATCTGATGAGGTTATTTAGTCTAATAGTAAAACAAAATCAACATTTTGTTGAAACTGACATGTCAAATATGTTGATCTGAAATAAAAAAAACATTCAATAGTTTTTATTTCAAATGTATTGATATTATTGTGTGTTCTGCCTGATAATGATGATTTTTACCTGCTTTATATTTTGACATGAGAGCGGCTGACTTCCATTTAATCCTGACAGGAACATCTTATTGTCTGGGTTATTCAAAACTATCATTTTAAAGCAATGAAAACAACTCACCGAATTTCTGACGTTTTTAAGACATACTGTGAAGTATGTTTAGCAGGATAGAAGGAATTTTGGTTTCACTGTGTTTTTATAGACACATATGGACGGGACATTTTCCGGTTCCGGGTCACGAGCAGACGTGTGTCTCCAGCTCTCCTCAACTTAAAGTTTTTTAAAGTTGGCTACAAGCGACTTTAATCACCAAGCTGCAGCAACAACTACCGCAACGAGGAGAGTTGAACATGGCACCGAAGAAAAATCTTGAAGCTGATCTGGCAGAGGTTAAAACCGCGTTAGCCGACATCCAGGCTAAGCTAACCCCTTCTCTTCTGCGTGATGCTAAGCTTGAAGCTCTGCTGGCGCTCGAAGCTTGTCGTGGATGCTTTGAAACTTGATCACATTAATGATTTCAATGATCCTTAATAGCCTGATTTTATTAATATTTGATATTAAGTCCTGAACCGGATATTGATAATTCATGTAGAGAAAATGGTCGAGTCGGGGTGGGATTATATAAGTTCGCTTCCTTCCACTCCCTTTCAAGTGATCAACTTGTGATTTATTAAGTGATATGTTATGTATGTATTATGACCTGATTGCTTGAAATAAACCATTTCATTCATTCATTCATTCATTCATTCATTCATTCATTCACATATAAAGCTGTGTGGATATTATGCAGTTTTAAATAAATACAATTCTTAATAAAACAATTAGGGAGTCAGAATACATAAATGTTTTCTTCCTTGGCGTCTACAAAACATTGGATGACTGGAAACTTTTAAAACAAATAAAACACTGAAGAAGCAGAACAATGTTTCCAATGTTAATGATCTGAACATTTTAGTTAGAACTTCTCATTTAGAGAATCCATGTAACACTGGATGATATTAACAATCTCATTATTTCACTGATACATTTACAGTATGAGAACTGGATCAGATTAATATAAATATATTCAAATTATATAGTAGATTATTTATAAACAAATGTGTCTAAATGTGTAAGCTCTAAATTGATTTGAATTGACAAAAAGATTCGGAAGAAAATCTAAATTGAATTCCTCCAGGCTTTTATGATTTGAATCGAATTGTTTCTGGAAGTTATTCTCGACACAGCCCTCGTTTTCATTGGAGTCTTTAATTCTAAAGCAGTTTGAATGTCTGACTAGAAATCAGCCTGTTCCCCTCCAGTCAGCCCCTCTTTACAGGAAGTGACATAATAGTTCAGTATGATGACAGCTCTGTAACTCATCCTTATCAGCTGTTGTGCTGGACGGCTGTGGAGCAGAGGCCCACCTGCACAGGTGAGGCTGTATTTGGTCAGACCAGTTTCAGGTGAGCTGTCCCTCACAGTTCTGGTTTCTCTGGATTTCAATGTTCGGACTTTTCTGTTTCATAAACAGCAGTCTGTTTACAGTCATGTTTCAGGTTTCTGCCTCTGGTTGAATCAGAATCACGTGACGTGTGAACTCAGCTGAGCTGAGGCTCCGCCCCCAGCTCCGGGAGGAGCCTTCACGTCACTGTGGGTTACGGTCACAGTGATTTAAGAGGACTTGAGCTGGCGGGGCGGGTTAGATCAGAACCGAGAGCCGGACGAGACTGACACCTGCTGAACCGACGAACCGAACCGGACCTGGACAGCCGCGCGCGGTGAGTCTGTCCTGAGTTCATGGAATGAGGCGGGATATATTTAGGTCTGAATCCAGGGAGGCAGAAGGGGTTTGTTTGTATCAGTTACACCAGAATCAAAACATCAGGAAGAAAAGATCCATTTAAACTCCAGAGAGATTTCATCTGATGACAAAAATAATTCAAACCTTTAATGATCTAATTTTTGATTGAAAACTTGTGCAGGTTTTACTAGAGATGTCTTTAAAATGATAAACTCAAACCTTTTTGTAATTAAAATAGTTTTAATGACATGTAGATTCACCGAACCTAAAGCGAAGAGCTCTCTGATCCAGAAACACGTGTAGTGAGACCTTCACAATAAAAGCCTATTTATAAACGAAAGCTTTGGATCCAAAAACGTTCTTGTATTTACATGTATTTGGGACTGTGAGAGAACCCATGGCAGACACGGTTTAAACATCTGATGAAATGGCAAAGCTACTGTTGAAATATGAGCAGCAGCACATCTTCATCTCATGCTATGAGGACACACTTTGGTTCATTATTTATTACCAGTTTACATGAGAGATGACTGACAGTTTAAGTTTAAATCATGTGTCAATCCGACCCACCGGGTAATTCTATCCGGCCCTCCAGATCATTTTATTTTATTGTTATTAATGACCAGATGTTATCTTTCTCTTATTTCTAACTTGTATAATTTTGACAAAATCTATTTTTATGGAGAGTAAAATATTGAAAGTTATTTAAGGTTTAAGTTGATTTATTCTGGAATAATATTCCTGCATTTTTATTATTCATAACCATGTTAAAAATTTATGGTTTTAAAGTTTTTAAAAAATGGCATTCTTCTAGCTTTTTGGACTATTTTGGCATTTATTAAGATTTTTTTTAGGCTATTTTGAAGTTGAGCTATTTTTCAGCTACATTTTTTTCTGACCTAAGTTTTTTTTTTGTGGCTAATTTGGCATTTAGTTAATATATTAGCTGGCTTTTAACTTCAGCGTTTTCAGCTATTAGCTTCAGCGTTTTTCATCGAGTGTCTCCATGGACCAATGCTTCACCTTTGAACAAACAGTCAGATCATCAACAAATCCATCAACCCATTCTCCACATGATGGTGTGAAAGGTTTCCTCCTTCATCAAACTGAACGTCTGTGGACTGCAGGGAAGTCCCTCTGACTTTATACTAATCTGATGACTTTTGATCTCATCTGGATTATTTGAATGTGTGATTTGTGCAGTATTTAACAGCAGCAACTCTGTCTTCTGACCTGATTGTTTGAGGGAAACATGAATAACAGCTTACTTATGCTTCCAAAAAAGAAGTTGAAGAGTGGTGCAGGGCGGCTCCTCTGAGCTGAATTTTCCTCACGGGCCGTGCTCGGGTTTGGCGTTTTCAGCTGCTACTCTCTGGTTGCCATGGTATCAAACATACACTCTGTGATGGAGCGAGGCGAGCACGGCTGCAGTGCACACAAACACTGGCAGTTACATCAGAGTAACCGGAGCAGGGGGTTACCAGTTTTTTTCTAGAACATGGTCAAGGATATGCCTGCAGGGCGGCTCTGCGGGGTGCGTCAGGATCAGTATGTCTGTCTGGCCCAGTTTGGACTTTTTAAACCGGCAACTACAGTTACAGCAGAACGTGAGGAGCAAAGATGTGACATAACCTCATCAATTGGTGCCCTCACAAGTGTCTAAATCATGTGTCAAAGACGAGGCCCGGGGGCCAGATCCGGCCCTCCAGGTAATTCTATCCGGCCCTCCAGATCATTTTATTTTATTGTTATTAATGACCCGATGTTATCTTGTACTTATTTCTAACTTGTATAATTTTGAACAAATCTATTTTTATGGAGAGTAAAATATTAAAAGTTATTTAAGGTTTAAGTTGATTTATTCTGGAATAATATTCCTGCATTTTTATTATTCATAATTATGTAATAAATGTACAGTTATAAAGTTAAAAAAATTGGAATTCTTACAGCTTTTCTAGAGTATTTTGACATTCACTAAGATTTGTTTAGGCTATGTTGGAGTTCAGCTAATATTTCAGCTACATGCTAGCTGTTTTGGCTAATTTAGGCTTTTTAATTTTTTTTTTTTTAATTTTTGAAGTTCGGCTATTTTCTTCAGCTACAGGCTAACTGTTTTGGCTGACCTAAGCTTTCTTTTTTTGTTTGTTTGTTTTTTAGGCTAATTTGGCCTTTTGTTAGTATAGCTGACTGTCAATTTCAGCATCTTCAGCTGCCACATTCATCTTACAGCATTCACACTAGCATTATCACAGGTAATGCTATATATCTGGTTCATAATTATGTTAAAAAGTTACAGGTTTAAAAATGTAGTTTTAGAGTGTTCCATAAATGTTTATCCTGTTTGACCTGAGATGTGTTTTGGTTTTGGCCCCCTGTGTGATTTGAGTTCTACACCCCTGGTCTGGAGCAGAAAGTCTTTTTGAATGCCTCTTTTTGTCCGTTTTGATAACACTTCCAGGAGAATCTTTATCTGTTTAAGGAAACTGAATTCCAATGGTTCGGAAGCAGAAATTCAAATGAAACCTCAGTAGAATGGAGACTAGCACTAGCTAAACTGAACAAACGCTGTATTTTGGACATAAACTGTTGGGCTAAAATCTGTTGTTTTCTCTTGGACTTAAGGTGTTTGTTAAAAGAAGAAATGAGTTATTGATCTTTTTTCCAGCACAGTTATCATGAATTCCTCTTTAAAGCAGCAGCTCAGCTCTCATTATTCTGTCAGGACTAATGTGTTGTTTGTGGTTTACTTTGTGTTTCGCAGATTCTCTTCTATCTGCGGTGACACAGTCGGCTCTCTGAGATCCTGCAGGAGATGCTGCCCCTGAAGAAGCTCTTCACCGAGGGCCTGGTCCAGATGGCGGTCCTGCTGAGCCTCAGTGGACTCGGAGTGGACGTGGGTCTGGAGTCTTACCTGCCTCCTTCCTGGCAGGACTCTGTCTTTGCTTCAACCTCTACGCTGATGAAGCCCCACGACCAGCTTGGGGGTCCAAAGGAGTTCCACAGCCTGCACCCTAAATCTGAGGCCCTGCAGGAGCTCCTCCAATCACCACGTCTGCTCAACCAGGTCCACTCTCTGGACCGGCTGCAGGTATGAAGCCACTAATGATGAGGCCTTTGTCTCTGAAGGCTTTTCTGCTGCAGGGATGATGATTGTTTTTGGAATAAGAAACATTTTAGATCGTTGGAAATTTGCTTTATTAAAAAAATAATAATAATTACATGTTCATTAACTAATCAGCTGATGTCTAGGTTTGCCTAAACACGTCTTTATGGTTTAATACAAAAGTAAAGATAGATTTTCTGCATCTTTTAGTTTTCACTTTTTGGTAAACTTAGTCTTGAAGATGAAATATTAGCTGCGTTTACATGTGCAAAATGTCCTTGATCGTATCAAAGGATAGAACTGTCCACATGGGCCCTGAAAAACTTTATCTGATAGTCACAAATGTTTACATGGGCCACACGGTTGTTTGGAAGAAATCATTCTGACATGCGCAGAACCGTCTAAAATGCTGGAAATAGTCGTAGAAGAAGAAATGGCGAGTTCCTTTATAAACAAACAAAGATGCTGTATAGAGCGAGATGATCCTCTGAGTGTGCTTACATTATTATTCATAGTAAAAACAGTTGCTTAAAATTTTGTCATAATTTTCTAAATCTGTGTCGTCAGTGGCCGCACAGACCCAGTGGAAGGTTTAGAGTTAGACCAGAGGTCTTCAACCTGCAGCTCCAGATCCACATGTGTCTCTTTTATCTCTCCATGGTGGATCCTTGACCAAACATAAAATAAATCATGAAGACTGCTGATCCAGACATGTCGACCGTCAGAGTCAGCAGCTCCTGATAATGAAAACAAATAAACAAAGCCTGAAAACTAAGACTACC
>NC_050519.1:22908924-22946693 GCF_002922805.2 Oryzias melastigma | reverse complement strand
TTTGATGCTTCTAAACCATCAACAATGACTTCCTGATTTCGCAATGCAGAATGTCATGTTTAAATTTAATTGCAAGCTCTCGAGTCCACAAATCCACTCGGCTATTAGCTAGGGTTTCTGCTGCTCAGAGAAACGCTTCGCTTTCAGAGAGCAGCCAATCGGTCCTGTTCACGCTAAAAAGTCTCGTCAGGAGCGCCACACCCTCTATGCATGATGTAGAATCCAGAGCTGTAATGACACGACCGGAATGGATTGTTTACAAGCACCATGATCGGATCAGCAATCAGTATAACCGCCGATCTCATTTTGAAGGAAATTTGGATCCAAATGATTCTGATCTGGCCAGAATATTCTGAATGGCATGTTTACGGATTGTTGCTCTGATCAGACGTTTATTCCGATTACTTGTGTCCATGTGGATACAGCTGTTGGTGCATATTGTTTAATGCAGTTCCTGTTGGGTGTTAGAACTGAAGCCCTGTGAATCTGCAGCTTCCTGACGCGGTGCTGCAGACGTGGCTGGTGCAGCAGGAGCCTCTGCAGAGACCGGCTCAGGGGCAGCGGGAGTGGAGCGGCCTGCCTGTGGAGCCTCGAGCGGCTGACCGGGAGGAAGAGGACGATGAGGAGCTACTGCAGGTTGCTTTGTGTGCTTTGAGATGACTGGGGTTTGACACAAATGTCTGCTGTGTGATGATCAACAGGGGAGAGGAGGAGCTGGAACTCCTCCCACTTTTCCACAGGGATCTGAGGATTTCCCTGCATTTACTGAAGAGCCTCACTGAGTTTGAGTTCTCACAAACAGAGAAGCTCCTTTAGAACACCTATCTATCCATTGTCTAAGTTTTACTTTTTGTACAACAGAAATAGAAATCTCTCAGTAATATTTAAGGGAGGAGGTGGATTTCTACACCAATCAGGTCTGCCGTCTTTCATCACTTCCTCATACCTGAAAATCATCATTTTCATAGACAACAAAATGTGAAGATGTTCTGAAAGTGAAAAACTGACTGAAATTCCTTGTGAAGAATGTTAAACTGTCTCCTGATCAGATCCCATCTTCCTCAGTGTGGAGAGTTCTCGGGTTTGGATGTTTGGGACATGTTGAGGCTCAGAATTGTGTTACTGTTTGGTGTGTGAGTGTGTCACAACCAGAGACGCCTGTTGCTTCATCCGTTTGTCAAAACCGCTTCACGTATTAAATGTCACGCATGCCGCAGCACCGTGTGACCGGCGGAGCTGTTTTGAAACTGGATCACCGCGCTCTGGTGCTCTGACACACTTTACTCCTCGGAGTGTTGCAACCTGTGTGTTTACTGCGACTGCAGGTAAACACAAACACTTTCACTGAGAAGCTGAAAACGGCATTTCCAGAAAACCTCACTTGTGACACGTTGAAATGACTTTCCTGACCTGAGGAAGTTTAACTCAAGCAATGATTTGATGCAGAAGCTGCAGAGCTAAACCAAAGCAGTGAAATTATCTGAAGAAGGTCCAGAACCGTTGAGTCAACAAAAAATAAAAATGCCACAAACTGATAAAGGTGCTTTGATAAATGTTCATCAATCAACCCAATTAAAGCATCAGCGGTTTATAACAGCTTCAATGAAACACCACGAATGATCAATTGGGAATAATAATTATTGTCATTTTTTTAACTGAAAGAGTTAATGACTGAAAAAAAACGAAAGTACGGAGACAAACTAGACTCACTGGATTTGTGTGTGTGTGTAATAACAATACATTTTATGGATATCTGTGTGTACTTGCAGTTGTGTATTCACATGTATACTCAAATATCAAAACCTTACAAATAAAAAATACAAATTGCACACGCACAACTTAAAAATTACAGCAACGTAAAACTAACTACCAATTCTAAACATCTCCTACGTGTACAAATCTTTACGTAGTACGCAATGATCTGTAAAAAACAATTCAAATTCATCAACATGTTCATCGATGCAGAAAAATAAAAAAATGATTCGACAACTTTCCATGCAGGCGCGTCTGTGTGTTTAAGTGTGTGTGTGCTTACACGTCGGCGCGCAATTAAGCAGACACTTTTGATGAAAT
Source organism: Oryzias melastigma (assembly GCF_002922805.2). Taxonomy (NCBI): domain Eukaryota; kingdom Metazoa; phylum Chordata; class Actinopteri; order Beloniformes; family Adrianichthyidae; genus Oryzias; species Oryzias melastigma. The sequence continues at coordinate 22,944,620 of NC_050519.1, read as the reverse complement.
GTCAATGCAAACGTGCGCACACCAGAATTCATGGCCTCCGCGCACGGAGCGGCGCGTTGCCATGCACGTTTTTGAGTCAGATCGGACACGCACTGAGCACACGCTGAAGGTTCAACCCGGTTCAAGGTGCTTACACACCAACCACTTATGGTGCGTTCAAGAACGCACTCTACACGCTGGATCCCCACGACTCTGTTCCTTTAATGTCTGTCTGGGTGTCACATTAATCCGACCGGACACAAACCAATGAGTCATTTGTCTTTTCATGATCATGTTTGGTACTTCTGTGCATTGAAGAAGATGTTATCCACGCACCCCTCCTAAATCCACTTCTAAATCCAGGTCCCTGATTGGTCATTGTGTGTAAAAATGTTGAACCGGGTTGAACAGTCAGCGCTCGCTCAGCAGCTGTGGAAGATTGCACCGACTGGGCACGAAGTGGTCCGTCACAGGGAGCACAACATGAAGCGAGGATGAAAGAATCTGAGATCATTTCAGTATCATGTATAATTGTTTATTTGTGTTGAATCCTTTCTGTTAGTAGGAAAACGGACAGTTTGATGTGAGGGACAAAAAGAAAACATACTTGGCCTTAAAATACTATTGTGTTGGGAAAAAAAATCTGACAACATGAAAAATCGTAACTTTAAAATTGTGAATCGAATCGTAGCTTGACTGAATCGATACATCCCTACTACACACACAGAACCACATTTGCACACAACTTCACGTCTTCACACCATCTCCCTGTCAAGCATGGAGGTGGAAGCATTATGGGTTTTCTATACAGGACTGCTTCACCGTGTGGGTGGGAGGAGTCAAATCCTGAGTGAGAACCTCCTTCCCTTCACAAGGAGGCTCCAACGAGTCATGGATGGATCTTCCAACAGGATCACGACCTAAAACATAGAACCAATACAACCAAGGAATGGCTGAAGAAGCAGATGAAGGTCATGGAGGGGTCAGACAGTGTCTGGACCTCAGTCCTCTAGAAAACCTCTGCAGAGGGCACAGAGTTGCTAAGCAAAAGCCACCAAATCTAAATGATTAGAAATCGTTTGAGCAGAATTCTTCCTGATCTGTGCAGAAACCTGATCATCAGGAAACCTCTGACCTCTGTGCTGAGAAGAAGGGTTTTGACAGTCTTTCTGATAAAAGGGTTCAAATGTTTATCCTTATTTTGTTCACTGTGGGTCTAAAAGGGTTCAGATTCACAGCAGTGAAGATCTTCAAAACTCCACACCAACACGAGTTTGAAACAAAACGCTGTTCTGCTCAGACCAAATGCATCTAAGTGTTGTTGGTCTTTTTGGTCCACGAGTTAGAAGGTTGTTGAAACTGTATGTTCTCATGACTGTTCTGAATATCTCTATTCCTCCTGATCCTCAGGATGGACGTGTGGAGTCAGGAGGACTCAGAAGATCAGAGCTCCCCCCCACCGCTGAGGACCTGGAGCTTCTCTGGCAGGATGTGTCGTTCCTCCTGGAGGAGGAGGTGAGTGGCTGGAGGACGGACAGAACCAGGGATCCCAGCAGAACTTTTAACACCTTTAATGATGAGTTCATCTCTTCTGTGCAGGGCGCAGATTTAGGAAGAACATCACTGAACTCTACTGTGAACTCAACCCAGCACGGATCATCTCATGGTGGTGAGCACCGCCGACCTTCATGACCTCACACAGAAACACCAGTAAGATGAGGACCAGGCAGGAGCAGAGCTCTGCCAAAAATACCTCAAATGTGTGGAAAAAGGTCCAGAAACAGCTGATCCCCCCCCCCCCAAAAAACATCAGAATGAAACTGTAAACTGAGGACTGAAAGTGAAAATTCAGAAAAGCAAAAAAAAAAAAACAAAACAAAAAACTTGAAAATTCAAATCAGCAGCTGTTACTAATGGATACAATATTTTTTACATTGGTAATTTTTGCATTTTAGCTCTTTTTAATCAAGTTTTCAATTTTTTTTTTTAGATTTTCAAGATTTATTTCAAGCTTTTATTTCTCTTCTTCAAATAAAAAAAATCCCCTTTTTCCATAATTTCAAGATTTATTTCAAGTTTTCATTTTTTCTTCAAATTTTCAAAAAATCTTTTTTTCAAATTCTTAAGATTTATTTCAAGTTTTCAATTTTTTCCCCAAATTTTTAAAACCTTTTTTTTCCCCCAAGTTTTCTTTTTTATTTTACAAGATTTGTTTCAAATTTTCAAGATTTTGTTTTACAAGTTTTCAGTTTGTTTTTTTCACATTTTCAAAACATTTTTTTTCACATTTTCATTTTTTTCAGTTACAATGTCTTTTTTCCTGTTTCCAACCTGCTTTTTTGTTCAGTTTAAGCTAATACCGATTTGGCCTCATAGTCTTGACCTGGAAGAAGCAGGCTTATGATTGGATGTCTTTTTGTTTGCATCGCATAAACATAAAAAGACTAAAAAAATGTATAAAAACAGCACAGAGAAACTGCAGTTTGCCAGAAAAAGATTATTTACATCTTGGTTGATTCTGTTCCCTTGAACCAACATAATCTTGTTCATATCTGTGGTTTTCAAGCGATACTGCACTTGTTCAATCAGTTTTTGATATTTTTTACATCCCTAACTGATACTGCTGTTATTCCCACTGCCCGACTGATTTTTTGATACGTATCTAACATCTTTTACATCCCAACCACCAACATATTATGTACCTTTTGTAAAGTAACAGTAACTCCTCTATTTTGCCCCTTTTTGCAATCTTTTTGGCAAATCTTCTGTGATTTCCTTAGTTACAAGTTTGTTTTCTTCATTTCTTTACTTTGATAGATGTAAACTGTTTGGCTTCCACCAGCGCAAGAATTTGGTGTTTCAGTTTTTAATCAATTTAACTATTTTACTTGCAAGATTTTATATCCACAAATGCAAATTTTCTAACAAAATTCCAAAGTTTTCTTTTTTTCTGGTGGAGACGGATGGACTTATTTCAATTATAGCCATTATCACATTTACAACAAATTTAAAAGTGCTCACTGGTCAGTGTTTCATTCAAACCACTTCTAAATGAATAAATTTTTATGAAAGAATTTAAGAATAAAGAAAAATAAATGAAAGAATAAGATAAAATATGTATAACAATTAAATATGTAGGCCAAACTATATATTGAATCAATCCTTTTTTCAAAAAAACGAAAGGCTTTGAAATGTCTTAAAATTTGTTTTCAATATAAAATCATTTAAAATGTCAACTCTGCATTCTTTTGATCCGACTTTTATTCACTCTCTATGTGTTGTTTTTGTTTGTTTCTATTCCTGGCATTTTATGTTATTTTATTCTAGATGTACAATGTATATTAATGGCTATTTTGCACACTTTCTTGTACTGAAACTGTCATTTACCATAAAGTTTATTAAAAAAACAAAATTTCTCTTTTCTGCCTCCAGAGGTTGTTTTCAGGAACTGCAACTTGTGGCATTTCCTTGATGGCTTTGAAACTGGAGGCAGATTGGGGTTTGGTTGAAGGACTTCCCTCATGTTTTAATCCCAGAAGCTTCCTCTCTCTTCTTCTCCGGTTCTTTAGGGTCTCAGGTCCGGCCAGAACCGGTCCTGCTTCCCCTGACCCCCAGCGCTCAGTTGGACGATCACGGTTCAGAAGCGACCGCAGACTTCCGTCTGGATTCTCTGCCTCTCCGTTTAAACTCCTCAGACCTGTTCACAGAAGATTTCCTGGAGGGTCTAAATGATATCTCGACTAGCTTAAACTTCAGTCTACTACCAGAACATCATCTTCGTGAGGAAGAGCCTGAAGCCTCTGGCGCTGGCCCGACACCTCCCAGCTTCACCCCAGCTTCAGATGGGAGGATGTCCAGAGAACTTCTGGCTCCGTCTTCCCGCAGCGTTCTGCCAGATCAGGAGGAGGACGACGATCTGCCGAGCCTGCTGACGGAACTCCTGGGAGATGCGACCATCCTAGATGACATGAACTTGTTGGACTTAGATCTGGAGGACGGATTTTGCTCCAAGCCGGCAGCCAAGCTGGAGGAAGGTTTTTCTCGAGAAGTAACTGAGATGGATGTTCACGTGGGAGACGATGACGACCAAACCGGAATCCCAGAAGGTAATGAAACAAAAGAGAGTGCAGAGTTAGAAGCTTCTCCCTCAGAGGCTAAGCTCTGGACTTCAGAGAGCTGTCATGACCTCCACTTGTTTCCTCCTAGATGCTGAGGAGATGGACTCAGATTCTGGTCTGTCCTTGGACTGTAGCCACAGTCCAGCTTCTTCAGGCGCTTTCAGTGGCTCCTCCTCCTCATCAAGCACCCTGATGTCCTGCACATCTTCTGAGAGGACTTTGTTCTCCGAGGATGAGGAGGGAAGCTTGGACTCAGAAGCAGAGGAAGAGGAGGGAGCTGTTGGAGGCTCAGCTGGGATCAGTGAGCTTCTCCCGATCATCAGTGAGGATCACAAACGGTTTCATGGCTTCTCCTCCCGGCTGGAGCACGTTGGCCATGATCACACATATAACCAGACGCATCTCAGAAAGACTTTCTCTGCTCCGAGAAGCGACAACGCCAGGCGTCACGGCCGCTCCTCTTCTCCGCTGTGGAGCCATGGCGAGCGGCGAGCGCACTCCCTGAAGGTCCCGTTCTCCACCGAGCTCATTGTTAACCTGCCAGTCGACCAGTTTAACGAGATGCTGAGTGATTACCAACTTAGCGAGGAGCAGCTGACCCTCGTCAAGGACATCCGGCGGCGTGGAAAGAATAAGATCGCTGCTCAGAACTGCAGGAAAAGAAAGCACGACGTTCTGCTGGGACTGGAGGAAGACATTTTGGCTTTGAGGGGCCGTCGTTCAGCTCTGCTCAGAGAGAACCGTGAAGCTCTTTGGAATTTGCAGCAGATGAAGCACAGACTGGGACTTCTGTATCAGGAAGTCCTCTCAGAGCTGGGGGAGGAGCAGGGCGAGTTCACGCTGCTGTTCGGACCTGAGGGGACGCCCACAGAGGAGAAAACCAGCCAGAAACGGAAGCGCAAGAAGAAATGAGGAGCTGTGGAGGGTGTGCAAAGGACACGAGGTGCAAGAAGCTGCAACGCTAAACCGCTGGGTCTGAGGGTCAGACAGAGAACACGACGTGGCGCTGGCTTCTGGCGGGACAGTACTGCCAGTGGACACAACTGCAGCAGCAGGAGGCAGACGAGGTGCTCAGAGGACGGCAGAACTTTGGTCTGGTCTGGTTTTACCAGAATTGTTTGGTGTGTTTAGAGCAGAAAAAAATGCAAACATTTCTCTGAAATGTTTCAAATTTTCATTCGTTTTGTTTACATTGTATCACTCCTGCTAGAGATGTTTTTAAACAAGGAGAAAGCCTTGGCCTCCCGTTCCGCTGATGAACAAACTGGTGCTGTTCTGAACTTGTTTTCAGGGATACTTATCAAAGTGGGTGTTAGGTGTAAATCAGGAGTGTCAAACTCAATCGCACAGGGGGCCAAAATCCAAAACACACTTCAGGTCGCAGGCCGAACAGGATAAACATTTATTGAACACTCTAAAACTACATTTTTAAAACTTTAAAACAGTAACTTTTTAAGATAATCCAAAACTAGATATATAACATTACCTGTGATAGTGCTAGTGTGAATGCTGTAAGCTGAATTTGGCCACTGAAGATGCTAGTGCTGACAGCTGAAAACACGGAAGCTGATGGCTAGCTAAAATATTAGCTAAATGTCAAATTAGCCTAAAGAAACTTTAAAAAACAAAGATTGGTTAGCCAAAACAGCTAGCATGTAGCTGAAAAAATAGCTAAACAACAAAAAAAGAACCCCCCCAAAAAGCCTAAATTAACCAAAACAGCGTTTTTTTTGCCCAACTTGGATCCACAGACTTCACGGCACTTTTTGTTTCTGCTGGCCACAACCTAGACCAGGGATAGGTAACTCCAGGCCTCGAGGGCTGCTATGTCTGTATGATATATCCAGATATTAGATATCCAAGTCCTACTCATGACTGATTACCTGGTTAAGGTGTGTCCAACCAATTAGAACATGCCAGAACTCGAGGCCTGGAGTTGCCTATCCCTGACCCAAATTAATGAGAAGATCAGAAATGTTACTATCCCCTCTCTCTTTTTTGTAAAGCATACATGACATACTCCAACAGCGTCAAACACTTACTTCAGGTTCAGCAGATGGTGGTTTTGTAGGTTGGGTGGATGGGGCACCAGCATTCTCCTCTTGAATTCTCCTCACAATGACTGCAGAGGCTGGTGTTCATGGAACATCTTGTCTTTTGAGGATTTGAGGTCTAACTAGGACCTTTCCCAGTTCAAGAAAGATGAGTCTTCTCTGGAACTTCCCCCTGTTCCACTCTGTGTTCAGTGCCATCAACATGACAAAGGTGTTGTACACCGAAATGGCCATCATGTCAAAGAATATCACCAGCAGCCAGAATAGGGTCCTCCTTTTACAGCTGTAGGCAGTCACCAGTCTGTCCGTGTCGTCCACCTCTCCTGTTGTGGCATTGTAATCATGATGATCTCTGGCTTTTGATGCTCCTGGTCACAGATTCTCCCATCCTTGTGTATCGTACCTGTGCTGCTGATGGGCTGGTCGTCTTCGTTTTGGTTCTAATTGGTGCTCAACCTCATCTTGGTCCTCAAAGGCTCTGAATTTTCAACAATATCTTAAAATTCTGAAACCTCGAGATCTTTAGGAGCTTCTCCCTTTTCCCCAATCAACTGCAGGGCCCTCTCAGCAGATCACCTTTTAGCCATCTTGATCACTTGTAAAAAGCTACCACACTGGCAAAGGCCTTACTTATAGTGTGCAGGTGGGATAGGGTATGAGAAAAATAAAAGTTTGGTTCCCGCAGAACAAAGGGTAAAATGTGAGGTAAAGTAATAGCAGATGGTGTTGGATGCAACAATGTTGCAGCTTTGTGCGTGAACAGACAAAGACAGAGTGAAGGTACGCAGGACCTATACTGTCCACACTTTATTATCCCTGGGTCCAGTGGACCCGAACACCCTGTGTGTAATATAAATGCGTAGGGGGGTGTACAGTATGTGGTCAATGAAAATGTGTTTTGGTTTATGTTCTTCACAGAAAATGAGCCAAAGAATTTCAGGTTGTAAAAATAATTTTCATTTTTCTATTGATGTAAACTGAAAACGTGTCCCACAGACCTGAACACCATACAAGGGTTAAAGTTCTGTTCGTCCAATCACATTTTTATTTTTTACGTTTTTTACTCAGGAATGAGATCAGCAGTGTTTAAAGGGTAACCAAACCCTAAATCAACTTTCTTTGTCTGTTGACCTCTGTAAATGGGACTTTAAAAGTGCTGTCTGTTGGTCATTAATAAATTGTCGACAAATTAAAATAAACTTGTTTAATTATTGAAATTGTACTCAAAATGTCTGTGTGCCGCCCCCTACAGGTTGAATCAAGATATTACAGTTAAATTTTGTGATTGGTCAACACACACACACACAAAAAGGTTTTTTAATAAAAATAACGCTCCTGAAGTGTTTCAATTATGATTAAATTTTTAACCAAAATCCCACAACCTAAATGTCTTAAAAAGACATTTTTCATGTTGATCTGAAAAAGCGGCTCAACTTTTTCCTTCATAATCTACTGGAATTATCATGTTAATGGTTGAAAAGTAACACATTGTTAGATCTTGTGTTTAAGCATCACTGACGACACCTCAGTTGTTAAAGGGTTAACGTGGTAAGCAATGGATAACTGCTCCCCCGGTGGTCATTTGAGAAACTGCACTATTTGCTACATCCTGGCTAGCTTTGAAATAGGGAACAAACAGTGTGGGCATGACTAAAACAAAAAAGATAAATAAATAAAAAACTTTAAATGAAATGTGTTTTGGTCTATCTCCCTCTTGGCAGAAACTTTGCAAATTACTAAAATTGTGTGTTTGTAAAACATCTATAAAAGCAGGGCTTTTTTTGACTTGCTTTGTTTCCATTTACAAACTTTAGTTTTTGTGTTCAAATAACCAGAGATTTTTGTTGTTCTGGGAAACAAAGTCATTTCTAACTGCATGTGTCAGTTCAGCTGGAAGAACAGGATTCTAGATTTCATTGACTTGCTGGGTTCTTAATATTATTCACATAAATGTGACTTTTTGTCTGTTGAACTCTATCAATGGAGCTTTAAAAGTAGGGCTGCCACGATTAGTCAACTAATCGACTATTGAGAAAGTCAACGACTAATTTAATAGTCGATTATATTATATGGAGTCAGAGTGTAGTCAAGTTGAAAGTCATGGCATTCTGCTAGATTTATGGACTATTTTGGAATTATTGAAGTTTTTTAAGCAAATTTGAAGTTTAGCTAATATTTCAGCTAAATGCTAGCTGTTATGGCTTACTTAGGCTTTGATCTGTTCTTTAGGCTAATTTGGCATTTAACTAATATTTTAGCTGGTATTAAGCTTTAGCAATTTTAGTCATCAATTTCAGCATCTTCAGCTGCCAAATTCCGCTTACAGCATTCACACTAGCATTATCACAGGTAATGTTATATATATAATTTTTAGTTTAAATTATGGTTAAGATGTGCGTTTCACATCCAGTTTGACCATGACCCGATTAGTCGACTAATTGGAAAAAATAATTGGTGATTAGTCGACTATTAAAAACTAGTTTGTGGCAGCACTTTTGTAAAAACACCTTGTGTTTACGTTCTTTGATTTACTGTAACTTTTCAATTGTTAACAGGATAAACATAATTTCAGCAGATTCTGAACGACAAGCAGCTTTTCAGTTTGATAAAGATTTTGTGTTTGAGCGTCGCCAGAGACACCTCAGGTGTTAATGGGTTAACGATGTCTAGAATTCACTCAGACACCTGTAATCAGGAAAAAACACACGTGTTCCAAGAAAAAGTTATTTCGAGCAAAAAGATTTTTTCATAGACCTGAGATGAACCTGCAGCTTGAGAAACACAGGTATATGTAATAAAAGACACAAAGAAGAAAACGTTTTTAGGAGGAAAAATTAAAAATCCCATAACATTTATTGTCCAAATGAGAAAAAAGTAGATCAACATGCAACAGGTGAACACAAGCTAAAAAGGCTAAATACAGTAGAAAAAAGGAAGAAAAAAACTGCTAAGCAGCAGACCTGGAACAGCTCGTCCAATCTCCTCCCGCCGCTGATGTCAGTCAGGTCGTAAGACATTAGACTCGTAACACTGATGGACGTTTAAAAAGAATGAATGGTTTTGCTGGGTAATGACGTCTGAATTAAAATACTTGATTAAAATAGCTCTGCCGTTTAGTTAGCTAAACTGTAGTCATTCCAGACCCCTAAAAATGTCAGAAATACTCTGTAAGCAGTGGAAGTTAGGAGCACTAAACCCAAGGGGGCGCTGACTGGAAGTGAACACGGTTGTAACACCTGCACAGACAGCCTTCCTAAACTAACAAATCAGAGACGAGATTGGACGCAGCTCATCCAGATGCACCAACACTACGTGAACTTTGATACAGTATACATAGAAATGCACGGCCGGGGGCACACTGAACACAGAACGTTGGCAAACGAGAGAACCACAGAGGAAATGTTCATCACAGAAACCGGGTCGGTTCAGTACCCCTGTCCAGAAGGTGGCTTCTGCGTGCAAAATGTGGTCAGTTGAACCCTAACGGTCCATGTGAGGAGACAAACAGCAGCCAGGAAGTTCAACAAAACCGTGGAAACGAGCGGCGAGCCCCTCAGCTGAGAGAACGATCGGCTACAGAGGAGAAAACTCAGCTAGCAGCAGAGCACGACTCAGCTGGTTTAAACAGAAGCTGTCAAACATTGGCCAACGGGTTCACATACAGATACGTTCACAGTACGTCGAGTCATCTCCAATGAGGAACAAGTCAAATGTAATTGAGGGAAGACGCTCGTTACATAACACGAGATCAATGAACAAGCTCTCTCTCTCCAATAGGTTCTTTGTAAATCTGGGCTCAACTGCTGCTGGGCGGGCTGTAAGGGTTTTCCAAAAGATGTTCCCACCCGTTCACCCTGGAGGAGGACTGGAAGTTTGTAACACGTTAACTCTCAAATGCCCACTAGCCTGTCTCTTTCAGGTTGGACATCAAAAGGTTAAAGCTCCCCCCAACCCATCAGCTCAGGGGGGACAAACATTCAGAGCTCCTCTGATGCAGAAGGGGGATTCAACAGAAGGCACCAGTTCCCAATCAGCACGTTCTACCTGCTGTCATAGAACAGAAGAGGAACCAATACAGGTGGGAACATCTTTTGAGGGCTTCTAGCAGTGCAGGAAACTAAACAAATGTCGGCTGTTTCTCCCCACACGTGAATGAACAAAGGGTAACTGGAGTGTTGATTTCCTGCACTTCACCTCCACGCTTCCATCGCCTCATTTTTCATCTAGTCTTTCTTGTCCTCTTCTTTCTTCTCCTCCTCTTCTGTGGGGTAGGAGTGCCATGTGAGGCGCTCCTCGTAGAAGGAGATCACCACCTGGGGACACTTCACGTTGGCTTCCTTTGCTGGAACAAGGTCGGCCTCATCAGAGTTTTTCCTGGCAAAAGATTGAAAGAAAACAGTTTTCTAACATCACAACACTCATTTACTTTATTATATATGTTAAAATTAAACCTATACAGTGAACAGCAAACAGAAAAAAGGGAAAATTGTCATTGTCTTTTTAAATGATGATCTCTGAACCTTGGAGCTTTCTATCACAATAGTTTCCATCTAGCTGCTGTTCACATTTGCATGGTCAAATCAGCCGTCACTTGATTGTTTGTCTGAGTTTCATACAATACTAACGGTAAAACCAATAGATTGAATGTATTGGTCACAGCATGTCAAACATTGGAGAATTAGCTAAAAGTCTTTGGTGAATAGGGTTGGGAATCTCAGGGTAACTCACGATACGATTCAGATCTCATAACTCACGATACCGGCAGTATCTCGATATTGCAAATATTGTAATAATTAACGCATTACCGTGGTAATCTACGATATACAACAAATGTGTATTTTTATTTTCTTAAAACCTTTTTTTTTACACAATTTAAAACACAATATGTTAATATAATGCCCTTTTCAACAAATTTAAATTACATTATCAATGAATACTAATGTGTCTTTACAATAATTACATACATTTTAAGGTAAAAAATAAGCAAAGCTCCAGTTAAAAACTAAAATACAGAAATTATAAACTGGCCTTCTCACTTCAAAGAACAAAGTGTGGAAATAAAAATTCCTAATGCTGCATTTTAGTTAATTCGAAATTTTACATCAGATCATTTATTATTATTGAGGCATAATATTAATGTTCAGCCTGTACATTGATGATTGTTTTTACAGTACTGGTATCCATATTCACTTTTCCTCCTTTTATTCAAATTTCCTGCACTTTTCTTTGATACTCAACTCTTTAGTCATGTGCTCCACATGTGTACCGCTGGCATAAACACCGACGGTCTGGACAGGTTACTGCTGTTCCTGCCCTCACAAATCCATGTTATGTTACATTAAACAGATCGCTGTCTGTGTCTACTTTAGAAAGATACAGACACAGCTTGGACCTTTTTGCTCGTGGTCGTTCAGAATCAGGGCGGGGCTGCTCAGCTCAAAAAGCCACGCCCCCTCTGGAGAGATTTGGGAAACAGAAGCTTCAGATCAACATGAAAAATGTTTTTTAATACATTTAGATTGTGAAATTTTGGTTAAAAACTTCATAACCATAATTAAAAACCCTACTGGGAACGTTTTTTAAATAAAAAAATTGCCATGGGGACTTTAAAAGCACAGAGCTGAAAGTAACAGACTTGAATACTGCTAATGACCACTCTGTTTTACTGTGAAAGCTTGACTGAAGAACTCACCATTTCATGAGGAACATGAGTTCTCCGCTCGAGTCCGTGGCCCCGATGATCCTCTCAGGCTGCAGTCCTCGGCCAAACCCTCTGGCTTTCTCCCCCTAAGAAGGTTCAAGAGCATCGTGTCATTATTGAAGAAAGCACGATTAAGTTCTGAGATCTTTTCACAAACTACACAAGAGTCTTGTTCCCTGTGAACTTGTTCCCTCACCTCCTCCTTCTTCCTCTTGCTTCCCCGCTCCTCTGCGTCTCCGCTGCCCTCGCTGGTGGCTTTCCTTTTGCCTTCTTTCTTTTTCTCTTCCTTCTCTTTGTGTTTCTGCATGTACTCTGCAATAAGGTCAGGACAGTCCAGGTTCTCCTCTGGCTCCCATGTGTTATCCTCTCTGGAAATAAAATCATTTAAGACAAGTTTTACTCCATTTTCTTATGATTACATTTTTTTTAAATTTGAGCCAAGATTTTATTGCAGAATCTGTTTATTCCAAAGAATACAGCAGTAATGCTGGAAATGTTCTGCTCTTTACAGATGACTTCATAAAGGAGACACAAAACGGTTTAGATCGCACACTTACTCAGAAAAACCTTTCCACTTCAGCAGAAACTCTACTTTTCCTTTCACCACCCGGCGGTCCAGAACCTTTTCCACCACATACTCCTCCTCTTCCTCCTCCTCTGCTGGTGCCGCAGGAGCTGCAGGCGCAGCTGCAGGCGCTTCAGCCACTGGAGCCTCTGCTGCAGGTGTCTGCTGCTGCTCTTCTTCTTCCATCTTCTTGCCCTTCTTTGCTAATACGGCTGCCAGTTTGCTGTCTTCAGAAGATTCTATGAAGATGCAAAGGTGAAGTTGGGTCAATAAAAAAACTAATCTGGTAACCTTTTTATGTGACGTCACACGATCGGCTCCTTCCCCAGTAGGGCTGCCACGAGTCGACTAATCGACTATTAAAATAGTCGACGACTAATTAAATAGTCGATAAGTCGTTACTTTATATTATATGGAGTCAGAGTGTAGTAAAGTTGAAAGTTGCATTGGAATTCTGCTAGCTTTTTGGACTATTTTGGCATTTATTAAGGTTTTTAAGGCTTTTAACGAGTTTAGCCAATATTTCAGCTGCATGCTGGCTATTTTGGCTAATTTAGGCTTTGTACAGTTTTTTAGGCTAATTTGGCATTTAGCTAATATTTTAGCTGGTTATCAGCTTCAGCAATTTAAGCCACTGGCTATAGCGTTTTTAACTATCATTTTCAGCATCTTCAGTGACCAAATTCAGCTTACAGCATTCACACGAGCATTATCACAGGTAATGTTATATATCTGGTTAGTTTAAAGCTAATGATGGTTAAGATGTGTGTTTTACATCCAGTGTGTGCACGACCTGATTAGTCGACTAATCTGAAAAAAATAATTGGTGATAAGTCAACTACTAAAGTAATTGTTTGTTGCAGCACTATTTCCCAGAGTGTGTAAAATCCTTTCTGGTTACTGGGAAAAAAATAATTTAATGCAACCTTTGGAGCAGCTTCCCAAATTCAAAAGGAAGATAAAAACAAGTTGTGGATCTGTGTTTTTTTTTAAATCCCAATCAAAGTTGGACAAAGGTTACAAGTATTTCAATGAATACTTGTTTGATTAAAAGGTAAGTAAAGAGAGCTGGGACAAAATATTGGTATGGTGAACTATTGCAACATTTCAACTCACGAATAATTAACGGCCCTCTCGCTCCCTGAATCGATTTCTTAAAAAAATACCAAAAAAGTCATCCAGGGGCGCTTCACATGAGCATGACAGTGAAGTGTAAGTATGCCGTTCGCAAACCATCATCAGTTTTTACCAGACCAATAAGCTTTTAGCCTAACTTTTTTATCCAGCTACATTGCAAACACAGCAAACACGGCCCTTTCCTGCAGAGGAGGGGCTCCTCTCCCGGGAGCAAAGGGGTCCTAGCTGTGTCTGTATCTTTCTAAAGTAGATGCAGACAGTGAGCTGTTTCTAACAAAAACGTGGATTGTAGGGGCAGTAACCTGTACAAAAACCGCAATAAAATACATCAGACTAGCAGAGAAGTGCGCAGCGTCTGAACGTCTAAGTGAGACGTCTAGTGGTGTTAGTGATCCAACGGGCGTGTATGCTAGTGGTACACAGGTGGAGCATGTGACTGAAATGTTGATTATCAAAGAAAAGTGCAGGGAGCATTAATAAAAGGAGGGTGAAGTGAATATGGATAAAGGTACTGTAGAATAATGAACAATAAACACTGATCAACAGGCTGAACGTTGATATTGTACCTCATTAATAATAAATTACATGACAAAATATAAAATTAATTAAAATGCCTCATTATGAATTTTTATTTAAACATTTGTTTGTGCTTTCAAGTGAGAAGGTAATTTTATATAGTCTACATTTTGGAGTGTTGTTTATTTTTCTTCCTTAAAATATATATTATTGTAAAGACAAATTCATATTAATTGTTGATTGTATTTTAATGTTGGAAAGGGCGTTAAACATATTGTGTTTTAAAAGTAAAACAAGTTTTTGAAGAAAATAAAAATATACACTGTCTGGCCAAAAAAAAGGGTCGTACACTTTCATTGGACCGCCTTTAGCTTTGATCACGGCACACATTCGCTGTGGCATTGTTTCGATAAGCTTCTGCAATGTCACAAGAGTAGGCACTAGGCATGATGGGTCTATCACGTCACCTGCCTCTCTTCTTACCCTGATGCGCCCATCACTCTGAAACAGGGTAAATCTGGACTCATCAGACCACATGACCTTCGTCTACTGCTTAAGAATCCAATGTTTATGCTCCCTGGCAAACTGGAGCCTTTTTTCCAGCTGATAGATAACCGTCCATGCAGTGATTAACCAATAGGAGGCTCGTACCTATTTGCTTAGTTAAATCCAGGTGGCGACTTCTTTTTTTTTTTGCCAGGCAGTGTATATTTGTTTTAAAAATAGTTATACATCATAGATTGATGATTATTGCAAAGGTATCGTGGGCCATGTATTGTGAATCACATCGTATTGTGAGTTACCCTGAGATTCCCAGCCCTATAAGTACATAAAAGTATTCCTTTTTATCCCAACAATAATAATGACTTTCTGAAGTGGGTCAAAATAGTACAGTTTCAGCATGTTCATGTCATACATTTTAAAGCTAAATTAATTGCTGTTGTATTATTTTCTAACATTGTTTCTTTTGTCATTGCTGATAACTGTGCCAGTCTAAAAACAGTCAAAGGTAAGGCAACAGTAAGAGGTCATAGGTCAATGAAGAAAATGCACATTTGGAGATTTTATTAAAAGAAAATATGGGAACAAAATTCAATCTTGAAAACCACAAATTAGAGTATTTGGATTTTCTCAAAGCAATTTATCAACAACTTTAAGGGAAAAAAGTATGCATATTAATAAATATTTAACAAGATTTATCTGTATCATCACTTGAAATTGTGTAAAAGGCACATTGACTTTTTCTTTTAAATACTAAATGTTAGTTTAGTTGACGGTTCAGTGTTGTTTCGAAAGTAATGTTTTCCACAGTTAAGAAAAATCTGAATTTTCCAGGACCACCTCCACATCCCTTATCCCCTTGCCAGTGGAGAAAAACTAAAAGACGACTGGAATTGTAACTTGTGGTTTGGGTTCAAAGATCTGTTTTAACGTTTTAAAAATGTAGTTTTAGAGTGTTCAATAAATGTTGATCCTGATTGGCCCGGGACCTTAGGTGTGTTTGGGATGTTGACCCCCTGTGGGATTGAGTTCGACGCCCCTGAGCTACGGGGATCATCTTTAACCAATGTCCCTGTTGTAGCATCACAGACCTGACGACCCGCCCCCGCGGGAGCGCGCACACGCAGCATCTCCTTCGGTGTTCTGCCGTGCGGATCATCGTTAGAATGGACGGCCAGCCTTTGTTGTTTTCCTTTTCTACTTTTTAGTTAAAAGTTTAACTCAATATAAAAAGCACGCTTTCTCGTGTGGCATTTCTTTGTTTGTTAGCTCAAACAGTTGCTAAAAAATCAGTATACACGTTGGTATTTAAGTAAAAGTTAAGACCACGTGA
Organism: Oryzias melastigma; assembly: GCF_002922805.2. Lineage (NCBI taxonomy): Eukaryota > Metazoa > Chordata > Actinopteri > Beloniformes > Adrianichthyidae > Oryzias > Oryzias melastigma. Next base: position 22,928,716 of record NC_050519.1, on the reverse strand, counting down.
GCTTCTTGAGCTCGCGGTGGGAGGGTCCGTGTCTGAAGCACGTTCACTCGTGAGCACAGCAGCTCCGAACACAATAACAAATGAATGCATGCACCGTCTCTCCCGCGCAGATCACCCACAACACCGCAACTCAGACATTTTGGTTCTCCAGAACTTCTGGACCGGAGCTCAGGCGGGGGAGGGGGAGAACCGCCCTCCATGTTTCCAGAATCTCCATCAGAGTGACTTATTCGCGACAAGCACACCACGTGCATATCTTTCTTAAGACGCGCGTGCTCATTAAAATTCGCCTCTCCGTGCTGCATCAGCACATTAGTTACCGAACAGCAACAATCAGCGCGTGGTCATTCTCATCCCACGGGGGCACAAGTTGCAGGTCTCGAGCGTTAAACTAGCTTAAAAACATGTTAAAATATGCAAACCCTGTTAAGTAAATCAAACAAACCAAGTTTCTGTGACCATAAAGCATGTCAGGGATTATGATTAACCACAGAAAAGCCATGTGGGCCGCCGCCGTATTCCAGAGGACAACATGGCGCATTTGCCTCAAAAAAATTAGCCTTACCTCCACGGAGAAACTCGGCGCGCTAACAGCAGGCCCGAGCGTCTGTCGACGAACAACAGCAGGCTGGGGAGGCCGACCGAGCGCAGGCAGCGGGACGCAGGACTCCGGAGGCTCAGCGGCGGGCTTCACGGCAGTTCTTCCCTGCAGACGAGTCACACAAAAGCCTCGGCCACGGCGCTAGCAAGCACAACCAGCCCCGCTCTGCCCGCCAACAGCACCACCGGATGTTACGTCACAACATCCAAACGACCCGGCCAGGAATTTTCTACTAAATCAGGGGTGTAGATTAGAAATCAATCGCACAAGGGACCAAAATCCAAAACACACCTTAGGTCCCGGGCTGAACAGGATAAAAATTATTGAACACTAAAACTACATTTTTAAAACTTTAAACTGTAACTTTTCAACATAATTATGAACTAGATAAATAGCATTACTGAATTTGGCCGCTGAAGATGCTAGTGATGATAACGTGGAAATCATGCAGACACAGCGGCCTTCGAGGACTTGTCTATCCCTGGTTTAGGCAGTAGCGGGAAGGGCCTTCTCTAGGGGCCCACGCTGGGTTCAGCTCATCACATCTCTGGGAAACAAACCCTGGTTTCTCATGCACCAGTCCATGCAATCAGCTGAGCCATCCAACTGCTACAAGCAAACGAACACATGCAGATTAATTTAATCTTTTAATGTTTGAAGCCCCTTTCAAACCACCCAAGGACACTTTATAGTAAAAGGGCATTAAAATAATAAAAATTGTACACATAAAAGCAAGGCACAATAAAATCAACAGACAGAAAATTGGATCCTGTATCAAAGTGCAAAAGTAGATTTAAACAGGTGATTTTTAGTCTGGATTTGAATAAGGGAAGAAAATTAACATTACAGAGGTCAGGGGGAAGAGGGTTCAAGAGCTTGGGTGCCGAGCGGCTGAAGGCTCGGCTCCCTATGGTAACCAGACGAGCAGGGGGAGCGGTGAGCTGGAGAGAAGCAGAGGACCGGAGAGTGGGAGGGAGTGTGACCATGGGGAAGATCTGCGAGGTAGGGAGGAGCTAGGTTCTGAAGGGATTTAAAAGTGAGAAGGAGCTTGAACTGGATTCTGAATTTAATCGGTGGACAGTGTTGACGTGTGAGTGTAGAGGACGGGGTGATACGGTGAAATGAGGGAAACAATGGAATGGGAGCATTGGAAACAATGTGGGCAGCTGAGTTCTGGACCAGTTGGAGTTTATTGAGAGTTTTGTTTGGTAGACCAGAAAGAAGTGAACTGCAGTAATCTAGACGTGAAGTGACCAGACTGTGAACTGAGATTGAGGTGGAGTGAACGGTGAAAGCGGGGCGCAGACGGTTAATGTTACAAAGATGGAAATAGGCAGACTGAGTGATGCTATTGATGTGAGAGTGGAAAGATAGTGTACAGTCAAGGACGACACCCAGACTCTATACCTGAGGGGATGGGGAAACCAGGGACGAGTCAATGGGGAGAGTTAAACCTGGAACTTTAGTGAGCGTGGATTTGGAGCCTATGAGAAGTAATTCAGTTTTGTCACTATTGAGTTTGAGGAAGTTTAGTGTGAAAAAAATTCTATTTCACATAGGCATGAGGAGAGGGATGGGGGGGATCAGACTTACTGGACAAATAGAGGTGAGTCATCGGCAAAACAATGAAAACTGATATTGAATTTGAGGAAAATATTGCCATGAGGTAAGAGGTAAGAAGTGGACCGAGAACAGAACCTTGTGGAGCACCAGAGGAGACGGTTGAGGGCTGGGATTGGAATGATTTGAGTTGAATGAACTGAGTTCGGGCTGAAAAATAGGATTAGAGCCAGTGGAGGAGGGGGGAAGGGATACCAAGAGAGGAAAGTCTATGGAGGAGGGTGGAAGTGAGAAATGGTATCAAACGCTGATCTCAGATCAAGGAGGATGAAGATGGTGAGGAGTCCAGAATCAACTAGCAGGAGAAGGTCGTTAGTGATTTTAACGAGCGGTTTCTGGGAGGGGCAGAAACCAGACTGAAAGGGTTCAAAGAAACTATTTTGCTGGAGGTGTTGATGGAGTTGGGAGGCAACTACTAGATTATGAATTCAGTAAGATAGATGATTACAACAAAGATGGGTAAGTCATAGTATAAGAGGGTCAGTGAGAAGACTAAATCAAAGATGACATGTAATCTATTGTAATCTCACATTAAACCAGGGGTCGGCAACCTTTAACAGTATAAGAGCCATTTCAGCTCGTTTTCTACTGATTAAACCCTAAATGGAACCGAATAGCCTTTAAGAAATTTGAATTTGCATTCTTTGTTTGTCTATTATTATGTCTATTTTTGGCACAAACAAAAGCAAAAAGATGATTATTTCCCTCACGCACAGGCGTTCATCGTCACTCTCCACGTCATCAAATAGTATACATTGGGAGCCAATAGCTGGAGCACTCACTTTCCTCACAGCCAATCACAGTCTAACTTCTACCTTTAAATACAGTAGAGTTTGTTTTCTTCTGCATTCCAGACATTGCTCCGGCCCTCCTCCACCCCGTTCTCCTCCGTGTTCTCCTCCTGGCTCTTTGATCAGCGCAGTCCTGCCTTACCTCCATCAGCGTCTGGGCTCTGGGTCTCTTAGCTGGTCCAAGAGTTGCTCCGGCTTCCTCTCCCTCTTGTGCAGTTCCGCTTGAGGAGGGATCTCTTTCACTTGGCCCAAAGTGTTCATCAGCAAGCAAGAGTTCTTGAGCCCAGAGCCCAACCGCCAAAAGACTCTTATTCACGCTTCACAAATAACTTCACAATTAATCTTTCAGTTCCACTTTTGAGTTCTCTCCTTATTGAAATACTGTTTTTAGCATACATTAAAAATTAAGTTTCTTTCTAAGACATAGTTTCTGCAGAAGCTCATAGAAATTCATCTCTGATTCATAAGCACTACTGTTGGCATTTCCCATCATCCCTTTCTACAAGCTCACCCTCTAGCTTACAGCCCCTCACACCCCCAAGATAAAAGCATCGGTGCAACAAAAACGTTGATCAATATCATAGCTGTCCAGTCGTACAGTTCTGATCCAGATTCCAGCTAAAACGAGGAAAACAAAGACGTTCATGGATCTGTGTGTCTGCAAGTGGATAATCAGAATGGAGTGGAGCCTTTTTACGTCACAAATAAAACAACTCTTTTGTCTGCTCCTGATTCACAATGATTTAATAAAGAAATACCCAGAAACTTAGTTTTAATCTATAATATATGTCCTCTCTTCATCATGAGAAAAATGCTACAAGAACATGTTATAAACACTAAATATGATATTTCCCCCCCAGAGTGAGTCTTTGCGGTCAGAGCTCTCTTGCTGCCATCTTGTTGAACCCTTTCATGATCATAGAAACTTGTACAATTGCTCCATCTACTGGACTCTGATTGCTAGTGCAAATTCTGTCCAGACTGAAAGCTTAACTTGAGAACCACACTATTCTTTAGTCTGTGTTTTAATGATTAATGAATGGTTTATTGTTTAGGCCTTTTTCTTTAAAAGGAAACATACATTAGACATACTTTAGACTTGAACAATTGGAACAGAGTGAAGAAAAATAATTCTTATATTAATCCATTGATTGCTGAATTGATTTGTCCAATCAAATCGACCTGTCTGAGGTAATTTGTTAATAGAATAGAATCTAATCGAACTATGCCATTAGAAATCGTTTCAAAATGAGATAAATCAATAATTTAGACTTAGAAAAACACCATTTGGATTGAGGTACAGTAGGTTTATTTTACTATAGCGTAAAAACGACCATCACAGCAGACACACAGGTGATGCAGCAGAAACTGATCAACCATCATTCCAGTCTAATGTGTGGAAACACTTTGAATTGATCAGTCATGTGACCATACAGAATGTTCTTATAATGATTATTCTGATGTGGAAAAACAACAGTGGACTGAACTTTATCAAACTAAAATGTGAATGGATCTGACATTCATTCTTGTTCACTAGTTTGTTTGTACACATATTTAACTTGATTATTATTTAATTGAATATCTTGAAGAAATAAAAGAAATGTGGAAAACTTCAGCTGCACTGTTCAATACCAGGTATTTATCTCTGAGTCAGTGATCCTGGTATCTTCAGGACAGGGGCATCAAACTCAATCACACAAGGGGCCTAAATCCAAAACACACCTTAGACTGCGGGCTGAACAGGATAAACATTTTCTAAACAGTATAAAATTACATTTTTAAAACTTTAAAACCGTAACTTTTTAACATAATTATGAATAATAAAAAGGGAGGAATATTATTTCAGAATAAATCAACTTAAACTTTAAATAACCTTCAATATTTAACTCTCCATAAAAATATATTTTGTAAAAAATTATACAGGTTCAAAATAAACGCAAGATAACATCGGGGCATTAATGAGAATAAAATAAAATGATCTGGAGGGCCAGATCTGGCCCCCGGGCATTGACTTTGACACATATGCTAGGGAGTGACTTCCACACATTGACTGTAAAAATAATTATTCTTATATACAGTCTATGCTTCCACAGCTAGAGGTAAGTGAGAAGACTGTTACATTCAGAGTTTGTGTGTTAGTTTGTGCAAAAGATGATCGTTTCTCACTGACTGTGTTACACTGCCATCTGCTGGTCATTTCTAGCTAACGCAGAAACTATTCATTTGTCCATTGAGGCTGAAGAGACTGGATTTTTACCAGCATTTCTACTTTACATTCAGGTTTCTAATCGTCGTGTGCACGTGTGTGCATGCATGAATATGAGGAGTTATCATGAAGCATTCTTTCCTCATGATGTCAGAAGCACAGCGTTCATCGTTCTCTGTACAGAAGCGGCTGCAGGTATCAGGGTGTCATGCTCATCCTGGGGTCACAGAATTATGAATGCAATCATCTTCATCTTTTCATCATCATCATCTATGACTGAGACATGACGTCTGTGCTGCTTGATTCCTTAGTTCTGTCTGCATGCTAAACTGAATCAGAAAAGGACCTATGTGAGCACGTCATTGAAATAGTTTTAAATGGTCTTAAATGTTTTAAACTTGATATTAGTCATTTATATGCATCAATATTAATGTTGATCTTTTAACTACATCTAACAAATCTCTTTTGCCCCCAGCCTGTCATTTTATGAGTTCAGTTATGGTGTGAATTCACACGATGAAGATTTCATCAATCTTCATATCAAAACGTTCATCTCGTTCAGAACATTACTGCTTGCATTTTTGGTTTGTATAAACTTTATCGTTTTTGAAATATTGACCAAAGTATCCCCATAGGAAATTAAGGAGAACGTTTTCAAATTTCAACCTTTTAAGTAGATTAGCAACAAGCCTTTAAATAAATTTATGAGATATGTTTTCATCTTTTAGAGTCATTTTCCAAAGTTTATCTAATATTTTAGCAACATGCTAACGGTTTTAGCTACTTTGTTATCTACTTAGGTTTTTATAGGTTAAATTTAGAGTTTAACTTCTATTTTAGTAACATGCTATCTTTTATGACTGATTTAGTTTTTTAAGGAATTTTAGGCTATTTTAAAGTTTAGCTAGACTTTAAGCAACAGGCTAGCTTTTGGGGACTAATTTAGAGTTTAGCTTATATTGAGGCAAGGCACTAAATATTTTTGTAAAATTAGCATGTATAGGAGATCTTTAAGCAATTTCACTACAAACTTTAGGTCAATTTCAGCACAATTTTATGGTTCTTAAATTACATTTCCAGTCTTTTAGCAAATTTTACATTTTGCACATAGCTTTTGCATTTTCAGCAAATCCCTTCAGCAATTAAAGTAAATTGTGTCACAATTTTCAGAAATTATTTTTAGCATCTTTAGCAAATATTTTCAGCAAAAAACATTCACACTATATCATTATTGTAGGAAATGAAACTTTTCTAATTTTATCAGTAATGCAACAAATCCAATATAATAATATAATAATACATGGTCGGCTTTCGCTTTATTTCAGGGTTTTTACTGTAGCTCTAATAGAAAAATCTTTAACAAAAACAGGTCATTTTAAATAAGCATATAATTTAAAAAACTTTAGTTTTTTCTAATTATTGTTGTTTTTTTTAGAATTTAAGTAAATTAATTATTAAAAATAATGTTTTAAAAATGCAAAAACATTTCTATATTCTCAGGGGAATAAAAGAAATATGTTATACATATTTTTTTGAATTGACCATAAATTATACAATCTATTTTTTGACGTTTCCCTTCTGTTTGTTTCATATTAATCTCCCTCAGACAGATTGTTCACTTCAGTGGTTTCTATTGCAGTTCCACTTTCCACCGCCAGGTGGTGCGTGGACGCCGCTGAGCGTTTCTGCCGCGCGGCGCTGAGAGCCACAGTTGCACCATTAACGCCAGCTTTTACTGTGAGGAAGGAAACGCATGTGCGTGTCCTGACAGTCTGCGTGATGGACGGCGTGAGCAGCATGCTGCACGCGGGAAGGAAGGCTGCGGGACTCCACAGCTGCTGGATGCGCCGCCGCACAAACACAGAGGAGACAAACAAACAAACAAACACGAGCAGGAGCGGCTTTTTCCTTTTTCAGAAACACATAAAATCCTTTTCCTTTATGAAGATGATAACAGCTGAAGAAACATCAAGGCGTCACGTCAAAGGGAATTTTCTCTCGTGCAGTTTTTATTTACTCCATTTTATTTAAACAAGAAAAAAACGAAACACATTTGATAATTTTTCAGTTTCCAATAAAAATGACCGTGCTTTCCAACCAACAAAAATATCATTACGGAAACATAAACACATGATCTAAGCATTGATAACATCCAAATCTATAATCCGTGTTTGATGAACGTGTAAATATTTTTTAGAATTGTGCTCGAGAGTTTTTGAGTTTGTGGCCTCACACAGACATGTTTATATTTCTACTTTCCTATTTCTGGATTTTCACTTAATTACAATAAAAAGCAAACACATACATTTTTTGGAGTTAAACAATTATACGCACACGCACGCGTTCATTTCACCGCACGCACACGCACGCGTTCATTTCACCGCAGCTGCAATAAATTTAAGGAAGTTATTGATGAATTTCTGCTCAGACTAAAGTTAGATTATGCCAATACATTTGATTTATATTTAATTTAAATGGTTAAAAATAAAACGTATTTTAACTCTGTCTTCAACTCAGAAATATTCTTACATTTTTTATGTCTTTTCATTTTATCAAAAATAAATGATTACAAAAAAATAATAATTTGGTTTATTTAAAATAAATAGCTTTTATTTCATTTTGATTTTTAAATAATTATTTTGAATGAAAAAGGATTCTATTTTAATAAAGTTAGCAGTTGTTTTATTGTCCATTATTATTATGATTTTATTTCTGTTTAAATTAAATTTACTTTAAAAAAGTATTTTAGTAACAGAAATATTGACATTATGTTGAAATTATTTCTTTTTTACTAGAATAAACTGGACTTTTCCTGTTAAATAAATGGGATTCTGATGAAAACAGTTCATTTCTTTGTTGTGCTGATGGTTCATCCCTTCAGTGTGTTTATCAAAAACTGAACGTCTCTCCTGCCTCTCCAGCCGGAGCTTCCCGTCTCCAGAAGCTCCATGGCCGTGCACGATGGACCTTCCTCCTCCTGCCTTGATTCTTTCCAGAATCAAGGTGAGAAAAACAACTTCAAACAGGAGTCATGATGGAAATTCCACCGTCCCATAGAGACAAGACCCCAAACATGTGTAATAAATAAACATCTGTCCTTAAGCTTTCCTCTCTGCTGGTTTAAAGCTCTCGACCTGCTCCTCCGTCTGACAAGAGCAAAAGCTGCAGAGGCTGATGGGAAAAGATCCAGGAGGAGGACAGGAAGAAGGCCGCAGATGGTTTTAAAGACGCCTCCTTCCTGCTCCTCACAGATGTGAGGCAGAAATGTTCCTGCAGAGGAGACACAAAGAGCCTCAAACTGGAAGTTATGTTGTAATTGCAGCTCTGCGATCACCCACATCATTTAGCATCTCAGAATCCCCATCTGCTGAATGTTACTTACATCTGTGGAGGAACGAACGTCACAGATCAGTAATCCCTTCAGGGAGGACGGAAAACGTCAGGCGACAGCTTTTTACCTTTGGAATGCAAAATGAATTCTTTTTTTGTTTTACTGTTTTGGTTTTAGTTGTGTGATTGCTTAATAAGTATGAGACTTGTTCAGGACATTACTGCTTGTATTTTTGGTATTCATAAACTTTATAGTGTTTGAAATATTGAGCTGAATATGGAAATGAATTAGAAAGACTTCAAATTTCAATTTTTAAGTAGATTAGCAACAAACATTAAAATATATTCATGAGCTATGTTGAGTTTTTTTTGGTTAATTTAGCTAAAATTTTAGCAACAAGCTAAAAAAATGTAACAATTTAGTTTACTGATGAATTTTATGCTATTTTGGAGTTTAGCTAATATTTTAGCTACATGCTAAAGTTTTTGGCTAATTTGTTATCTACGGAGGTTTTTCAGGCTAACTTAGGGTTTAGCTTCTATTTTAGCAACAGGTTAATGTTTTTGACTGATTTAGTTTACTGAGACATTCTAGGCAGTTTTGGAGTTAACCTCGCACTTAAGCAACAAGCTAGCTCTTTTTTCAATTTTGAGTTAACTACCATTTTAGCAACATACTAACGTTTTGGGATAATTTGGTTTACTGAGGAATTTTAGGCCATTTTAGAGTTTATTTAATCAACAAGCTATCTTTTTTTTTTAGGTAATTTGGCATCTGCTGAGGTTTTCTGGGCTAATTTGGAGCTTAAGTCATTTTTAGGCAACACATTAGATATTTTTTCATGATCGGCATGTATGAGGGATATTTAAGCAATTTTATTAAAAAAATTCCAGAAATTTAGAGCAACTTCAGCGCTCTGTCATAGTTCTTTCATGAAATTTCCAGTCTTTTAGCAAATTTAACATTTTGCAAATAGCTTTTGCATTTTCAGCGAATCTCTTAAGCAAATAAAGTAAATTGTGTCCCCATTTCCATTTTCTACTTTCAGCAAAAACATTTACTAGTATTATTGCAGGTAATGCAACTTTTCTAGTTATTTTTATGCTTATATTTGATCTATTAGTGTTCTTGGTGTTGTATTGTACACAGTTTGGGTGTGTTAAAGCGCTCTATAAATAAAGTTGATTTGATTAATTTAAGAAACACATTTTAAGGTGCTGTGACTCACAAACGTAGATATTTTTTGACTAACCTGACAGCAGCTCTGATCTCTGCTGATCCTCTTTCTGCACAGCCTCCCTGTTTGTGAAGCCAACAAACTTCATCACAATAAAAGCATTTAAAGTTCTAACAGTCAGAAAATATCAAAATGATATTACATTCTATTTATGAGGCACCTCAAGATCACAGTGTGCTAAAAGAATAAAAATGCGACAGAACATAACAAAAACAACACAAAGCGACGTGGGAGTCGTGTCGGCAAACATCATCCGAGGAGACAAAAACACAACCAGGAATTCTTTTAGACATCTTTTTCTGATTCTCACAAACGGTTCACAGAGAGATGCTTTATGAGCTCCAGGTCTCCTTAACAGTCTGTGTTGCCATGGTAACAGCTCAGAGCTGTGCAGAGGTGCACCTGTCTGTTTATCTGGAGAAACCTTTAGCCTGACGAACAGGCTAACGTGATTATGAGGATTTGTGTTTTCCCTCCTTTCACCTCCTCCTTCTCCTCCTGTTTTTGTCTGAAAGTCTCCTCTCCTCCTCCAGCTCGGTTCAGATTCGATCTGGCCTAACTCTGTGCTCTCTCTGAACTCCGGGAGGTGTTCCTCTGACACACACACACCCAGCTCTGAGCGTGGCAGCCCGCTGCGCCGCACGCCCCCAGGGTGCGAGCGTGATGGAGAGCGGGAAGAGGGTCGTTGCCCTGCTGGTGAACCCTCTCTGTGTCTGCTCGCCTCCTCCATCTCTCTGTCGCCTGATGGAAACGCTGCAGCGGCTGCAGACCTGGAGCCACCATTCTCATTCCCAAAACATCCATATTTAAGCAACTTCAGGAATAAATAAAAACACCGGCGCAGAGAAGGCGACGTTCTTTGTTTTCGGTTTCTGTGTTGATGATCTAATTAGAGAGAAAAATGTTTCCAGCAGCACAATTAGACTTTCAGCTGTGAAAAGGCAAATGATTCTGAATACAGGCGTGCTGAACGCCAAACAAACCAAAGCTGAGCTAGTGAGGGGCATGCTCTCCCAAAACACCTCAGGACTATCAGAATGTGGAAATATAATATGGGTAACACTTCAGATGTTACAAAACCCTCAGTATGATGTTGACAAAGATTGTTAAAACATTTGCTAAGCTTGTAATCAGTTTATTAATATGACCTCTGTAGACAATGTTCTCACTTCAGATGTTAATGAATCTTACTAAGTATGCTAATAAACTTTATTTGGCTTATTGTGCTAATAGATGTCTTTTAAACATCCTACAAACACATTAATAACTTTTTTTAGTGTGTTAATAAAGCTTGTTAAGGAATCTTATAACACAGTGTTTCCTCAGTTTTTCTATGATCATGTTCACGGCATCAAGACCCCAGATTCTGCTGTTGAAGATTAAAGAACTCCAAAAAACATGCACAAGAAAGGGCTTTTATTTTGAAAATTTCACAACTCTCCAATGTTCTGTTACTGTAGTTATTTCTTGAAATAAATATCAGAACAAAAGAAGAAATGAAATACGACGGAACACACGTTTAAAAACTGCTCATTTTTAAACTCAATAGACTTTTTCATGTGACGTCTCATAAAACGGCGAGTGTGCAGAGTGACTTATACATTATTTCTATGGTTTAGAACAGCAAAGCTGACAGCTGAACGCTGTTTAAAGCAATTTTAGGTAAATAATGAAATGTAACCTAACCAATTGTAACAGAAATATTTATGTTCTAAATCTCCACTCTGATGGTATTGTTTTCCCTCTCAGATCAAATGTCAGTGTTCCTCCTGCAGAATGCTCCACAGCTGCTTCCCCAAAATCCTCTGGATGATATTAAACCAGTCGAGGATTATTTCTCTCTACAACCCGGTCATAGTTAGATGAAGGTTACAGGAACTTCACTGAATGCTGCTGGTTTGATTATGAAGGTCATTCAGATTTTCTTCTTCTAATTGATGCTAATGCTAATGCTAGCTTCCCATGATAGGGATGAGATGTAGATCTGCAGAAGATCTTTAAAGTTAAAGTTGATTACATTTACAAAATCACAAAAAACAGACTAAAGTCAGACTATTTCAACGTGTCTGACAATAAATAAAAACTAATAACTGTTGTGTTATTTTCTGACGTAGCTCCTCTTTGCCGTTGATAATAACCGTGTCTGATCCTGCAGGATAATAAATGTAAACAAGGATACACAAAGAAAAAAATATTCCTATAAAAGCATTCCTATTTTTACAATTACCCCTTTAAATGCCCCCCAAAACAACAAATACCTCTGATTACAACAAGTACATTTAGTCTTGGGGCAGTTTAAACACGCGGTCAACATGCAGCGATGAACATCTCTGCTGCTCCTGTTGGCTTTTGAATTTGCATCAGTTCTTGTGCTAATTGCACTTAAAACACGTCTGAATGACATCAAGCAAAGAAGAACCTGTTAGAATAATATCTGCTCCAATGAAAGGAGGATATTTTCAATAGAATCTTTCAATGTGGAAAAAGACTATAGCTGATGCTAAAAATGACATTTTCTGCCGATAATGTTTGGCTCATATAATGACATATATGTAAAAACTGCATTAAAATAAGGTATTAAATGCAGTCCAGAGCAAGAGGACATGTTTTTAGGGACAAATACATGCAGTTAAAGTAAAGTTTTGGCCCAATTTCAATTAGGAAAATCTCCCACACTTCCCGGTTCAGTGGGTTGTTATGTCATCTACACACCATCATCGATTCAGGATTCACTTTGAACCAACAGGTAAATAGCTCACCTGTCTTCTCAGCCAATCATAGTTTTGCTCTGCATTGTTTAGTTAACTGGCGTCCTCCACCCTGTTCTCCACCCGTAGTGATTCGTTGTCGTGGTCTGCTCTCTAACCACCATCATGTTCTGGGGTTTATACATCTATGGTCTGAGTTTATCCCGAGAGTGAGAGGTCATCGACCCCGAACCAAACCATCGAAGACCGAGGACTTATTTGTTTTCTGTGTGTGTGTTTACTCACATCTCTCGTGACTGAAACAGTCTTAGGACAAAGATTTGAACAAAAGCTACTTAAAGTAATAGTCACTGGTTTATTGTAGCATTTTACAGATTGTTTCAAAGTAATCCCATACCTTTAAACATCTATTGATACAGCAAAAGACCGTTCAAGTGACAAATATCCTGCAAAATGCTGAAGATGAAGGTTGATAGAGTTTAATACCTGAGGCGTTGTTGGTTAAGCTTTGTCTTCTTCAGAATCTGCTGGAATTATCGTGGTAACAATAAAAAATTACAGTCAATCAAACAACAGAAACACTGGAGCTCCAGTGCTAAAGGGTTAATAATAATGACTGGTAACGTCATTATTTGGTACAGTAAAAGCATAAGGAATATGGAAGAACTAATTCTCAGTTCACTTTAAGACATGTGTCAAAGTCAAGGCCCGGGGGCCGGATCCGGCCCTCCGGGTAAATATATGCGGCCCTCCAGATCATTTTATTTTATTGTTATTAATGACCTGATGTTATCTTTCTCTTATTTCTAACTTGTATAATTTTGACAAAATATATTTTTATGGAGAGTAAAATATTGAAAGTTACTTAAGGTTTAAGTTTGTGTGTTGATTATGGACAGATGTTTGATGTAAAAAAAAGAAAAAGGAAAAAGGCTACTATCTGTCCATTTCTGAAATAGTTTATATTGAAAACTAAACTTAAGATGTATTGCTAGGGGGTAGGATAAAAAAAAGTTTTTTAAACTTCTTCCTACTCCATTTCGAACAGCATAATTGAGGTGTAATATTTTTATTTATAATTTATATATAAGTTTCTGTTGTTGTTTTCTTGTTTTTTTTTTACCATGTACTATGTATACATTGTTCGAAATAAAAAGGACTAACTAACTAACTAACTAACTAACTAAAGTTGATCTATTCTGCAATAATATTCCTGCCTTTTTATTATTCATAATTATGTTAAAAAAATACGGTTTTAAGGTTGTAAAAATTGGCATCCTGCTAACTTTTTGAACTGTTTTGGTATTTGCTAAGATTTTTAGGATATTTTGCCGTTTAGCGAATATTTCAGCTGCATGCTAGCTGTTTTGGCTAACCCAATTGTTTTTTTGTTGTTTTTTAGGCTAATTTTTTGTTTTTTAGGCATTTAGCTAATATTTTAGCTGGCTATAAGCTTCAGTGTTTTTAAATATCAATTTCAGCATCTTCAGTGACCAAATTCATCTTACAGCATTCACACTAGCATTATCACAGGTAATGCTATATATCTAGTTCATAATTATGTTAAAAAGTTACGGTTTTAGAGTTTTAAAAATGTAGTTTCAGAGTATTTAATAATGTTCATTCTGTTCGGCCTGTGACCTAAGATGTGTTTTGGATTTTGGCCTCTTGTCTGATTGAATTTGACACTCCTGCTATAAAAGATTTCAGCTATTCTCCTCTAAAAAAGGGAACCAAGACCCTGAGGCCTGTCAGAAAGTCAAAGACCAAAGTAGGAAGCCTGGCGTTAACAGTGACTTTACTGAGTCAGCAACATTAGCAAAGACAGAACCATCAGCTCTGTGACAAAACAGGACGAGACTCCTCCTTTGGGAACATGAACATAAAAGTGTTTGGGTCTGTAACATCTGAGGGGGTTTTTCTCAGTAATGTAGATTAAAAGCTCAAATTGATCTACTGATACTTCATGGTCTCTGCGTTAGGCTGTTATGTCTTACGCTGCTGGTTCACACACAGAAGGACAGGAGCATCACTGCGTGGAGCAGAGTCCGCGCGGCGTCCGCTCTACTGCCATTCACACCAGATGTGAATTTTTCCACGAGGGTCGACAGGCGCTTCTGCTAGAGCTATTTTTTTGTTTTTGTCATCATGAATTTAAATTAATAACCTAAAAATATGAACCCACATTTCTGCTAAGAAGAAGCAAGTAGTTAGTAGGTCTACACTGTATCTGTTGTCGAGACACACAGAGAGAAGTGTTTCTGTGTTAGGATTTGTGTTTATTTTCATCTCTACAGTCTGTTTAGATACAAAAACATGATCATATTTGTCAATCTCTGTATTTTATTGTGAAAAATTGGTAATATTTTGGAAATAAACCAGATTTTCTCATGTATCTTGATGTAACTTCCTGCCAGAATTGACTCGGATTGCTCGCGGATCACGCACAAAATAGACCAGACGCCAAAACGATCTGCTGCACGATGCGAGCCTTCAGCAGGGGACCACGGGGGACGGCGGCGCTCTGCACCTGGTGTGAACCACACCGTAGATCAGGCGGGTCAAACTCAATCACACAAGGGGCCAAAATCCAAAACACACCTTAGGTCACGGGCCGAACAGGATAAACGTTTATTAAACACTAAAACTACATTTGTAAAACTTTAAAACTGTAACTTTTTAACATAATTATGAATAATAAAAAGGCAGGAATGTTATTCCAGAATAAATCAACTTAAACCTTAAATAACTTTCAATATTTTACTCTCCATAAAAATATATTTTGTCAAAATTATACAAGTTAGAAATAAGCTCAAGATAACATCAGGTCATTAATAACAATAAAATAAAATGATCTGGAGGGCCGGATAGAATTACCCAGAGGGCCGGATCCGGCCCCCGGGCCTTGACTTGGACACATAGGTTAACAAGGGCGCTGAATGGAAACGGCCTCCGTTCCACGCCGCTTCTGCAGCCAGTGTGAACCAGACGCTAGGCTGATGCACAAGTCACTAGAAGTGTAACCAATGGTGGTTCCCCATGTTGGAGCACAAAGTAATATATTACTTCTGTAAAGAGCTCCTCTCAACACTGATGGCTACTATGCAGCTTAGAGATAACAGGAGAAATCACTAAAGTGTGGAGTTTAATTGGCATGACATGAAAAACGCAGCAAAACATTGTCATAACAAGGTTCAAACGGTTCATTTAAAAGCCTAAAAATAGATTTTCAGTGAAGAGAGCGTGAGGATGAACTGCAGCTCGCTCTGACCCGCATTTGAACCCTGACTGAACCCTGGTCGACCCTTCAGACAGGAAACAATGGAAGTCAGCTGGAAGATGTTTGTGAGCTCCTCAATTCAAAGCTCCAAACGTGTGAATGTGCGTCTGAACGATGGAGCCATCCGTCATGTTCGGGATGAGCTTTAAAGGATCCGAACAATGATGGCAGAAACGCAGCGATCAGAGTGTAAAAGCAGAGCAGCTGCCATCAAAGTCAGAGTGATGAAGAGTTTCTTCACACACGAGACATCCACGGACAAACCTGAGAAGCAGCAGAGCTCCACGGACCGATACCCGATACCGAACTCAGAGTTCCTCCTCTCGGTTAATTAAAAAAAAGGTATGTGAAAGAAAAAGCTGAAGCTAAAAATGCCCCCAAAAATAAAGAAATATGATAGTCAAACTGTTTGATAAAATGCTTTTATTTTGAAACTGAATGTCAATATTCAGTCCACCAATTTTCAGAATAAAAGCACAGAAGGATCTTGATTTGTGAAGATCGAGGTGTTTATGTTCCTGACGAGACAAACTGAAACACTACACTCTGTTTGAACCTGTTTCTTCCTCCAGGACATACTTTTGTCTGTCTGACAGCAAATTTATGTTTTATTATAAAGTCATGTGATACTGCTTTTGAAAAAAAACCTGCAGAAAAATGTGAAGAAACAAAACAATAATACTAAATTAGAACAAGAACAATGAAATATTTACACTTAGAGACTCACTCGTCTGTGTATAACTGGTCATGGTGGTTTGTGAATGCTACCTGACAAACACTGGAATGAAAAATTCTAAATTAGAACATTGTGACAAACTAGCATGTAGAAACTGAACTGTAACCTCAGAAAAAAGAGCTTAAAGCACATGTGTCAAGGCTCTGGATCTGGTCATTATATCCAGATCACTTGATATTATTATTATCTTGTATAACTGTGACAGGACATATTCTATGGGGAGAAAAAACTTTTGGGATATTTATACATTTAATTTTTTAAATAAAATGATATACATGTAAAGAAATATGAGCTTTTCTCTATTAACATTAACTTTAATTCAAACTTGTATGGAGAGAAAAATATTAAAAATTATTTAAGATTTAAGTTGATGTAATTTTCCTGTCTGTTTTTATTCATATTTATGTTAAAAAGTTATGGTTTTAATGTTCTAAAAGTTTTAACAATTCATTTTTTTACGTGTGTTTTGGGTCCCTGTGTGTCTGAGTTTGACACCCCTGGTTAAAGGATCCCACACCTTTACCTGTGTGACCTTTGAACTGCAGCGGTGGAGATGGCTCGATGGCTTGGATTTGTGAAGTGTGAGAAGAAGTTAAAGAACTGAAAACTTTATTTCCAAGAAGCTGAGAAATGTTCTCTTTGTGCAGTTTTGTGGTGTTCTGTAAAAACTACAGGCCGGTGACCTTTGACCTTTAGCTGCAGCGACCTCGGTTTGACCCCAGGCCGACCCAGCCGTGACCTTCCTGATCAGAAAGAGTCTGTTCTGTTTCAGAATCAGATATTTCTTTGTGAACATCTTCACCTACTGAGGTCCTCCTTCAAAATAAAGGTCGGCCCCCATGGACCCCCCCCTCCAAAAAGCTGCTTCTGTCCCATCATGATGAGGGAATCACACAATTCTTCAGCACATTTTTGATCATCCACTTCTGCTCCTGCTGACAAATCCAAACCTACCTGACCCCGTCTGACCTCCTGACCTCTGAGATCAGAAGTAAAAGCGTTTTTTTGAAGTCCTGTGTTCAGATGTTGGAGCTGCTGTGGTCAGAGCTGCAGCTGACCCCTCCCTGAACCGTGTCTGTCCGTGAGAGCTGACCCCAGGCTGAACTCAGCAGGAGGTCAGAGGTCGGGGATGAAGGTCAGGTCTGGGTCAGGGGGGGCTTCAGGCTCTGTGGGTACAGGAAAAGAGGCTGACGTTATATTAGCCCCCCAGGCAAGATGATCCTACATCACCTTTAAACCAACATCAAACAAACCTGACAGAAGTGCAGCCTGTGGTGGGAGTGTCATGATTAGGGCTTTTGTTAGAGTTGGCAATAGCACTCTCATTTTTATTGAAGAAACGAAAATCTGTGAGGAAAAGAATCAGATATTCAAAGAGGTCTTCATTCAAGGAGTGGAAGACCCAGTACACATGTAGACTGGACCAGAACCACAACAGAAACCAGAACTATGACAAAAAACAGAACTACAACTGAGACCAGAACCGTGACTGAAACTAGTACCAGGACAGAGACCAGAACTATGACAAAAAACAGAACTGCAACTGAGACCAGAACAATGATAGAGACCAGAACCACAACTGAGACTAGAACCATGACAGAAAATAAAACCACGACCGAGACTAGAACCAAGACAGAGACTAAAACCATGACTGAGACCAGAACTATGACAGAGACCAGAACCAAGACAGAGACCAAAACCAGGACATAGACCAGAACCAAGACAGAGACCAGAACAATGACAGAGACCAGAACCAAGACAGAGACCAGAACCAAGACAGAGATCAGAACTTTTCCCATTTCCTTCAACTTTATACACACATGTTGCAGTGATACCTGGCTTTGCATCAGAGCTTCATGATTCTACAAATATAAAGAAAAGACTTTTTACTGAGAGTCTGTTTGACCCACTTCCAGGTTCTGGTTCTGCAGGATGTTTCATCTTGTTGAGTTAGTTCTGCTACTTGATCCTTTTAAAGACCGTCTCTGATAAAAATGGTGTTTTTAACATTTGTTTGTGGGCTTTGTCTGATAATAGAGGACATGTTTAGAAGAATTTAGTTCCTAAACATGTATTCTCAGTAATAGTTGTGAATCAGGAGCAGATGGAAATAAATCCTAATGGAAAAAGCTTGAAGGCGTAACGTAGAAGCTACAACAGCAAACAACAAGCATTTAGACATTTCTGTTGAACTCCTGATGCTCTTGTTAATCAACACTGTTTTTTAATTTTGTCTAAACGACATAAATGACCTGGTTTTATTCTGACTGAACTGCAAAAAGCAGTCTTAATTATAATTATCTGTCCAGTGAATCTGCCCATTTCAAAGGAAAGGTTCACCAGAGGGTCGCTGTAAAAAGGTAAAAACGTTTCCTGTATCAAAAGCAGCTTAAATGAAGAATGACGTCTGTGGCTGGATAAGATTCTTAGACTCTAAAGAACTGAGTGCAGCTCCGGACACTCGTGCACCTTCTCTCTGTGCTCGTGTGTTTAATCTAAGCATGTTGGAACAGTTTCTACACTTCCTGACCTCAGAGTGACTTCATGCCTCGGTTGCTGTGGCGACGCTCCGACCCCAGGCTGACCCCCGGACAGGTCAGGGAGGCTGTTCGCCGCCAGCGCTCTTGTGATCAGCATCGAGGGTTGTGTGTTTGCGTGGAACCATGTTTGTTTCTGGCTGAGACAGATGGAAGTCTTCCTGCTGTTAGACTGAAGTCAAAGCATCCCATAAACCTGAGATGTTGTCGTAGCGACAGAGTCCTAACCCCTCAAGTCAATTATCAGCATTTTTCTTGTGATCTCTAAAGACTTTCCTCACCAGCAGCCTCAAACAAATCCGTCACGAGACAAAGAGAAGGACTCTGCAAACGAAAGCCAGACAGCGAGTCAGCAGGTCAGAGAAGAGCCTCGCTGTGTTTACGTGTGCGTGTTGTGGCTGAGCTGCCGGGTGGTCTGGGACCTTCGCCCTCTGGACTTCCCTCTCTGACACACTGACCTTGTGGACATTCAGACACGGCGGAGCAGCTGAATGAGCCTCTGTGTGAAATGGAAATGAATGAAACAGAAATCACTTTCAGTCCTGTTGTCACTCAGTGTGGAGCTAATGCGGGAGTGTGTTTGTGTCCAGCAGATGGCGTCAGGGAGCTTCAGACTTGACTGATGTGCAGGGATGGATTTATTTTAGATGGGGGGGGGCATTCTCCAGATTCTTGTGATATAAAAGACAGGCCTTTGACCAGACTGGAAACATCTCTGCTGTATTTTCAGAGGACAGAGATGCAG